>NC_137833.1:31413076-31540576 GCF_963921795.1 Nannobrachium achirus
ACGAGGAGGAGGAGAAAACGAGGCATTAGCGTTGTCTTTCTTTTGTTTTCTGATGTTATCTACCAACCAGAGAGCTTTTACCACCGAGCCCCAGGCTGGACAGAGGACAGAGCCAGGTGGGCTCCACTGCCCCCCAGGGCACTGGATACAAGTGACTTTCTGCTGATAGACACATGTACCCCCATGCCCATCTATTCAGTCACACACACACACGTACACAGTCACACGCACACCTGTTTCTTCCTCAAAAAGGAGTAATTTTAGACATTTAGTTCCCATTCACTGGATATGACCCAGCCATATGGCTTCCTCTCTGTTCTGTGTTGTTTATTTTAATGTGATCATTGTCATCTGCACAGAGCGTATCAGCAAATAAGACAAAAATAGAACGAATATCACTTTGTTTGGAGGAAGGCTCCATATTAATACCATATTACCTTTCCAGCAGCGGTTTAAGTGAGTTTACCTTACCAATTGTGTCACAAGTTCTCTGGTTACAATATGGATTGATTTGGTGCCAGGTGGTTCAGCCTGTTAGTGCAGAGACCATATGCCCCTTATGAGCGCGAGGACCTGGGTTACTTAAAATCCGACCCCCATCTTGTCTCGTATGTTTATCCTCTCTCTCTGCCTTTGATTTCCTGTCATTATACACATCGGAAATGGAGCATAAAAAGCTGGTCCAACATAACTTATTAAACCAAAACGTATTTAACTTTTTAAACTGAAAATTGTTTCAATTGTTGTCTTGCTGCAATGGCCCATAACTGCTGGAGTATGGGCTAGTATAAACACAATAAAAGCAGCACAGATCAGACCAGATACCACAGCATGAAGCCTGCAGATGCATCCCAGCTGTTCTGCTTCCGCTCACAAATGAGAAGCTTCTAGCTTCCTCTTCATTCAACAACATACTGCTGGATGTAAAAATAGCTCCTCACATACATAGTTAAAGGCAACCTACTGTGTGTACACCGCAAACTGTGAATTCTACTCTCCTCTACTCTCATATCATAGTAGGCTAGACATTGTGCATGTCAATGCACTCACTCTCACACTCACACACACACACACACACACACACACACACACACACACACACACACACACACACACACACACACACACACACACACACACACCTACAATAACATACAACATATGAAAGCAGATATTGTGTACATTACACATACACACTCAGTTATTTTGGTCAGCTAGGGTTCAGTTCCTGTAAGCTGTGATTATGTGATGTGACGCTGTGTGGTTGTGGCAGTAGCAGAAGTTGTTCAGATTCTACTACCAATACTACAATATAAAAATACTCTGACAGTAAAAGTCCTGTATTCAAAAGATTACGCAAGTAAAAGTACAAAAGTATTGCCACAATACAACAAATGATGCGACACGCTGTATGCTTGGATATCGACTATTTTTGAATAGCTACAGGGTATAATAAGGGCTTAAGTGGTTAAATCAGCAAAGTCACAAGAAACTAATGCGAGTAGCTGTATAGAAGAACATTACAAGTACATTACTTGAGCAAATGCATTTAATCACTTTCCACCGCTAGTTGTGGGTTCAAAGTGCTATCTAGGGACCTTGACATTGAGCGTGTTCAAAGTGTGGCTGTGTGTGGCTAAGGGATGGGACGATATGAAAATGTCATTGCACGAGTACTGTAACCAAAGAATTCGCGATTTACGATATTATCGCGATAATCAAAATACCCCCAGCATCGATTATCCTGGGGCTGAACATTTGCCAAAAAATAGCAGATCTACAAGCTCACATTGTGAGCTTGTAGATCGGCAATCTTTTGGCAAAGAGATTCGGTAGAGAGTGAAAACATATGTACGTATATTATAAGTACATTTTACCTATAGAGGGTTTAAGTGGTACTGGATATGCAGCTTGGCAAATAAAAGGTGAATTGATCCCAGTGCTTGAAGGAGGACAATTTCACGATACATTAAATCTCCAGTCGATATGATTATCGTCAGTGTTTTTTATCACGATAAACAATTAATATCGCTTATCGTCCCATCCCTAGTGCGGCTGCATGTTCAAGAGAGATTGTATGCAATGCAACCAGCCTTTTTTAGGAGGAGATGACATTAACACACAATTAGTCACCCAACGACCCAAAAGCCAGATATTCAGCCAAACACAACCCTTATGACCTGGTTATGACTCGTCTTTGCTTTGAGCTCATACCAAACCAGAACATAATGAATCACAGTACCACTGATACAGAACAAACGTTCTGCAAAAAAAGAAGCTCATGTTACTGTTTAATCTCTACTAAACTGTACTAAGTAACTTCAACGTGGAATATGATAGTAGGTCCGGTCCATGTCTATATTCATACCATGTGATTTTTACATTTTCAAATGGTAGAATATGATAGTAGGTCCATGTCTATATTCATACCATGTAATTTTTACATTTTCAAATGGTATAGAACCAAATCAATCCCATTGCTAGGACCTGTTAGACAGACCACTTACAAAACTACACACAATTTATGTAATATTCAACTTAGCAAAAACAATAATGAGAGAATAGAATTTTGATGGTTGTTCTGTAAATATATCACTTTTAAATCCCCCAGTATCTGCTACCTCATCAGATAATAAGGGTAGCTAATGGAATGTGCATGGAAATACACAGTTGGCCTGCTGTTACATGATAACAAATTGATTTGCACACGATTCTGATGATGAAAAGATAGATGCCAGAATGCAAGACATTACTGGGGAATTCCAGATGTTCAAAAGAATAAATAACACATTTGGTTACTGAGGTCTGTCAAAGAGGATTCAGAGCAATAAAAAGAATCACTGGCTTGATGCAAACGCTATAATAAGTAATAACAAGGACCCACACACATCATGCATTCCTTTTTAGCGTTTTCCACAATGGCATCCACGTCAAAAACAAAAACATCCATCCATTGCTGTATATTACCCGACAGGACTCTCTCTCTCTCTGTGTGTGTGTGTGTGTGTGTGTGTGTGTGTGTGTGCGCGACTGCGCGTGCGTGCGCATGCGTGTGCATGTGTGTGTGTGTACGCACCAACTGTAGCCACTAACAGAGCATCTTTGTAAGGTCAGCTATGGAAGCAGCAAGCAGTGGCAGGCTGGCAGCCACACCAAACCATAGACCTTCAAACTAAAATGTTAAAAAATATATATATAACATCAAAGACTATAAGATGAGGACAAAGAAAGAAAGAAAAATAATCCAACCAAAAGACAGGGCAGTAAAACCTTAAATGGAAGCTTACTGGGGGTTTTGATGCAAAGTAAAAGGATGTTGATTGTGGCATGGTTCCAACTTCCAAATGACAAATGTTTAAAGCGTTGGTTCCTATATCTTCTCATATAGTATTTTATACAGAAAGCTCCATAACCAGGAAGAAAAAAAGAAAAGGTCAAACGTGCAGGAAAAGAAGCTAAAACTCTACTCTACTGTACTGAGGCGCCGACAGATAGGACAGAGTTACTGACTCACTACAGACTGCAAGTCACATGTGCCTCCCGGGTGGAAAAATACCCCAAGTAATTCATGTCTACAGTATGTTCAGTCCTGGCTCTCAGGGCATAATGAACAGGACAGTCAATGTGAAGCTATGGCTGAGCCCAAGTCAGCCGGCAGGCCATTTGCCGAAGAGCCTTGAGGGCAGCCCAGTGTGAACGGAGCCCTCTGTTCACCGTTAAACGCAGTCAAAACAACGAAAGCTCCCGGGCCTAACACCACGCCCCAAAACCAAAGCAGCGATGGTAGGAGAGAACACAGCAAACGTTTTAGCACTGCAAGGCCAAGGGCTGGAGGGCAGGGGGAAATGTTACAGTACTTGATGATTTGAATGACATACATAAGAGAAATATGATTTATACATGGTTGTGTGCCATGCTGCGCACTAAAGAATTGTAGATCGGCTATTTTGAAAATAATTTAGAATTCTGTTGTGGTTAAGTGGTTAATATACTACTTGTTTGTCTGAGTTAAATTAACACTGAGGACTTCACTGTGTGAATGAGTGAAGACGAAAGCTCTGAGCCTTTTTCAATAAACAAGGACAAAGGAATTGACTTGGAGAGCGTTGAAAGAAGTTGGGCAAAACATAACAGGGAATGAAACTGTGCTGCTGTGCTGGATGTGGGCTGAGTTACACCACTGAACGCAGGCCACACCAAGGTCACTCAATTAAAAAGGAGGCCCCCGAAAATGGCTCTTGTCCCTGGTTGTCAGTCCAAATAGACATATTTGAACTGACCACCAGGGACAAGAAGACTTCTGTGAGGATTCTGCTGTGCAGAACCAGAAAACCTCAAACTAAGCCGAGGCCGAAAGGGATATGTGATTACTGAAAAAACACACAGCCGTTTCAGCAACAGAAGATTTGATTTAGTTTGTTACTACAAGCGTGAATTTCCATGAACACAACCACATTCAAGATGATTCAGTTAATTTAGTAAGTATGTTAACATGGTCAAAATGATGCCAAACATTCCGTCTCTGCTCCTTCTTTAGCGGCTGTGTCTTACAAAGATAATGTTGAAAATGTTGATTGACAAAACACATGTACTTACTGTGGCTGCGCACCTGCATGAATGCATACACGCAGGCACGCACACACACACACACACACACACACAGCTGTTCTCTTTTGATCATTACAGCACGCTGTGAAATCAAAGTGCAGTAAGTCCGTCTAGACAGTCTTCCACTTCCAACACAATTTACTGTACAGGCACAATCTCAGAGACCTGGAACTCATACACATATTGTGCACACGCACACACACACACGCGCGCACACACACACACGCACACGCACACACACACACACACACACACACACACACACACTACCAATGTGCTCACTTCGCCTACGAGGGCTGACAGAGTCAGATGAAAAACCATTATTATGGAAATGTCTTGGCCAGGGTCAGTTTTAACAACCTCTGCACAAAGTCATTCTGCATGTGTGTCGCATGTGCACACACACATACTATCAGTTGTATGGATACAGGAAGTGGGGGTTGGGGGTGGCGGTGGGTAGAAAACAAGGGAGAACAAGAGTGGAGAAATAATGGGGGAAGGAAGGATGGGAAGTCCCATCCAATCTGCCTGCCTGCCTGCCAGCCTGCCTGCCTGCCTGCCTATTGATAGCTTAAGGAGGTTAATCAGTAAATGTGTTGTAAGCAACAGTGCAAGATTCACTGACTCAGCTAGATCATTAACTCAATAACGTCACTTGAACTTCCTCACTCATCTTCCAGTAGAGAAAGAGAAAGTGGCTTCATTCCGTTAGTAGCAGCTCGGAAGCAGAAGCAAGGCAACTCTGAGGAAAGAGAGCACTACTGGTTCTGTTCTGGGGAAGATCATTAGATCATTGCTGTAGCCCTAGTTTATCTTCACAGAGAGAAGGTGGAACGATCACTAACTTTAAAACATCTTAGAGACACTAGTAGTAGCGAAATACATAAAAACAAAAAGTAAAATAGCAAGCCAAATATAGTAGTAGTTGGAATATTGTGGTATATATGTGCTCATCATACGCTGTACTAGTTGTTTCTAATTATCAATAAAGACAGCTTTTGTCTTCCTGGAATTTCATTTATGGTAAAACTATAGGTCAATTATTTTTTTAAATCAGATAATGCAGCCAACTATGGCTGCATTGGCTGGCAAGCTCACACTGGCTCTAAATCCACCTTCAAAGTGCTGTGTCATATAGTTACAGTTAAAGGGATATTACACTTTCAAAAAACTTTTGGTCATTGTATGGTCTAATCAGGCTTGTATGAACACCCTGAACAGTTTTTAATTTTCTTCATTCAGTATTTAGATATTTGATGTAAATGTTACCAGCTCCAACACGCCCAGGCCCTCTCCACATACACACCCATTGTAACTTCAAACTCCATTTTAACCATGATAGATTCATTAAAAACACACATTATTTTTTCTGGTGACTCATAATACCCTCCTAATACGTGAGCAGACCGTGTTTTTTCAATAACCTTTTTCATTTATTTTCAATTAAATATTATTGTATTTAATGTTTTCCATTTTCCCAAAGAATTATTAAAAATAAAAGAAAAAGGTTATTGAAAAAACACGGTCTGCTCACGTATTAGGAGGGTATTATGAGTCACCAGAAAAAATAATGTGTGTTTTTAATGAATCTATCATGGTTAAAATGGAGTTTGAAGTTACAATGGGTGTGTATGTGGAGAGGGCCTGGGCGTGTTGGAGCTGGTAACATTTACATCAAATATCTAAATACTGAATGAAGCAAATTAAAAACTGTTCAGGGTGTTCATACAAGCCTGATTAGACCTAAAGGCCTGTTAAATCCATTACGCTCAAGAACCAAAATAACTGGTTCGGTTTCATCTGGCCTATGGAAATTTGAGAACATTTACTTGACAAAAAAGGAAAAAAGGAAACAGAAAAAAGAAGAAAAAAGAAATACAAAAAAACTAAACAATGGGAAAAGGGGGTGAGAGACCAGCAGAGGAGAGAGTATTAAAACCAAGTTGCGTCAATGTGTCCCTAAGGACCGACTCCTGAAGACAGTGGAACACTAGATCCCGAAGAAAAGTTGTCGTGTGTGAGTGCTGCATGCTGGCACTCACGTGCTGGCCCTAATATTATGCAGCGGCTCATCAAACCCTAATGTCAGAACTGTAAAAGAAATGATGACATTTTCTGTGTAGCAACAGGGCTAATGATACAGACTGATAAGACTATTAGGACACACTTGTGTCATAGATTAGATGGTTTATTATCTGTTTAGTATCTGTATACAGTTGCATGCAGTGACACAGATCCAAGAGAGGGTGAGACGTTTGCTACACAGTGAAATTCTCTGTATAAAAAGATGTAAATAAAACTGCACTGTAAAGTCAGTGGATACATGGACTGGTAGAACTATCAAAGATATGGGCATTGAAACTATTACGAACACAGTCCTCTCTGCCATACCAGTGAACCAGTTTGTGCCACGGTGACTGTCTTAACTTCCTGCGTCCCAAACAATTTCCTCAACTGAGTCGAGGGTCTTCCTTGGCTTCTTAACAGATTTATGCCCCATCTGAAGACTTTGAGCTGTTTATTGCGGCAATTACTGTGGCTGATAATCAGCTAAAAACATAATTAACGATAGTCCAGTGATTGTGAGAGAAGCAGGAGTTAGAGTAAAGAGAGCTCGTAACTTAAGGGAGACAAAGAGACAATGAAAGCTATTTTAAACATAAATTCACAAAACTGACTTCTGTTCATGTACTCGCATGAGGGTAAGTGAACTAATCTTCCAAGAAAATACAAACTACAAAAAGCCACCCACTTTCGTCGGAAATGCACGCTAGTGTAGTAGTGTCTAAATCCAATCCCCAGTCGCCAAACCATCTCATTACCAGCCTACTGAGTGGGCTTCAGAAGCTGGTTAATGAGATAGTACGCCCAAAAAATATTTTCTAACTCACCCCATGGATAGGGCTGTCACGATAAGACATTTTACATGACGATTAATCGTCACTCAAATAATTGCGATTAACGATTTATTTGTGTTTTCGTCATTGATAATTACATTTCTGTTTGGCTTTTAGGCTTTGAAGTTGCACATGGCAGATATGACAAATAACCTAAATATACAAAGAAAATATGGACATATTTGACAACTTTCTAATTAAAAAATAACATTGATAGTGGAAATAGCCGATCTACAAGCTCACAACGCGTCGCGATTGTAGATCGGCTATTTCCACTATTTTTTACTTTAAAAAAAAATATATGAAACTTTTTCAACATTCACGATTATGGCGATTATGAAAAATAATCGCGATTATGTAAAATAGTTGCAATTAGACGATTATGTAATAATTGTGACAGCCCTACCCATGGAGACTTTAATTCATGGATATATATATATTTATTTATTTTGCCGATAATTTGATGACCAGCAGTGGTTCCCTACGGAGACAAAAAAAGAGCCTGCTTTGTTCCCTATGGAGACACAAAGATGTCTCATCAAATGATAGGCTTAGGAATGCGATATCCATGAATTCAAGTCTCCATGGGGTGAGTAATCAAAGACATTTAGGGGGTGAACTATCCCTTTAATTTCCAAGCCCCGCCAGAAACCCCTGAACAGAGGTACTGCCGTGGAATCTGCTATTTATTTATAAACATAATTTAAAAAAGCAAAGCACGAAATCATAACAACACGCTCAGATCACTCCGCGCAAGCCAGGAAACCATGCATGAAAGAGTTTTTTTGGTTGTCCAACCTTTTTTCATGGTGCTGTAGGCAGTTCTTCTCCGGTCATTAACATGGAGCGATACGGGGGAAACAGCGATAATGAACAGCACCCGAAAATACAATCCGTCTTCTGTGCACGCACATCGATCTAATCCAATGCAATCCACTCATTCCGAAGCCTTGATTTCGTCTGTCGTCTGATCGAAAATGATGAGGAGACGCGCTGGCCAAGTGGCTGCATACACAATACAAGGGCACGTAATGGCGGTCCGTGGACACCAGTTGCTCCCTAGCAGATGACGTCATCACTCTCCGACGCGATCACGTCTCAGGAGCTCTCTTAAAGAGACAGAGCACGACCGGCGACTGTATTTTTTTTTTAATTATAATTAATTTCATAAATTACGGGAAAGTACGGGAAAGTTCGAGCGGCGCACTGGGTGGTCCGGACAAGTACGGGCAAGTGCGGCCCGGCTTAGAAAGTGTAAGACCCTCAGAGACAACCAACAAGGTGCAGAGACACAAAGAGGGAGGGCAAAGGGGGAGCAGGGAGGTCTGAAGCTACAGGTGGTTTCTGGATGCAAGAATATTTCAGAATCAGATTATTTTTGGAACACTGGTGGCTGGACATAATAAGTGTGACCGTGTGGTCAACAAAGACAGTCAAGGGTCAGCCAGCAAAGATTAATCAACATGGATTGGGAAGCTATAGCTTCATTGTGGCACCACATTGTCCTGGCTTCTGAAACAGCTAGAAGGCTTCGACCACCAATGTCCCTGTGAAGTACCATGCATAGTAGTACATAAGGACCGCAGGAATACACAAGAAACGGAGGGGGAGAGAACTTTACTCCGTTTGGTCCGGTTTGACTCCCAGTACGTAACACTCCGGATGATTTATCTCCGTATACGGACGCTTACGGACAGCACCCAACTGGACGGACTCAACGTACAAGATGTATCCGTAGCAAGAAGTACCCACGGCCACCGTTGTCAAACATAGGCGCAGTAGTGAGGAACATTACTTTTCCCCTGCTCTATGACAGCGGTTCTCAAACTATGTGTACAAATGATAAATATATTGTATCAAGAAACGGTAAAAAAGGAACGTCGCAACTCGCAACAGGACGGCTTGACACACACACAAACACCGCCTATCCTCCACCAACAGCTGCCAACAAGACGAGGCACACAAGAAGAGCTGATTAATTAGCTGCAGCGGCTCATCATACTTGGGAATTATATGCGGGTGTGTTTTGTTATAATCACTCCGGGTCCTGATCCATGTGGTTAAATCTGTACCTCGCGGAGTTTTACATTTACCGCGAATACCACTACTATACTCGGGTCGCCTCTCCTCCAAAAGCGAGATGGGTGCAGTGACCACCGTTATAAAACATAGGCGCAGTAGTGATGAAAATTACTTTAACTCTGCTCTAACAGCGGTTCTCAAACTGTGTGTCCCATAATAATATATTTTATCAAGAAACGGAAAAAGGGTTGTTACACAAACACTGAAGAGGATGCCTCGACTCCTCATCACGCATCAACAGTCATCAGCTGAGCACAGCCACAGACAGCGAGGCACACAAGTCACAAGAAGAGATGATGATGCGGCTCATTTATTACTTGGGAATTATGTTCAATATATGAGCGGGTGTGTACGTGTGTTTTGTTATAATTAGCCTACTCCGGGTCCGCATCCATGTGGTTAAATGTGTACCCTCGCGGAGTTGCAAATACCGTGATAAATGTTGCCGACAGACGACAGACAGCAGATCCAGTCCAGACTGTTATTTATACTGTACCAAAAATCACGGCGGGTCAAAAATCTGTGGTTCTACATTATTTTGACTAAATGCTTTTGACTAAATAACGTGCATGTCTACTATGCATGGGGCCGTAATTAACGTACGTAGTTCTCACCCAAAAACGTACACAAAATCAACCATACGTAACTATAAATGGCCCTTGAGGGATCCCTCTCTTGCCCTGCTCATAGAATCCAATAAAATGGTCAGAGCATTCCACAATCCACACTTATATTATTTCTTATCATGGCCAAGTTTGCCCTATCAATAGCATATGTGTTTGCCATTGCTATAGCAGTTTTAAGAATAAAGACTTTTAACAACATTAGTGGCTATGGCTAAATGCCAGCTAAGCTTAATCCTAATCGCCATCTCGTCATCCACAAATACTGGAGGTCAGTACTTAACCTCCGCATTGACTCTGTGATATGTAGTTTTGAGCAGGCCTGCTGGAGCTTTTGAAGGCTTATAATGTTAAGGCTAACACAATAGGCCGATTGTTTAAACATGATGACCAGGGGGTGATTTAACTGGCTGTCTAGAGCCAACATCTGAGATCTGATTAGGCAGCTAACTGATGGACATGCTGTTGAACGTATTGCCACACTTAAAGTTGAGTGAGTGAGTGTGATTGCGAGTGCGAGTGTGTGTGCATGTTTAAGTTTATCACTTTATAAACTTAAAAATGTGTATACACAGTGACAGAGCCTATAGTATGTTCCATTCTATAATCCTCTGAATTACTGTTTTCACCATCCATCCAAGCATTCATAAATAGCTCATGTAGGGAGATGGACAAACTTCCTCTGCAGAGAGTTCAAAAGTAGCCAGAGGAAAGAGTCAGTCCTATAGCGTGGGAAGCTCTCTGTCTGTCTGTCTGAAAATGTAGTGAGACCCTAACATTCCTAAAGTCCTTCTACAGCATACAGCTGGGTCATTTTACTTCCTGCTCATCATATCAGTCCTAAAGTTAAATATAATCATCTCTCTGTTAAATATAATTATTGTCACGCTTAAACCAGTTGTATTTCCATATTTCATGTTTTTTTCTCTAGTTCATTACTTTGTATTTTTGACATGCCCAAAATAGGGATCCCCCAGTTTGTAGGTTTTAGAAATATTTAACCAATGTAAAGAACAATAGCGTTTGTGACTAATACATGGGATACTTTGGAATACAGGCTATTTTTTCATTCCATGAAATAGAAGGTAAGAGGTTTTGGATATACAAGGTTTCTGCCCGACACCAACAGCGGTGATATATGTTTGTCATCCTTTTGCACAGTACAATATCAGTGTACCCATGATAATCATGATTGTTTCTTTGAAAACAAAATCACTAAAGGGAAATGTACTGTGATAGCAGAACTACCAAAGACTCTGTTCTCCCCTCCATGTACACATGGGTGTACATTCTGCTATCCAGCGACCTGGTCTTGCTTCAAGTGGAAGAGTGTTTCTTGTCATCATAAAGTAGAACTCCCCCCCCCCCCTCTATGGTATGCTCCTTCCTTCCCTCCATATGTCTAACGGCCATCTCTAGAACCCACATCCCCTTCACTCTCTCTCCGCCTTTCAGCAGCCCTTAAGATAAAAGGACACGGATCAAATAACAATGATTAAGTGTGGCGATGGTGAAATCGGTCACGTGCCAGGGCCCAGATACAGGACTGAACAGTGAATCAATCACAGATAAGACATGGCCACATTCAACACGACATGAGACTGTCATCTTCGCGTCTTTCTGACCACACTTTCAAGTCCAAATCGCAATTCCACATTTGCACAGGATTAGCCTTAGAATCACAATCTACTTCAGCAGCCGAGTAAATATACAATGTTTTCTTTTTTCTTCTTTGTACGATGCCCTCAGTTCAAAGCCATAAATCCAGCAACAAAGTAAGATCTGATGACCTGGGTAAAAACTGACGCCGACAGACAGGGATGGTTAGCAGAATCAGATCTAAACAGAATATTTAATCGTCTTTTACATAGAAATGTGTTAACATATACAGATGCATCCTTGGGAAAAGAAATCCGGTACATTTCCATTGCCTATTACTTTTTGTCTGGGGCAAACACTTGCAAATAAAAATAGTGTTAATGGTATTTAGAAAAGTTGCCAAAAAAACACATTTGTGTTATTGTGAAAACTATACCAGTGAAAAATTATATCAAAAATAACTTTCGTTTAATTTAGAAAGTTGCACAGTATTACTTTAAGTCTAAATCCATCCCAGACCTTAATAACGCAAAGCGTGAGAAGCTGCTGAACCACATCTTTGTGTGTGTGTGTGTGTGTGTGTGTGTGTGTGTGTGTGTGTGTGTGTGTGTGTGTGTGTGTGTGTGTGTGTGTGTGTGTGTGTGTGTGTGTGTGTGTGTGTAACAGCACGTCTGACGTCTATATTTACAGAGCCCTGGCTGACATCTGGATGGAGGTCAGGACGCCACATCACACACAGACACACACTTATATCAGTGACACAAATGTTTATATTGCCATGCCTTGTGTGTGTGTGTGTGTGTGTGGTGTCTGCCTGTCTGTCTGTCTGTCTGTCTGTACGTATGTATGCAGACTATGCACGTGTGCAGGTCTGTGCTTCTAGTTGCTCTGATTTGTGTTGGGAGAGTGATTGCATTTTCCATCGCTACTCCACCAACTTAAAAGTCACTGATGCAGCACGGTTGACTGCAGCCCAAGAGAACCAACCCTGGCATTTAGCAGCGTAGGTCTGTTATTAAAATAACAGTGAACTTGACCGTACACATTATGACAAGGAATACTTCATTATTGGTTTATGTTAGGATGGGGAGGTGACCTCCTTGGAATCTCTGGAGCAGTGGTTCTCAACCTTCTCAGGCCGCGACACCCAAAATAATCATATTTTAACTGGGGACCCCCTCCCTACGAGCACTAAGAGTTGAGGCATAATATTTTGTATAAAACGGTTCTATTGTGAAAATAGCAGATCTACATGGTCACATCGCGTTGCGAGGCATTTCTGCCTCAATTTGGCCAATGTTTAATGTGTAATTTTAGAGGTATTAAAAAGTCCTTAAATTGTCACTTTAGAAATGTGCAGATAGATACCCTCTATACACTTAAACTTTATGTAGGTTTGTTTACTGTTGAGAGAGAAAACAACGTTGCACATTCATTTAATAATCTGGGGACCCCCCAAAATAATCTGGGGACCCCCCTGAGGGTCCTGACCCACAGGCTGAGAACCACTGCTCTGGAGTACAGTGTATTGTTTACTTTGGAGCTGCATGTGTGTAACCTTCTACCAGAGCTACAGCAGACTTTCAAAACTCAGCACAAAATCATAATTCTCATCATAGCCATAACTAGTCTATACCCCTCAAGTTGATTATATAAATCGCAACCTTCAACGTGAACTCACTGCAGAACTAAAGTATAATCTTAACCTTACGGTAGACCTGTAGAAATAATACATGCTTTTAAAAGACATAATGACATGTGCTTACCTGGTAGTAGCTTTTAATCTGTCTGATGAGAATTGTGAGGTTCTGGATGCGCAGTGTGGGGTCATTGTTTACTTTCTTGTTGGTCCTCTGGACGCTGGCTTTGGGATTTCTGCAAACAAAGAAGGAATATAGTTAACAAAACATGTTAGAAATGTGGAACATAATATGGAAAAGTTAATTTTACTGTTAACGGTTTCCTTGCTTTTTTTGTGGGAAACACTACAGCATATCGTCACCCCAGGGTTCCCAGGAGGGATTGAGTCCATGGAAAAAGACTGATCCCCTCAAACCCAGCAGGGAGGTGCTCCAGAAAGCTACCTCAACAAGGAACTGCCACTGTGGAGAGTTTCTGGCAATCACGTTCCACGTCAGAAAAGGTATTTTTCACCTCAAGGGAGCAAATTCTACATTGGCCACAAAACGACGCAAGCTAGAGATTTGCCGATTGATCGGTGAGTGATCGCGATCAGCCGATAATGCCTGTATCAGCTTTGATCTACAAGCTAGATCAGCTATTTATCTGTGGCAGCTTCAACTCCTACAAGTTGAATTGGGTACAAAAGGACCTCAGCCTGTAATCTCCTAATGTTTATATTTAATATACAATGTCAATGTTTTGTAAGAAAGATTATTAAATATATAAAAGCTGCTACAGTAACAATATATAGAAGAATTTATGGATTTGAAGCTGTGATCGGGAATATCGGTATCGGCAGATACTGATTCCAGTTGATCGGTGATCATATCGGCCCTAAAAATCGCAATCTCTACCGCATGCAGTTTGCCCACCTGCATAAAAGCCAACAAAAGCGCTATGCACGCCCCCTAAAAATGGCATGCCCACACACCCCAGGTCGGATTGGGAATAAATTGTGCATACAGTAGTTGTGATATTTCTGTTTCTTTTTTGAAAATCTAGATCTACAAGTTTGTTGATTGTACATTGTAGATTTCAAATAGCCTTCTTTTGGGCTTGTTTTCGTAGATCTGGTTGCTTATTTCTCTCGCAAAATCTGGCAACAGTCTGCATCAGACTGCATGTACAAAAAGAAACATGCTGTATTTTCTTCAATAGATAGACACAGCTGAATCTGTACTGTACAATCACATACATGTACAATTTGGATCAATACATATTCATCATCTAACAATTCCTGAACATCTACACAAACATTGTTTTGTGCGTATTTCACCAGGGCAATGCCGGATCCACTGCTATGTATGTACAGATAGATAAACAAAGAAAGATACATACATTGTTTAACTATTTATTATTAACACGATATATCTATGAAATATTATATAGTTGCTAGAAGAAATCGCCAAATTGGTGACTAACAAATCTTACATACACATTTACAAAATCATATGGATATTCTTTGGAGGCTAGCTGTATCTAATTAGTTCATAATCTCTCAAGACAGATACTGCTAACTGGTGTCAGCAAAACTGCCCTAAACATGTAGTGTTGTCGTTAGTAGGAATAAAGTAGGAATAAGCACAGAAGCACCTGGGAGGAAGTGGACTAAGAAAGGGGAGGGGCCAAACCGAGTTCCTGTCTCTACACAAAAGAAAATTCGATGGTTTCCCAGAATTGATGATCTCATAACATTATGTTTATGTTGTTTCTCAGGGAGGGCATACAGGAAGTTCAAAGAGATTGCAACATTCATGAAAGTGATGTTATGTACAGAAGTAAATGGTCTATATTTGGAACCAGCTTGAATTTAAAGGAAACTGAACTGTTTGCTTTAACCACTTAAACCAAATACTTGTTTGACCTGAGTCCCTCAGGGCTCTATATTAGTCTTTTTTTGTTTACACTCTACATTAAATATCTTCGCTGATCTTCTTCACGCTGCAACGCGTTGAGAGCTTGTAGATCAGGAATTTTATGGCAGTGAATGCTGGACCCTGAAGCCTGCAACCCTGCAAAAGTCTCTAGATGTGTGCTACACCAGAATGTTGCGTTACTCAGCAGCAAGAGTACACATGTTAGCAATAAGAATCTGTATGATGGAATACCAAGGGTGAGATAAAAATCAAACAAAGTTTGAAGTGAGCGGTGGAGGTGAGCAGTTAATTTTGTTAAGCTATACCCTGTGTGTGTGTGTGCGTGCGTGCGTGCGTGCGTGCGTGCGTGCGTGCGTGCGTGCGTGCGTGCGTGTGCGTGTGTGAGAGGAATGTGTGCGTGTGCACGCGCTCGCGGGGTGTGTGTGAGAGACTCAGTGCCACTGGTCACCCAGCGGTATTGCAGCTCATGATACGTTACAAACAAACTAACAAACTAACAACCTAACATACACACGCAGTCACGCATAGGTGACGATGTGACCACCACTACTAGCAGGACTCTGCCAAAGACACCAAGAGCTGCCAGCCAGAGAATTGGTGAAGTGGAAACCAACACATGGGCACCGATCACGAGGACGTCCCACATTAACGGATAAGAAAAGACACCAACGAGCTGGCCAGATGTATAAGGAACTGGGATGACTGGAAGCGACGAGTGAGGGCTCGTCTGAAGGCGACCTAGAGCGAAGGTTTTCCCCTGAATACGTGCTGCTGGTGTTAATATATAGCTTGACATAGATTGATTTGAGTGGTGCATGTGAATATATTGGTGTATTGATTTCTCCAATATGCTAAACATTTTAATTAATGAATTTCAACAGTCTATAGGAAATTAATTCACCAATGTCAACTTTCAAAATCAATTCTACTAGTCCTTACCCGTTCAAAGATATGAGCTCCGAAATGATGTGCAGTGTGTGGGTTATGGGGTGTGCACTGTGCACACAGTATATGAGGGATGGAAAGTAACTTTCTGGTGCTTGCATGATAATATGTAGGAGCATCAATGTAAGAAATACCCGTTTCGTTTAAAGGCTACAGAGATACTGTGTACCGATCTACATGACAACATCTGAAAGAGGGCCAGCCAACACCCCCCCCCCCCCCCCCCCCGCCCCCGCCCCCGCCCACACACACACACACACACACACACACACACAGAGCTGGTTAAACATGTTGCCCCATGCTAGATGCAGAATAGACATGCCTCATGCTAGATGCAGAATAGGTAGTAGTTACACCATAAAAATGCTAATATACAGCATACGATTTGTGAAAGTGACAAACGGGCTTCACAGTTATGTCAGGTGTGTTCATATGCTAATGGTGATGCGATTTCAGATCAATTGCTCCAGCCACTGAGGAGAAACGCTGTGACAGACAGACAGACAGACACTCACTCAGACATTCGCAAAATTATAGCATAGATGTTTTGTCATTCAGAGATGACGAGACATTCAGAGGTTTGATTTCAGTAATATAGACCATCAAACATGAAGGTAGCACAGGTACATTGCAGTACAGTACACAGACTGAGTAGAAGACTGATTGAGCAGCTCTCAAGAACCTGGATGAATATCTTCTCTTTGTCCAGGTTTGTCAGATTCAGAGAATTAAAACTGTCTCCTACAAGAACATTGTATAACGTACTGCATCGCCCAAGGGGTCTATAAGGAGTGTGCGTGACTACTAATGCCATCGCGGGTGTCAACATGTTTTAGTAAGCCTGTAGTGAGACATTCCAAAATGCACACATCACCATCTCTCCACATCCATAGCAATTCAGACCGACATTTACATATGCATCTATGCGAACCTTTTTTGCAACATTCCAATGATAAAAGATCTTTGCCTAATTTTGTAACTGACAGATTCTTCTTCTTTCTGCTTCCTTTTCCATCTGGTTCCGTTTTCGGTGACTACTGCCAACTGCATGTCACAGACTCACAGCATCCATTTACCTTCCTCTTCTCCTCCTGACAGTCCCATCTTCAGCATCGTTCTCCCAATGTACCTCATCCCTCCTTCAAACCTTCAAAACATCTCAACTTTGCCACTCTTGCTTTATCCCCAAACCTTAACTGCCTGTGATTAACCAGTAAAAATGGACACCGATGGGTAAAGTTGGGAAAAGTGAACCACTTATGCTTGTCTCATATTCCTTTGTACAACACTGTTGTGAAAATATGAGATTGACAAGCTCACACAACGTTACACCGCTAACAACGCTGTACAATGAAGTAGGCTATAAATTAAGCATAGGGACCAGATTTTGATTTTCACCTATAATGATATGCCCAAAATACAGACACCAGGGTTAATGTCGTTAAAGGTTGTTGAGGGTCTCCATAAGTGTAGTACCGGTAGTCGTCATTCAAACTAACCAACAAGGCTGCAATGGCATGACTGTGATCATCTCCTACTTATAAGCTTGCAATGGGCATGGTGTACAAGATACACTACACCTCCAAGATACCCATGTACCTGGCAAACTACTTCCTAAAGGTCAAGGATGTCCACAATCACAACACCAGAGGCAGCTCCACTAATCATGTTCAACGTAGATTTAAACAAGGCTCCAATTCATTCTCCAGCTATACCACCAACATGTAGGGTTCATCTTTCTACACATTTAGTCAACTCTAGAATGTTCATTTTACCTTTCCCATTTTTTACTTTGTCAAATCACTTGGTATTTTTCGGTCACTCTGTTGGGGGAAAGCCTGGTTTATTACGTACTGTACATCTTTCTTCTTACAAGACACATCCGACTAGTCCGACCTATATATCATGGTCATTTAACATGCACTCATCGGGGGGAGGGGATCTTATACTGTATGTGGATGTGTGTGTGCATGCATGCGGTGTGTAGGGTATGTGCAGTCATGCTTGTGCGACTGTGCGCCTATAGTATGTCTGCATGTGTGCTCTAGTAGCACTATATGTTTGACAGCACATGCAAGAGACAACACCTTACAGTTTCTCTAAAAGCAGATATTGCTGCAGTTATCTACATGAAATCCATTAGAACTAGATGCATTGCCAAGCAAAAGATCGAATACTTCAAGTCTTTATAAAAGAAAATAATTGTTTTTTTATGGGAATCAGCTGTACTGAGGGTGTGTTAATGGGTCCTGTGATCAGCAACCAACCACCAATACATAACCCCCTCCGCATACACACACACACTTTGATCATCAGTGCTAATCAGTGGAATAATGTGTTCCCTTTAATGCTGGTCTGAATGAACTCTGTCATGTGACCGACCACCCCATCTTCTCCCCTACAACACACACACACACACACACACACACACACACACACACACACACACACACACACACACACACACACACACACACACACACACACACACACACACACACACACACACACACACACACACACACACACACACACACACACAGCTCCATTGAGAGCTGCGCAGGGGGTCTTATTTAACCCCTCAATTAAAAAGCAAAAAGGGGTCTGTAATCCTGACAGGATGAGGGCTAAGCGTGAAAGAATGAGACCGAGAGGGACAGAGAATTGGCCATTCACACAGCCGCATCGCTATGCAGCATGGGAGCCAACAACATGGCTGCCACACAAAAAAGAAACGCCACAATCTTCCTTCATCTCCCATTGGCTTTGTCTCGCTCATTTTCTCTAACATAAACACACAACAGGAACACAACACAGCCCCACGTGCACGTGCAGGTCTGCAGGCAGACTCTTTTGACGACAAATTTGCATTTCGTCGTATGACGAAATCGTGAGCATATTTCCCAATCATACAATTAACCATTTGAACCATTTTATACTTAGTAGACTGGGCATCCATCAGCGTCCGCTCCTTTTTTCCCCTTCAACACAAAATAGCTTCAGCAAATACTGCAGTCTGCAGATCTATAATCTCTCAACACGTCACAACGTGACAAATATTCTGCCCCAGAAAAAGGATGCTATGGTTCAAGTGGTTATGTATGTATTCGGCTTTACGGGTACAGCAAGCAACTGATAACATCACTATATAGACAGTCAGCTTGTATTCAGACAGCCAGACACACAGACAATTAGTCAGCAAGGCAGTCAGTCAGTCAGACAGTGCTGTCATCCATAGTCAATGCAGGCTAAATAGAGAGGCCTAGGGCTAAAAGGGGTGTTTCTCTTGTCCTTGATTGGCTGGATGAGTAAAAGAGTCGCGCTAACCTATATATGACAGGCTACATTAGGGTCAGCATGCATGCCCAGGCGCACATACACACACACAATAAGGGAGCATGTTTGGCCACGCGTTAGGGATAGAGGCTGCAAGCCATGCTGTCCAAACATAGCAGGGGGTGGTGTGTGTTTGATTTTGCGAGTGTGAGAGTCTGTGTGTGTGTGCGTGCATGCGTAAGTGGGTGCGTGTGTCTGAGATAGAAACGGCCGAATAGCTGAGAGGAATGTGGGGATTGTAGGGAGACTTGTAAGCCAAGACGACATTGTGTGGTATTTGTGTGTCCAATGATCTCCAATAGTTTGGCAAAGATCTTATCTTCAGTAACCAGTACTGGTAGTGGTATGTCCATAAGTGCCGTTTTCCCTTTTAAATTCCTGAATGGTTGACAATTCATAGGGTTGCTGACTCGCTGATCTACAAGCTCACTGAGATGTGATATGAGATTTCTTTTACAATTTTTGTCTATAATGACATGCCCAAAATAGACACCTTCCAAGTTGTTCCGTTTTCTCACCCACAACCTTTTTCCAAGGGGACACAGCCCAGAATCCCACCAGTGCAAGGAGTCCCGTCTCTCTGCCTCATATCCTCGTCCTGACTTTTCATTAGCTTTTCTCTACAAGCCTTTCCTGTATCTGTGATCTTAAAAAGGGGCCTCTTCCCATTCTTTCAAACTGGTTCCTAGGGGAACCATGACTAAACTGTCCTGCCAGATTGGAAATGTATTTTTCATTATCTTTATTAGGGAACCATTACATTGTGTTGAACCATATGGATACGAGACGATTGGAGACGCAGCATTTAAGTAAAGTTTTATATTTCCTACACGATGTTGACTTAACATAAACCCTACACTGTATGGTTTTAGATTTTAGCACTATCAACACCTTGACCTTGTACTGTATATACTTTTCAGATATTTTCAGGCAAATATGTTTGAGTCTAACTGCACATGAATGATGAAGCAGTTTAGATAAAGGGGTCTAAAACCACCAACTAATAGACACGCTATTCCTACAATGGCTAATCCTGTTCTTCGCCTCTGGGCATTACATGTCCTTCCCTGGTCCTATGGGGTCCGAGTCCGACGCTTAAACATACACAACTCCTAAAAGTTTTGCTGCAGTCACTTCCTGTCGGAGACTCTAACTTATGCACACATCCACACAGAGCGAGAGATTGAATTACAATGTAATTCAATTCAAGAGATTGAATTACAATGTAATTCAATCTCCATTTGGACCACCAAATGGATTTGTAAACTCAAGAGTTAAATTAATATTGAGGTATTTACAGTGTAGTCCCAAAGATAAAAAAATGGTTCCATTTGTACTACATTCACAGAGTTATACAGATTCATATGGACCCCTGGTGGGCCCCTGACCAGATGTTGAGAAACAGTGAATTACATCATACGCAGGAAGAATGAGGATGAGATGAGAGCGGCCAGGACTAATGGTGAATGGCAGATTTTCAAATCTAAAAACATGATTAACCACATCAAACTTTTTAGCTGAAACAACATATAATTTGAGTGTTTCAATGTTGAACCTCCCGTTGTTTCTGTTCTGAATCGCCCTGATGTTCTAGATTCTTTGATGTTAAAGGCTGGGGTCCCCAAGGCCCAGGCAGCAGCAGCAGCAGAGAGAGGCACAGCAGACAGTAGCAGCACTCAAGCCTGTTGCTTCTCTCCAGCTGGAATCCCAAATATGTGTGTTGTAAATACCTAGTCCCGTAGAAAGACAAAAGACACCAGCATACTGCTCAAAGAAAACAGGAGGAGAGAGGGGATGGGGTGGGCTATGGAGGTACTAAGGAAAGAATGGATGGATGGATGGAAGAGAGTGGGAGGAATTAGGGACTGGGAACAAGTGAAAGGAAGAAAAGGACGAGACAGCAGGAGGTGAAGGAGATAATATGAGGAGGAGCAGAAAGATGCACTGTGTTAATTTAACACCACCTAAGCCCTACTTACTTAAATAACACAAATAGACGTTCTGCTGAACAAGCTCGTCATGCGATGTGACTTGTGAGCTTGTAGACGGGCCATTTTCAATATTTGGGAAATTAAAGGAATTAGGTCTTGACTCTGAGGCAACGCAATTCGGGAACAATGCAAGTTGGGAATGCACGCCCCACCCGTTTATGCAAACCAATTGTAATTGTTGTACATCTTGTCAGAGTACCCGTTGTACCTGTTCGCAGAGTACCCAGAGGGGTAACCACCAACATAGGACAATACATACAGGGATCCTTGATGTCATAAGAATATGCTGACATTGTTGTATCTAGACCTTTATTGATCCTGCATGGGCAATTCAGTTCCCAGTCCACATTGGAATACATTACAGTCATCTGCATACTAAGGACAAATATTTATCCCATATTTGTGAATCTCGATGTCCAAGCTGATGATCCATCATGTGACATCAGTCATCTATGGCAAATATCTATGACGTATAACTCCACATTTGGGCAAGATTTCAACACGATCACAGCCCCATTGACTTCCAGTATAAAATGAATGTTCAATATATTTCAAAAAGTATAAAACATATGTGAAGCTCCGGAGTCCGGACAGTCACACAAAGGCTAATCTCTCAAGACAAATGCAGCTTCAAATTCATGTGCGACAAATTCAGCTCATTGCCGATGGGTTCCCAGATTGCACAAGGACAAACATAACCCTGTCATAGACAGATAGCCTCTTGCAGAGCCACACCGTAAGAATTGTGAGGCACTTCCTTGGCCTTCGCAGACTCTTCTAAACAGTTCGGCCCCTAGGAGCCACATCACAAAAACAGAACAAACTGACGAAAACAATGGTCAAGCTGTGTTGCAAGACTACTGTTGCAACCATTGACAACCTTCAGCACATGTATGAACTATGAAGTGAGGGTCATCTCAATGGCACAGAGACCATTATTTTGGATCCTCAGCCTCCTTTACACTTTGAGTTCCAGTTACTTCCATCAGCCAGGGCAGGGGTTGGTTTAGTCTCCCAAGGTTGCACTGATAGATACATATTATCTTGGTTCCCTCTGCTATTAGTTTTCTTAAAGAAACTATAACCCTGGAGGTCATCGTGTCTCCCATGATTCATTGTGACAATGTGGGAGATAAGGATCTTGTATTGTATTTGTGTATGATGGATTGTAAGCTATGTATTGTGTTTATCTACTGTCTGTAAAGGAAATTGCCCCTCGGGGGACGTTCACGTTTGACCTTACATTACATCAGCAAAATATACGTAAGCTCTAAATGGGTGACCAAATGATATGGGCAAAACATCAGAAATTAACCTTTATACTTTGTTGACAGGGGAGGCCTAGGGGTCTATACTTGGTCCCTTCATAGTTTCTCTCTACATCAAATCTCAGAAAATAAAATCATTGACATGTCCGCCTTTTATTTGTTCGAAAGTGAGACGGTTATATGGTATCCATTAGCAATAAGCCTACAGTAAGTGATTGACTGTGGCAGGGGCTGTCAACATGGTAGGGCCCTCTAGTCTATACTGTTATCTTATATGAAATTATATATCCAATATGTATGTGGTATTTGTGAAGGGCTTTTCTCATCTGTATTAAGTTGTAATGATTTACTGGGATTGATGATTGATTAAAATACTTCTAACCTCTTTTTGATAAACAATTACAGGCAACCACTACCCAGGAGGCCAGGATAAACGAAAGCCATCTCTGATGGTCTGCTCTTTTGTAAATGCACAATGGATTTACCATCTAGAGTTCTGAATGACAGTACACAAAGGTCCGGGGACATTTTGACAGAAAAGCGGAGAATTAGCTAGACACTTTCCACTCGTACAGAAACGTAATTGGATCCTTCGTGCTGGGCGGGGAAACCAATTGCCTTGACAGTGTTGGGGAGGTAACCTAATTGGCTAGGTTAGAGTCTGTTATGGGGGGGGGGGGGGGGGGGTATAGTGCCATCTGGGTCACAGCAAACCGTTAGATAATCCTGGAGTCTCCCTGTTCCCTGCTGTTTCTCTGACAACTGCTGCCAAGTTTGTCTGTCTCGGGTCTGTCAGTGGCTCCGATAGAGCCAGAGAGAGACATTCATGCTGCAACAGCAGCTGAAACCATCCGCTTCAACCCTACAACACATGGCCCACAACACATCCCTGCTAGTCAATGAACGAAAGTAAGAGAGTGAGTGAGTGAGTGAGTGAGTGAGTGAGTGAGTGAGTGAGTGAGTGAGTGTGTGTGTGTGTGTGTGTGTGTGTGTGTGTGCTGTGCGCGCACAACTTCTTCCATTTCTGGAAATAATAAAAAGCCTATGTCCAGTATTGTTTATAAATGGTGTTAATAGAAAAGGGTTTTCAAGAGCGGTGAGGAATTAAGTGCAGTTTGCACATTCATTTTCTTTTAAAGAAGACCATATCGATCTGAGGGAGATCGGTACCAACTACCAACCACACAGACAGACACTATCCAACGAGATACGAGAATGTGGTTTGAAAACTAGTGTGTTGCATGCATGCACATAATGCATGTTTTGGAATGAGTGCGTTTTGGAATGAGTGCAATTACAGTTCAGCTCCTCAAAGTGGAGATTTAAAACAAGGCCTCAAGTTTCTAAGCTGTTTTTAATGACACAGAGCTGGAGAGAGAGAGTTATTTCAAAGCTGCTGCATTCACTTATGTCTTGGTGTAGGTGTACAACTACAGCATTCTTCTTTCATTCTAACATGGAGCCCTTTTTATTAGCTTAAACATATCAACTGGTAACATGGTTATCCCAACCAAATGCTCAATTAACCCTGATGAACTAGGGTTAAATCAACAAGCCGTCTGAAAGTCTGCACTTGGCACATGGTGGTGAATAAAATGAAATAGAATTACAACCGACAAAACACATTCTGTTTGGTAAGCAGAAATACTGTATATCCTAACCCATCCCCAATTCAATACTATGACCCCCTGGCAGTTCTACTACACGGTTAGTAATACATGTTTTAAAATGTAATTTTGCACTGATATAATTTATTTTATTTAAACATATTTTACCATTTGATGTACAACTGTACCTTATTATTTTATAGTTTTTCATCTGCAGTTCTGCAAGTCCTCTTGTCAGATGTTTTTTGATGGGTTGATGCACTCGGCAGTATACCAGAAAGTTAACTGCATGAACGTCATACAAGAGTTTATGATTCTGATTGAATTCCAATTCATACCGATAAAGCTATATTACTCCAAGCAATGCTATGATGAAAGATGAGTAGTTCATAGAGAATATAATTTATTCTATTTTAGTTCAATAAGTCAAAGGCGGGTGACCATGTCACCTTGGTAAAAGCAGGGAAAGGCAGACAAAGAACAGTCTCACCAAAAAACCAGCTGACAATAAGCCTTCTGTTTAAGAGTCTGGCAGGGCAAGATGACTGCCAACAGCTGCCCAAAACACACACATACACACACCAAAACCCCCAAACCCGCATTCAGGCACGCAAGCACACAGCCGCATTGACACACCAACCCTGCATATACCAATCTCTCCCGCTCACACACACACACACAGCTGAGAGGGGTGCGTACCTTTTGCGCGAAGCCCGAAAGCGCGAAGTGGGGAAATGTCTCCTACCGCACCGTTAGCGCGAACGAGAGGGGAGGCGTGAGGACATTTTAAGCCGTAAGAAACTACACAACCACACAATATATTTGACTAAATGAAAAAGGGTGCCCCCTGTCGAAACTATTGTACTACCACACAATATATCTTCCTGGACCCTTATTGTGAAGGGCTGAAGGCAGAGAAATGATCTACAAGCTCACGTTGTCTCGTGGATGCGACGTGTTGTGAGCTTGCAGATCAGCTATTTTGCGAGACAAGCTGAGTGCATATTATCAACGTTCACAAGGAGCTGCGTGCTCAGTGCGTGCACAGTGGAGCATGTGAATGAAAAGAGAGACATTGTACTACCATACAATATCGAGCACTGCATATTATCAACGTTCACAAGGAGCTGTACTACCATACAATATCGGTGCGGTAGGAGACATTTCCCCACTTCGCGCTAACGGTGCGGTAGGAGACATTTCCCCACTTCGCGCTTTCGGGCTTCGCGCTTTCGGGACTTTCCCAGCTGGGGTGAGAGTGATTGGCAATCCCCAACATCCTGCCAGGCGACAAATAAACTAAGCACAGTTCATTCGGGCTCTATGTTGGCTGTTCTCTTAGCATCGGTCCAGCCACAACAGCTTTTGACCACAGAGGAAGGGTCTCACACAAATCCCATTCGTTTTACAGTGTTTTTTTAAGATAAAGAAAGCTCCTATTGAATGGGAGTTTTAGAATGAACAGCTGGGTGTGTGTGTGTGTGTGTGTGTGTGTGTGTGTGTGTGTGTGTGTGTGTGTGTGTGTGTGCTGTGTGGGGCCTGGGGGGTAGCTATTTATGGTTCAACTTAACTTCGTGACCTGTTTATGCTTCAAGTTGGGTTCCATTTAACTAGTTTTGTGTCCAACATGCCGATTAGAACTTGCTCCTTAGACCTACACTCAGTCAGGGTTCATACACTTGGTCATGTAATCTCATGAGGCATACATCCCCCCGGATGAGTGGATCACAAAACATGCCTACACATGCCTTCTTCCATGCAACTTTTTTTTTCTTCTAAAAGCCTACGCTTTAAATTAGTCAGAGGCTGGTAAATGCTAACCTGCCGACACTGGTGACTGCTAACCTGCCGACGCTGGTGAATGCTAATCTGGTGAATGCCAACCCTGACGCCTAATCCTAAAGCCTAACCCTAACTAAGACAAATGGGACCTCGGAATATAGAGATTTTCCCCATCTATACGAGTACTCTGAAGACAGCTTCCTTGCTGCACTACTAGTTTGTCAAAATAAAACCCTCAGCACTCTGTAGGGCCGGCCCCTCGACAATATTATGGCTGTTACAAACCAGTAAGACTCCCTAATCGGGAGATAAGCGACCGTTGGTCGCTTATCTCCACAAATAGGCCAAAAGTTTGTTTTACCAATTATCAAGACATACGGGCAGTTGACAGTTTGCCATGGTTACTCATTGAAGTTGAATCTCCATATATGGAGATAACCTACGCATCACACTAAGTCTGACCTCACCAGCCCATATTTGGGCATGAGCAACTTATGTCTCCATATATGGAGATATGATGACATCACACAGTCCTCAGCCGATGATGAGGCGTGATGTCATACAATACACAAACGAGCCCTACAGTATAAAGGGGCAATTCTTGCCAGGAAAGAAGCATTTCTTCGACTCAGACCTTATCGCCAGGGTTGGCTTATAGCAGCTGTCGGTAGGACCATATATGGATTCTGTTAGTGTGGATCTCCTAACAGGGCATCATCTGAGATACAATCCCTTTTATGCCCATATATGGAGATCCCTAACAGAATCCCTTTCATGCCCATATATGGAGATCCCTAACAGAATCCCTTTTATGCCCATATATGGAGATCCCTAACAGCATCCCTTTTATGCCCATATATGGAGATCACTAACAGCTAACAGAATCCCTTTTATGCCCATATATGGAGATCCCTAACAGAATCCCTTTTATGCCCATATATGGAGATCCCTAACAGAATCCCTTTTATGCCCATATATGGAGATCCCTAACAGAATCCCTTTTATGCCCATATATGGAGATCCCTAACAGAATACATTTTATGCCCATATATGGAGATCCCTAACAGAATCCCTTTTATGCCCATATATGGAGATCCCTAACAGAATCCCTTGTATGCCCAATGCCCATATATGGAGATCCCTAACAGAATCCCTTTTATGCCCATATATGGAGATCCCTAACAGAATCCCTTTTATGCCCATATATTATGGAAAAATCCCTGCTCTGAGTATCTGACATCAGTGTGATGTCACCTGTTTATGCCCATATATGGAGATCCCTGCTCTGCGTATCTGGTTGCTATGGTAAACAGTTGGTTGCTAGGGTAAAAAAACATGGTTGCTATGGTAAACAGTTGGTTGCTATGGTAAACAGTTGGTTGCTAGGGTAAAACCATGGTTGCTAAGGTGGTTGCTAACGTACACTAACAAACCAGCAACAACAGACTGTTGCCACAGCAACGTACACAAAGGTTTGTGTACACATGTGGTGTGATGTCATACTGATGCGGAGATATGAGCAGGGCAAAGGTGTGACGTGTGACGGACGGACGGACGGCCGGTGGAGGTTTTCATAGTAAACTGCTCCCTGACGGTCGCAATGACACGTCTACAGTCTTCCATTTTCGCAGAGTTTCCTGTTAATTTGCAGCAGGAGAAAAAGGATGACTGAATGGGTTTTCAATTGGATGCTAGTACGCTACTGTACTTGTTGCATCTAATGAAACTCCTATATCGTCGTTGACGGGTGGAAACCTTGTATGCCCAAAACTGTTACTTTTCAGAAAATGGAAAATATAACCTGTGTTCCAACAATCTCTTAATACTTTTTATTGGTTCAATATGTATAAAACCCAGCACTTTCTGACACATGTAACCACTTTCACAAAATGTTTCTTTTCTCAAAAATAGCATAAATCTACAAGGTTTCTGCTCTACAGCGACAAAATGGCATCTACAGTACAGATTGTAAGAAGGAACACTCAGTGGGTGATTTATAAAGTCAGGGGAGATGGGGAGGGTGTCTCAACAACTGACCCCTGGGTAGAACAGACTATGTGAGGTACAGTAGAAGAAAGCCTGATAGGAGACACCATGCAGGGAAACCATCCACAGTATAATCAACACTTCACGCCACACAACTGCAGATTTACTCAACAGGAACACACACATGGAACCCATTTTGGTCTTATGTCATACTCTGGTGTTGGAAGTCCTACCCCGACCACGTGTGATATGGTCAATACTTCTCAGAAACAGCTTCAACTGCGACCCCAATTTTACATTGATCGTCAAGTCAGACACTGTAGTAAACAACTCAAAATCCTATGTTGCTTTTTTCCTCTGATCCAAACAGATCCTCTTATCATCTCATCTCATTTCTGCATCCTGACCCAATTGGTTCAGAAACATTTTCCAGACTGCACTGTCAGAAATACAGCGGTACCAAAGAGTGACCGCCAAGTTCCAACAATGTCATACTTGTTTAGATTTAACATGGAGATAAGGCTAAATAGCTCAACACAAGAGCCTTGATTTTCACCACATCTATTCAATTGTGGCCTAAATTCAATCCTATGCCTTATGAAAAACACAATGTATGAGATTTGAGACGGATAAAATGAATTAAAAAAAATGGAAGAGGAATTGGCTGGGCTATCTTGCCATGGAACAGATACTGCCAAGTGCCAACATAAACCTTAGCAGTAGTGCTGATATGGGGAAAATGTGAGCAGAGCTGCGCTTGTGACAAACGGCAGCCAGACAAAGGAATGGAAAACTGTCCACCATTCTACACATAAGTGTCAGTCACACGCTGGAGAGACAGAATTATATAATCTAAAGCCATATAAAAACATGTCTGTCACCCGCTCTCTTTGAAAATCAAAAACGCTGCAACTGCATATTGCACATTATTGCAGTGCCAGGGAGTCTATCAGTCTGCTGCAGATGACACTTGACATTGTGACATTCCAGCTGGCTGGGGGGGGGGATGACGACACTGCTCCATGCAATCAACTGGAAGCTGATGAGCTGCCTGCTGCAAATGGCTGCAGTGCAAAGCTCCGGAAGCATCAGACTGTAAACTAACATGTATTTAGCAGTAGCACATATATACACCTATGTGTGTATATCAGGGGTCTTCAACGTTTTCAGGCCAAGGACCCCTTAGTTGAGAGAGCGATGAAGCAGGGACCCCCACAACCCATATAGTTTCATCGTTTGACGGCACAATCGTCAGTGTATTTTGGATTCATGTCAATTTGTGTTTTCAGATATTTAACCACTTGAACCGTCAATACTTAATAAACTTGACCTTTCACTCTGTACTTCGTCTGCTCTTTTTCCCCCTCTACACCAGACCTGGCTAAAGTTCTCAGTTTATGGACGCTAGGGTTCAAGTGGTTAATATAAAAAAGGAGGAAAAAAAGCTTCTATCACACAAAGATTTGGAGGACCCCCAAGGGGTCCCGGACCCCCTGTTGAAGACCCCTGGTGTATATAGAGGTTCTGAATCCTAAAGCAACAATATTCCCAAGCTAATTATCTTATCCCATTTCTTGTAGTAATACTGAGGTTGAGGAGGGGTGGAGTTCTGACATCAGTTCCGTGCATTACAGAAGTCTGCAGGCCCTGGGGCCAGCCAGGCTGTCTTGAAGAGTCCTCCTGGCTCCAGTGGTTTCAAACAATAAGTGTGTGAAATGTCCTGTAGATTTCTGACCGTATATGACCTGACCACTGACCCCAATATGAGGTCCATTGTTTCTGGTACTAGCCCTTACCCGTTCAAAGATATGAGCTCCAAAATGATGTGCAGTGTGTGGGTTATGGGATGTGCACTGTGCACACAGTATATGAGGGATGGAAAGTAACTTTAACTGGTGCTTGCATGATGTAGGAGCATCAATGTAAGAAACCCGTTTCGTTTAATGGCTACAGAGATACTGTTCCCCCCCCAGCCCCCCCCCCCCCCCGCCCGCCCACCCACCCGCCTGCACACACACCCGCCTGCCTGCACACACACACACACACAGAGCTGGTTAAACATTTTGCCTCAAGCTAGATGCAGAATAGATGTGCCTCATGCTAGATGCAGAATAGATAGTAGATACACCATAAAAATGCTAATATACAGCATATGATTTGTGAAAGTGACAAACGGGCTTCACAGTTATGTCAGGTGTGTTCATATGCTAATGGTGATGCGATTTCAGATCAATTGCTCCAGCCACTGAGGAGAAACGCTGTTTCAGACAGACAGACAGACACTCACTCAGACATTCGCAAAATTATAGTATAGATGTATAGACCAGGGGTCTTCGACAGGGGGTCCAGGACCCCTAGGGGGTCCTCAGAGTTACTACAGGGGGTCCTCCAAATCTTTGTTTTTTCTCCTTTTTTATATTTATAACCACTTGAACTTGAGTCCATATTCTGAGAACTCTAGCCAAAAATAGCAGATCTAGGCGTTGTGAGCTTGTAGATCGGCCATTTTTGGCAAAGAGGTTTGGTGTAGTGGGGGAAAAGAACAGAAAGAGTGAAATGTCAAGTTTATTAACTGTTGGCGGTTCAAGTGGTTAAATATCTGGAAATTTACACCCAAAATATACTGAGGATAGTGCTGTCAAACAATGAAACTATATGGAATCTCTGAAAAGGTTGTGGGGGTCCCTGCTTCATCGCTCTCTCAACTAAGGGGTCCTTGGCCTGAAAACGTTGAAGACCCCTGGACCCTGGTATAGACAGTACGTCTAATAGATGACATAGACCACATATACAGTATAGCCTACAGTATACATGAACATGAGACAAATAGATGAATTGTGAAATACTTACATCTCAAGCATCATCTCGTTCAGGTAAATCCCATCCACCAATTCAATATATTCTGATAGATAGGTACCATCGTTTACTGACACCTGCCCCACTGTCTTTGCCTGTAAATAAAAAGGACAATGCAGAAATGTATCAGCATGATACTCTTCATACAGAGGGTGTTGTTCACGGGGCATTGGTTCTCAAAATGGGGTCCAGGGACCCCCAGGGGTCCTTAAGGGAGTTCAAAGGGGTCCCCAGCTTAATGGTAGTTAGGAACCAAATGGACCCTTATGGATCTGTATTATAACTCAGTGTACAAATGGAACCAAATGGACTCCATTTCCATTTGTACACTCTTCGAGTTAAATTAACATTGATTTTACAATAAAAACTGGGGTCTCAGAGATAAAAAATACCAAATGCCTAATGCTTGAAATGGTTGAGAATCACTGGTAAGAGCAATAATAATCTTCTCTTATATGGGGGTCCCTAGGCATATCTCTTCAAATTAGGTTCCGTGGGCTAAATAAGTGTCAATTTGGGGGTCCCTGACATTGAGAACCACTGAATTAGTGGCCTTAAAGACACATTGGAAGGGTTAATTTGGAATCTTACCCAGGAGACGAGGGGCGTGAGCATGAACTGCTCCAGGAGAGGGGTAAAAACCTCGTTTTCCATAATTCTCCAGTGCAGTCTCTTTAGAGATGGGGGGAAAATTCCTCACAGATTTGTCTTCCTCCGTAGTGCAGTGTAGTGTAGTGTCCCCCTCCCTCCTTCCTCCAGCACGGCGTTGGCTTAAAATCCGCTCATGTGTTTGATTCAATTAAACACACACTCATTTTGACAGAGCAGGAAAAAGCTAATAATCACTGACAGACCTCCGCTTTGTTTCTTCCAAATGTCGGGAGGGACACGGCGCTGTAATCCACAATCTTCTCGTTGATCCCAATGCCAAAGGTACAATTAGGAAGGGCACGGAAGCACATTTTTTCTTGAAAGCACCATTGCCTATTAACAATTTCAGCGTTGCGGCGGCTGCACGAATACGGCTGACCTACCTACAAGGTTGACCACACAAGAGACCCGCAGAAATGCCGTTTTAAACTAAAAGCTGTGTGGTACAGTAGGAAACCCACCAGGCAACATCACGGTGCCTGGAAGAATCTAGCAGACTAGAGTAGCTAGATCAAGCAGGGGGCGGCCAAAAAAAAAAGAATATATCCTTTTCGAAATGAATCAGAAGATGTCGGCTCCTCTAATTAAAGCTCCGTGGTTTTAATTCCTGGTGATGAAGACCAACGGCTGGGTATTCCTCGAGTCATGGTGTTCATTCTTGTGTCCGTTTCCCCCGCTGTCTCCTTTCCAAGAGACCAACGGTCGGCTACTGCACATTTGACTGAGTTCAGATGATGACTGGGGGGCAGAACGACATAGAACCGCCTCTCTCTCTCTCTCTCTCTCTCTCTCTCTCTCTCTCTCTCTCTCTCTCTCTCTCTCTCACACACACTCGCGCACACACACACACACACACACACACACACACACGATTTAGCCTACTGCCTTAAAGGTTACAATATAACATTTCTTTTTTTAATTAAAATACCGGTATGTGTGGCACATATAGATTTGGACAAGCAAGCCTACAATTTCAACATGATCTGATTTATAGATAGTCTATGTTTGAATGCTGTCGACCTACCCATTTTGTCCTGTACGGATATGGTCTGGATAGCCTATGTATGCTGTTACTGTATAGACTATTCATTGGCTTATTATGATATCCTTAACCAGAATACTGTGGGACAGCATGCTGTCACAGCATGCCCATTGTGCGTCTACACTCTACAGTCAGAAACTCAGCAGTGAGACCAAAGGGCTAGCACTGACACCTGGTGGATAAAGTATAACGTTGTCCAGAGGTTATAGCAGTGGTTCTCAAACTTGGGGTCCAAATTATTGTGTGGGGTCCCCAGATGATTAGCTTATTAGTCTTTCTTTTTGTCATACAATTTTAAGATGAACTGGACAATTTATACAAGCAATCATAATTTGAAATACTGTATATAGCCTTTTGCCTTATCAGCAGTAATGCATTTATAACATAAGGGAATGAGAAAGAAGATCAGTAGCCTATAGGTACAAAACCAAAGTCATTCACTGTAAGGGAGATAAAGAGACAGACAATCAACCAATGATTAATGACTATTCATGAACAGGGGTTAAAGGTCAGTAAAACCAAATACCTAATTAAAATACAGTCACTGAAATGGGAATTGGGGACATGGGTCATCTCAAAGCGGCTCAGGGAAAATCAATGGATTATTTTGAAAAAAACTCTGCTAAGCATAATTCACTCGCAGCAGCACTTGGAGATAAGCAGAGTAGCCTATGTGAACTTATTTGCCATTTGCATTTTAGCTGTCATTTTTTGCTGAGGCTGTGGTGACTATAGCTATACAATATCACTCCCTGTCAGATGTGTGGCTTGTGTGCATGGCTGCATGTATAGTAAGCTGTATAGTGGTGCTACCTTCTATTCCTATAGGTTTAGTGCAAAGATACTGGAGTGGAATTGGGAAAAGCCAGTGGTTTCATGGCTGTCTGTGGATCAGTTCTTTCTACACCGGACTTATTGATAATTAACTGCAAAATGCGGCTGTCTGGTATGCCGGTATCAGACAGACAGCATAGTGCATTGACCACATAATTGCAATGTCCTCAGTTGGATTCTGGCCAGAGGCCTGTGTGTCATTTCCCCATACTCAGTTTCTCTCTGCACCCTCCAATCTAAATAAAGCTAAACTGTGCTTAAGAAATTATCATTAAATGTGCCGAAGTGCAATACATTATGTGAAATGAAGGCGCTTTGAATCCACCTGTAGCTTGCCAGCTGCTGTGGAGGTGGCTAAATTGGAGCTCTTCAAAAACACATATGGAAAGACAGTTTTACACGTTGCCCTCATGATATCCTTCCTCTAATTAATCTGTCTTCAAGATTCTTTTTTACAGATAATAATATGATCTCAACACAACTTGGAAAAGACCACCTGTATGCCACAATCAATGTATTCCTATAATAACATAAAAGAGAAAGCAAGTTGGCTCAAGTCTTCTCAAATTAGATATCTTATATTATGTACAAAAAACTAAAATAGGGGCTTTACACAGCCTTTATTCTACACGATAAATTCCCCATTTGGTTCGTACACATCCATTTGTATTCTCCTCTGCAGACTTTACTGTGTGATGTTAGGCCTACTGACAAGGCCACACACATTCCATGCTCAACCCTCTAACTAAACAGAGGCAGATAATTAATACCTCTCACACTCCAGGAGTGCTAGCTTGCTTATGCACATCAGCTGAAACATAATTGCTGGTGAGAACAATCTACAATCTGTACTCAATTACTGTGGGGGAGTTCAGATGGGTAGCATTTTGTGTGTGTGTGTGTGTGTGTGTGTGTGTGTGTGTGTGTGTGTGTGTGTGTGTGTGTGTGTGTGTGTGTGTGTGTGTGTGTGTGTGTGTGTGTGTGTGTGTGTGTGTGAGAGAGAGAGAGAGACAGACAGACAGACAGACAGACAGACAGACAGACAGACAGACAGACAGACAGGTATAAGGTTAATGGGAGACATGAGTGTGTGTGCATGTGTTTGTTTGTGTTGGTGTGAGATTCATTGATCTTGTATTGAACGGAAAGTACTCATGCCTTGTCAATGTTCATTATTCATGATGCCTCCATTCTGTTTAGTCACAAAGCATCACCAGCCTCCACCCAGTGACTCAGAGATTATATTGGTGCAGAGCAGCCGCACAATCAGCCAGCGAAGCAGCCAAACCAACCTTTGAATTCCAATGGAATTCCGAACAACATTTTGGTTTAAGAGGGAATACTCCACCATCCCTACACAGCCAGGGCCATTGTCTTTCACAGGGTACTTGATCATTGATCATTGATCAGATTATAGATTCAACTGAAGCACAGGACAAGGGAGTCAACACAGTGATAATTCATTTATCACATGCTTTTGGAAAAAGACGTATGACCTTGTCAGTGGTGGAAAGAAGCTAAGTACATTTACTCAAGTATTGTAATACAATTTTGAGTTACTTTTACTTTACTTGTGTGTCAATGTTTGGATACTTTCTACTTCTACCCTACATCTCAAATGTAGAGAGGCAAATATTGTACTTTTTACTCCACTACAATGATTTGACAACTTTAGTTTGCAGATTTAGATTACTATTACAAAACAATCATTAACCTCTTTAGTACTGTATGATATTAGTGTATAATAACAAGCTCACAACGCATTGAATCACTATGCGTTGTGAGCTTGTAGATCAGCATTTTTAAATTTGTTTTTCGCACTTTTAATTTTGGTACTCTAAGTACCGTACATTTTATACCAATACTTTTGAATGCATGACTTTTACTTGTAGAAAGTGTTTCTACATGGTGGTATTACTACTTTTACTTCTTCCACCACTGGACTGCTTTCCTCTCTCAGATAAACCCCTCTCTTTTTGTCTCTTGAGTATGACTGCTGTTTCCTCTTAGTTATTCTGTTGGTATTTATAAGTCACCACAAGCATCTTGATTTGACTCAGTCATGAACACATGCTGTTTTTGAATAGGTGGTGGGCAGAATAGGGGCACGCTATAAACTAGAACAGAATCACGTTCAAGTAATTTTTTTCATGTATGGTCTTTGACATCTCATCATACTGAACACTTCTAAATTGACAAAGATTAACATATTTCTAGATTTATATGATTCAAAAGGGGGTTGGTTAGGTCAGCCCCCTTTAGACTAGCAGTTTTCACAGAGAGCCTTTCCTTTCTATTTTATTTTCTCTTTTATTCTTCTGTAAGCCTTTTAATTCATCTTGTATTTTTAGCCCTATGGCGTAGTATAATGGCGGTCCAGCCGTATGTCCCCATTTTGTTGAAGCAACCTATCTCTAAAAACTATTGCCTAATTCCGGTGACCCAAAGGCCTTAATTCCTTTTGGCACAACTATTTGGCAAACAAAACAAAAACATTTACCAAACAACATATCTCTAAATCTTGACATTGAAACTTTCTGAGCGCATTCATACTCCCTGGAAGATGGCCTCAACTGCTCGGTGACCCAATGACCTTTCTTTTGGCATAAGCAAACTCAGGCCAAAATGCCAACATTGCACTCAAGATACATTCTTTAAAGTTCACATTGTCTTGTCTTGTCTTGTCTGTCTGTCTGTCTGTCTGTCTGTCTGTCTGTCTGTCTGTCTGTCTGTCTGTCTGTCTGTCTGTCTGTCTGTCAGTGAGTGTGTCTGGATAAATATTCCTAAATATGAACATGTCTCATTAAATTGCTGTTTTATGTGTGATGTGAGACCAGAGCTTCCTCAGAGAGAGATACAGAGAGATAGGGTTCTTAACTGATTTCTTTACAGTATATTTACTTGACCATTTACCCTGCTGTTTGTTGACTCTGGTTCATGTCACTACAACTTTGCACTTTTTAAGTTGCTCTGAATAATGAATAACTTTGCACAAAATGTCTCGGCTTAAAACACGTTTAAAACACAACAAATAGTTTAGTTTAGGTTATTTGACATGGATATCACAATAAACATGGAAGTAAATATGCACAGCACCAGAAGCATTGTACCAAGTATTTATTATCAAGACACCTGACCACAAGAGGCTTTTAAAAAGAGATAAAATATAAGACAATATACTTTATGTGAAGTGGTAGGGACAGAAGGAGACATACATTAACATTGAGATAAAGATGGGCATTCATTGTTGTCCATATGAGAACATTTATTATCTGATCAATGATTGATTAAAAACGTTCACGTGTTGTATTGATGTGATGGTAGTAATGATCCAGGCTATAATGATACATTTAAAAGTTCAGTCTGTCACCTCACATCTTCCTTTTTATGCAACAAGGTTATCAGGGGATTAAATATTTGAAGGTGATCAAATAATTAAAACCAAATGTGTTTTTTCTGGTAACATCTGATGCACTGCATATTCATAATCATCAATGCATGTCTGTCTCTTAAAGGACCATGCTGGTGGTGGTGTTCTAGTCTAGCATGTTTAGTCCTAGTTTATTATGACTCATGGTATACTTGCCTTTAACGCTGACCGTTTCCAATGCATAATGTATTCTGGTAGACTTCTGGGAAAACCTCTGCATTCCATTCATGGTGTGGACAAGTTCTGTTTACTGCTGACCATTTCCAATGCATACGGTATTCTGGTAGACTTCTGAGAAAACATCTGCATTCCATTCATGGTGTGGACATTAACTGCAGATTTTAAACTGGTTTGAGATACTGTGAATAATCAATCCAACACACAAACCTTTCAATATCATTGCATTTGATAGCTTTCTTTCTTTTTTAAGATCATAAAAGTTCAAACATTCATGATAAAATTATTAATTGTGAAATGATTCAGGTATGTTCGTTGTTTGGTAACATTTTAATGACTATTACCATATATGTACAATCTAAGAATCATTCATTAAAATATATTCACAGCTCAAGAATAAAGCCACAAACAGAAAAATGTGTCTGTAGGCCAACAATATGTCTGTACAATAATATATATGGCTGAATCTGTGAATAGACAATGGTATTGATGGCTGTAAGCCTAACCAATACTTGGGTCACAGAATCAATGTAAGGGATGAGGGTTTAAGAATGGACAGATCAACCCATTGACTGATAATTGATTTATCTGTACAGCGCACACAGGGTTTTAATCCTCCCAAAGGTTTCTTTCCCTAGAACAGGGGTCTTCAACAGGGGGTTCGGGACCCCTAGGGGGTCCTCAGAGTTACTAGGGGGGCCACCAAATCTTTGTGTAATAGGATCATTATTTTCAATGAAAAACTTGAACCCTCGCATCCCTATTCTGAGGAGAACTTTAGACAAAAAAAATAGCTGATCTACAAGCTCTCAACGCCTTGCGCTGCGAGGCGTTGAGAGCTTGTAGATCGGCTATTTTTGGCAAATAGGTTTGGTGTAGAGAGTGAAAACATCAAATTTACTAAGTATCTGCAATTTAAGTGGTTAAATGTCTGAAAAAAACACATCCAACATAGACTGATGACAGCTGCTTTCATGAAATCAATTTTATACAGTATTGGGGGTCCCTGCTTTATCTTCCTCTCAGTTAAGGGGTCTTTGGCCTAAAAACGTTGAAGACCGCTGCCCTAGAAGACAAAGCGATGCAACATTGTATAACACTGGATTATAAGGAGCGCTTTATAATATACCCTAAAGCCAAACAATAGCAACATAAAGGTATAAACCCGAGAAGTATATGTGTTGTGTGAGTAAAGAGTAGACTATGTGTGATACAGGTAGCATTTTGAAATCCTGGTTACTCTGACCTGTAGCAACTGCAGCAGCTCCACTGACTTAAGTTCTCCCTGGCCCCCCCTTTTTTCAGTTTTCTTTTATTCCCGCCCTCATGCCGAAATGGTTGGACACATTTTTATGTGCTTTTTAAACCCCCCTAGTTTTCACCTCAGGTCCTCAGCTATTTGTTTTCCTGTTTGGATTTGCATGCTCTGTATTTTGATGTTTTTTGTGTTTTAATTTGATGCTTTGAATGCAATCAATGCATTCACTCAATGTCATAAAGTACTATTGATTTATTTTTTATGAATGTGTACATCTTTCGATTTGTCACTCTGAAATTAATGTAAAGTCTAAAGATTCATTTGGCTTTATAATAACATATATTTGTATATTGCCTGCACATTTATGCGTTGATTCTGACTCCTAGTGGTTAGGATTAGATATTACACAATAGGTCTGTAATTGCTGTAGTCACTGGTGACAAGTGACAGAGGGCCCCATCCATCTCCAGAAACTTGCAGATGATCTTAGGGGATAGGATGTGCTATTATGTTATGGTCAGGTCAAACCTCCAAGACAGACTCACTGATAAACTAGCTGTCTATAAATATGAAACTTGGTGTTGTTCTCACTTTCCTTCAGAGAATTCTCATTTTGTTCAATCCACAATTGAAATGCAGACTTTAAAAAAGTGTTAAACCACCTCAAGTGTCAATTCAATTGGTTGGGGGAACAGTATTAAAATAAGGTAGCCTGATTTCAGACTCAGAGAGTAGGCGGGTCTATGGGCTGGAGCCAGGCAAAAAGTAAGGTAGTGGTCCATATTATGTTAAAATGGTTATAAAGGTGTCCGGGTAGCACAGGGGTTATGTTTCCACCCATCATCGTGGCAACTGCTGTTTGAATAATCTAGGGTACCTCCGGCATGGGGGGATGAAAAATGTGCAATAACGGACAAGGAAGATAACTAGTAGTCTAAACTATGTTTTAAAAGTTTGGTGCAACCCAATTAACTTACATTGTTTTTAAATTAATCCATTCATTGCGACCGTCAGGTCGCAGTTACTATCAAAACCTCCACCGGCTGTCAGTCCGTCAGTCTGTCACACGTCTCACTTTTGCCCTTCTCATATCTCCGCAACCGTTGCCCTGATCCATGCCAAATTTTGCACACACACTCCTTGCCTGCCAAACCATCAATTCTCACATGACCCTCTTCTAGCGCCACCACGAGGCCGATTCTTGCAAAACACATTTTTGGACACTGCTCCTACAGATTTTGCCCTAAAATCACGCAAATCAGGACACAGTATGTCTACACTCATGTCTTCAACATGGATCTGTCCGATATAGTGCCACCATCAGGACAATTTTTTCAAACACATTTTTGGACACGGCTTCTACACATTTTGCCCTAAAATCACACAAATCAGTACAGAGTATGTCTACACTCATGTCATCACCATGGATCTGTCCCACATAGCGCCACCATCAGGACGATTTTTTCAAACACATTTTTGGACACTGCTCCTACAGATTTTGCCCTAAAACCACGCAAATCGGTACACAATATGTCTACACTCATGCCATCAACATGGATCTGTCCCATATAGCGTCACCATCAGGCAGATGTTTTCAAACACTTTTTTGGACACTGCTCCTACACATTTTGCTCTAAAATCACACTGCAACCTGACGGTCACTTATCTACGGATTAGGGAGTCTTACTGGTAGTAACACCTAGCCTGATCTCAGACTCAGCTCAAAGAGTCCACTCTGAGAGTGGGCGGGGTCTATGGTCTGGAAGCAGGCTAAGTAACACCATGTTTTATAGCAAAGCAATAAGCATAGTATCTGAACAATTATCCATTTAACATAGCACTGCTGTACTGCAATAATGTTAATACTTATGAGGTGGTTGTATTTTTTCCCCCTCCCTGCTCTTCTATGGAGACATTTGTATTGTGCCAAAGGTACCGTCATGTCAGATACTAGACACAGGATCTGACATGAATTTTGACCTGAAGGCCAAGATTCAATTTATCCCCCGAGCAAGCAGGCAGGCTCTATTAGCTCAATGATAACTGGGTACAAATCCAGGGTATAAGAGGAAAGTTACAACTTTGGGGCTCTGGGTTGGATTGCAAATTGAGCTTATTGGAATCACACACACACAAAATATATATATCAGGTTGTTGCAGTGGAGTCAGTTGAGTCACCAAGCACCCATTTGTATTGCACTGTCAATCGCCAATGTGAAAAGTTCATTTAAAAAAAGCGAGGTTCACATGTTTAATGCCAGGGTCACATTTAATCTGAAAACTTATCAAATAACAAATGCATACAAATGTTCTGTATGGAGGATAGTGGCAGTAAATGCACTTGGTACAAATTGATCATGAGAAAATAAAAAGCTACTATGATCACCCATCAGCTGTTGAAATGTGTCGACATGAAGTGGCTTTACCAGATCTCAGGCTGAACTAGAAATGACTACTGTCTCATCATTACTCTTCTAGATCACCTATCAATGATGGCAGTGATATTTGAACACCTGTTCTATTCCTTGAAACTTTTCACTCTGGCAAGTGACAGACGGGCGTTATTTAGATCTTCACCGTTTCCGTTTATTGGCGATGAGAGATCATGAGACCTGGAGATACTATGCAACGCATGGCATTGAGAAATTCAACCCGAAGCGCCTTCCCTTTCTCCTCCTGATGTCTTTAGAAATCTCTTAGAAGGAATGTTTGATATAATCAGCACTGAATGTGCTCCCCAATTAAAATATTCAAGGTCAAATTAAAATGAGTTGGATCCAATGATTTAAAATGATTTTCCCTGTAGCACTTAATTGATCAGCTATGTCTATAAAACAGGCCAAGGAATTACATGACTTATAGACATGAAAAAAAAAGTCACGTTTTAACAAGGTTGCTTTTTAACCAGTACAGTGACACCTGGGGATATTTCTACATGCTTCCGATCTGAAATACATAAGTCAGTTGGTACTTGAGTATTGTATCACTTGCCAGCATCTAGCGCGTTCAGTTTTACATATATGAATGCATGTCTCCACCATACCAAACACCTGCCAAACACCTGCCAGTGGTACACAATAGCCCCTGTCCAGAGAGAAATGCTGGCTAACCAAACTCCACGGTCCCAGAACAAATTAACTCACATCTAGAGGTGCTTGGGATTAACCCGGGGCTCCTGAGAAGTGTGTGAAGTCTACTGTGAGTGCACAAACATGTCAGGTTTGTGACTAAAAAACATTGGGCTGTCTTGTAAAGATGCCACTTAACCCTTCAAGCCACTGAAATACAAACAGAACTTCAGACATCCTCCAGAGATTGGCTGCAAAAAATGACTTTACTGCAGTTTTAATACATGTTATTTTTAAAACCAGCATTTGTAACGTCTTTGCTTTTTACAATGAATCAAATTAAATTGGATTAAAAGGGTGAACAGTGACCCCACCTTTTGTGCAACGACAACAACAAAAAATACACAGGCAGGTAAGAAGGTATATCTTCTCCCCTTTTAAAATCATGTCAGGGGGAAAAATGATTAAAAAGAAAAATCTGTACAGTACGTTTTAATAAAGTCATGAAATACAGGATTTCCTGGCTAACGCAGTCCTGTGTTGAGTGTGTGTGTGTCTCGTGTTGTGTGCGCCACCCTGGCTTTTAAATCGCTCAGTCCTGCTCCTCGTCAGGTTGTGGCTGCAATTACTTTCCCTGTTGTCTTACCTTCCTCAGATCACAATTTTCCTTCTATTTTATCTTGCCTATAGATCCCTCAATTCACAACCTGAATGAACAGTTCTGCTTGTCCGCGGTGGGTGTCACACACTGATTCAGCCAGTCAAGCTTTCTAATAACTATAAAAGGCTAGCCCTGCTAGCCTGACTGGCTCTCTGAATAGTTGGTACGTTGGCTGGCTGTGTTCTGGCTTCCTCCTCTCTCTGTGGAGCTCATTGGGTGATGGTTTGATGGGAGGGGTGAAGAAGGGTTAAAAAGAGGTGGAGAGGGGTCAATGTTGCAGTTTCCTGGCTACTATTGCTATAGCAACAGAGTGGGAGAGGCATCCGTCGTGGCACTGATGATCACTGTTGTGGTTTCAGCCTCTCGGTTCCACAGGTAGCCAGGTGGTTGAGGAGGTGGTGTAGAAAGAGGTTCGGAGATGGAGGGAGGTATTGGTGTGGAGGAAGGGGACAGGAGCTCTCCGACTCTCCTGGAGGAGCGAAGGAGGTAAAGCAGAGGAGATGAAGATGGAGCAGATAGGTCCATACTTCTTTCCAGTAGGAGAGAATTTATATCTTCTCCTTGGGAGGGACGAAAATGGGTAGGTGATAGAAGGGAGTAGAGTGGGAGTTTGTCCGTCTCCTCTGTAGGGGGCGGGGACAGTGACCAATGAGACGACCGGAGGAGGGAGGGAAGGAGGGATTTTATCATCCGTCGGCTACAACCGAAACGAGCAGGTTTTTATGAGCCCAGACGGGGCCGTTTCCTCGGAGACTGCTCTTCCTCCTCATCCTCTTCGTCCTCGTCTTCATCATCAGGATAGTCCACCAGGCCCACCATAGCCGTCTGAGAAAGACATTTTAATGGTTATATTTAGGGAAACAAAAAATTAATTGTCTGATATTTAAGACATTGACACCCAGTTGAACAAATAACAAATTACATTATTTCTTGTTTCCAACATCACTTTCCTCTGTCATCGTTTGACAGTACTCCTACAGATTTTGTCCAAAAATCATGCAAATCAGTAGACTGTATGTCTACAGTCATGTGATCAACATGGATCTGTCAGACTTTCCATATTCCATCCTGATTGGCGAAGATTGGCTCCCAAAGTTAGCAGGATTGGTCCTTTTGAACGAAATGCCACAAATCACGATCGCAGCTTGTGCTTTCCGTTAAATTTTGCACGCACATTAACAAATGCCACCCTTTTCACATTGGCCTGTTATAGCACCAACAGCAAATATATAGCCTATATAGTGCATGGGAGCAGAGTGGGGCTATTAACGGCACATGGACAGACACAGAAATCTTTAACACTGGAGCAGCAGTAGCCTCGTACAGCAGCAGCGTTCAACTTTCTCCATAATCCACACTGCAAGTCAGCTGACCAGTGGCATTGATAGCCCTGCATCCCGCGTCCCTGACGCATATCTTTTATAAAGGACGCATTAAACTAAGCATCACTGCATCCCCAGGACGCATACAACTCTATCCTTCCTGCTATCAGTCATTTCACTGCACCAGTTGAGCTGCATGTGGTGGAGTCTCCACAGCTGTGCGCACTGGCATTATTGATGAGATGATTGAGATTGTCTTGTAAATCCATGCTTCTGTCCTTTATTAACTACATACAAGTAGCTATTTGCCACTATTTGTTAAATTATTATCATCCGTCGTCCCCGATGTTTGAATCCTTAAAACAGGGTTAGATTACAGCCCTAGTGCACTGTGCAACACACACACACACACACACACACACACACACACACACACACACACACACACACACACACACACACACACACACACACACACACACACACACACACACACACACACACACACACACACACACACACTAAACAAGTGTGGTGGTGGAGTAGAGGACTTCTTAACACTTTGCAAGCCACGGGGAGACCCTTAATATTAAAACCGGAATATACCGGACATCTGAGCAAGGAGTCTCAGCCGCGCCGTCTTTTACCGTACTAGGTCATTAAAAATGAAATAAGAGATAATGATAAAAAAAAAACGATCGCTACCCCTTCTCTGTCTCACCACTAGAGCCCGACCGATATATCGGTCAATTCGATATATCGGTCGTTTTGGAGGTATCGGTATCGGTGAATTATTCCACCGATACCGATATATATATATTTTTTTTATTTATTTTTTTGGACCCCATTAAATCTAGTAAACATGATTGCAATCGCGATTTTGCATGTTCCACCCCCCATACAACCCCATCTTTCATACAGGGCAGCTATCTTTGCTTACATAACATGTAAAACATAATGGCTATTTTCTCAAGAATGCCTGAACGGATTTCCAATCTGATTTTTTTGTTTGAAAGCTGTGAACAGCCTGCACAAACATGGTGCATGATCTGTGCATGGGCGTGCATGATCTGTGCACTATAAATGACATGGAAGTCTATGGAGATTTATGGCAGGGAGAACCCAAAGAAGGCATATTTAATTGGCAGTAACTGAGTTAATTGTCTGTAACATGTCTGCGGATAGAGCATGAAACCCTGAGTTATATAGGCCGATGTGTGGGCAATACCAGAATTATCCAGCAGAGTGCAGTATAATAGTCCAAGATGCAAGCCAACACTACTGGAGCTGCTGCCTCTCGTGTGTCGTTCACTCACCACATGCACTGTCTAACTCTGATTTTTCATGTTGCGGTGGAGGAAGGTGTGTAGGCCTATGTGAAAATCCACAGAGAAATATAGATGTCTGACTATAGACTATAGAACTTGTATTGTTTAATTGCTTGGCAATGCATTTACGTTTGGATAAAAGACACATATTAATTCATAAACGAGACAAAACACAGCAGAACCCCCAAATTAAAAGAGTATTATTATCCAACAAGCAATAGAAATTGATAACTGCGACCAAACTTAAAGTTTGACATGAAAAGCACAAAAAAAGCAATAATCTGACCATTTATCCGAGGGGCGAGCTGTCAATTAAATGATCTTAAATGAATAAAAAAAAGATTTTTACAAAACATCGGTATCGGTATCTGTATCGGTGCTCTAGCACTCTCCAACATCGGATATCGGTATCGGTCGGAAAAAATGGTATCGGTCGGGCTCTACTCACCACCCGTCTAACCAATTCAGGCTTTTGCAAATCCCGCCCCATTCTGCCCTGTTACTATGGTGGGACATTAACCCTGGGCAGATTGTTTTTATAGTGGCAGTGAATGGGATTTTTTTATTTTTTCATAGCCTCATTACAGCTATATAAAGTACCAAAGGAAAAACATCTAGGTGATATTAATAAAAAGGGAAGACAAAGGTACAGTAGTTACATTGCAAAACAGGGGGTTTCCCCAAAAATATTATGTTTTAATTTGTTTAATCCCAGTGGGACAGAATCACCCATTGCAGATTCTTTTATAGTGGCAGTGAATGGGATTTTTTTATTTTTTCATAGCCTCATTACAGCTATATAAAGTACCCCAAAACACATATACGTGATATTAATAAAAAGGGAAGAAAAAGGTACAGTAATTACATAGCAAAACAGTAGTTTTCCCCCGAAAATATATGTTTTAATTAGTTTAATCCTCTGGATCAGAGAGAGAATAGAAATAGAAAGAGAAAGCGCATTGCATCTTGGGTAGGAAGAGGACAGCCAGATTATAGTTCTCCTCACATAATAGGCTGGCTTTTCGTAATTCTGCCCATTTAAAATATATGTACCCAATCGTAACTCTTAGTTACATTGATAAGGTCCATGTGAACTAGTCTGTTGAAGCTTATTCATTACAATGATCGCAAGCGCTATGGTCGCGAGCGGCCTGGCCGTGCTCCGCAGTGCGGACAGCCGGTGAAAGACGGCTGCCACTTTCTCCGACTGCAGAACTCCACCCCCGCTTGCAAAAAGTGAATGTATTTTTCTGGTTGGCCAGTCAGGGAGTCTCAGGGACCAATCAGAAGGCTGACAAACGGTGAATTGCATCATTCTTCTCTGCACATGAACCGGAAGTGCTTCTGGTGACTATCCCTTCTCTATAACAAATTCTCCGTTCACTTTCATTGGAGGAGGAAGCGTTAGCATAGCGCATCTCGGGGATGTTTTCGACCAGATCAAAGTTGTCACAGGGTCTTCATATTGACGGGATTACATTCGTTTACCGCGATGTGCACGGATCACGCACGCGAAGCGCCACGGGGGGAAGACGACTCGGGACAAAATCCCCACTCTATGCCAATGGAAATCAAGATATTTATGTTGAGTTTACGACCGGGGGACCTCAAACCAAAACAAACCGGCGGCGCTGGGGGAGGGGGAGTGCGCTAACGTTTATAAACATAATATTATGTCTCAGATCATAATATAATAATAGCAATTTCGGCTGGCATAGTGTTAAAAAGCTTTAGATTAAGATAATTTGCATGCATTGCAATGCAGCCGTGCCCCATTCTGCATCGATGCGGTGAACGTGACATAATTGTTTATAGCCTACGTTTGTTGTTGATTAGCTTCATACTAAGGCTTTAGCACCGTTCCTTGTGAGGCTGAGAGTCATAAAAGTATTAAAGTCATAAAAAGTCGGGCAGTTTTCAAAGCGGAGAATCCACTAATCATCTGCGGTTTACAACAGCTGTTCTACTAAATGCATCGCGTCTCCCCTCCAGTCATCACTCCTGTCACTGCATGGTTGCTCCTGTCACTGCATGGTTGGTTTCTCGAGGATCTTTTTTCTTTTTTTCCCCCCCACTCATTGAAAGTAGCACCGGTGCGACCTTGTTAAATTTTAACTTGCACCTTAAGAAATTAGGTAGCATATGCAACCTAATAGGTCGCACTCTGGAGCCCTGCACATGTGATTGATTGTTTGGTGAACACCAATCTGGCTAGCAATCATCAATAAAAGAACAGCACCCTCTGTTTTCAGAGAATCTGTTCTGGGTATCTCTAATGCCCCGATCACATACGGCTCACAAATGATCAAATAAGGACGTGACATTGGGCTGTCACGATTATGAATTTCTGGAGATGATTAATTGTCGTACAAATAATTTCGATTGTGAATATATTGTCTATTTCTTTCCTTCATTATATGCCACTATGATAGTATGAGCTTTGATAATACTCATACAGTACACAACTTAATGAAGAGCAATTTAATTGCTTTTTGAAATTCCTTTTGAAAACAAACTGCAAAAGTGCAGGGTTTTCAGTGTGTATATAATAGTAACTAAGCACATTTACTTAAGTAATGTACTTAAATACAATTTTGATTTATTTGTACTTTTCCAAATATTGTACTTTTACTCCACTACAATTATTTGAAACCTTTAGTTACTAGTTACTTTTCAGATATAAATGATAAAACATACCCAAACCACTTTAGCCCTATTTTATACCTTGGCTATTTGAAAAAAGCTCATCTACAAGCTCACAACGTTGCATTGCGACAGGTTGTGAGCTTGTAGATCTGCCATTTTTACTTTTGGTACTTAGTACAAACAACACTTTCATACTTTTACATAAGTACATTTTGAATTCCGACTTTTACTTGTGACTGAGTATTACTATATTGCAGTATTGATACTTTTACTTAAGTAAAATATGTGAGAGTACTCTTTCCACCACAGGGTTTTAGCAGGTTAAAACTGCACTGGACAGGCCAAAGGTCTTTTTGACTCCAACTTTGACGGGCTGGACCAGTTCCTGTTGGGACTGGCTGCTGCGGTTTTATTTCCAAGTTCGGTGTATTGTTGTTGTGGGTGTTGGGTCTGTAGTGGCCCTGAAACATGACGGTCGTATCCCACGAAAGTCATTTTTCACGACCTCACCGCTATCTGTGCCCACAGATAGCAGTGCGGTGGTACTTGACTTTGGAACCAAACTTTCATCGTCCATGATGACACAAACTAGTTATCCTAGCCTAGGCTAGTGCATCCGACCAAGACAGCTGTGCGAGGTAAACAACATGTGTGGCTACTGCTGCGTGGTGCGCAACACGATGACGTCAGACTCATCACTAGATGATATAACAGAATTAAATGATGTTTCAAAGAAGAGGTTTTATTTATTAAAATGGATAATTGACGGTAATCGCGAATATAAAGAAATAGTATAATATAATAGTAATAAGCGCGACTGCTGTACCACTTACCACATGAGGGTAATCAGAAAATGTGGTTTATGTGGTCTCAACCAATATGGCGATATAAGGTAGCGATCATAACATAACATACCTTTACAACAGGCGTGGAGGGCAGAGCAGTCGTCTTCACTGGGGAGGCAGTGCTGTTGTTGTTTATGTTGATGTTGTTTGGGGTGCTTGTTGGCGAGGCAGGGGGGATGGGAGCAGTTTTCCCATTGTTGGCACCATTTGTTCCATTTGCAGTTCCTGCAAGTTAAGAGAGGTCCAAAGCGTCATGATGTGCTATATGGCATAAATATAAATGATTAAAACAATGAAAAGAATATCTTGGAAAATGTGTGTTTGCTTCTGGGGGTCCCTGGCACAAAACCTTTTCAGGTGGGGGTCCGTGGTGAAATACATATCATTTGGGGGGTCCTTTGCATGATTAGAGAACTACTGATTTAGAAGGCATTTGTAGAATCTGCCTCAGTATGTTATTTGGCATTGATATCCCACTGTCAATGATTGACAAAATAATTAATTCTATGCTCCTTGACCATAGAAATATTGAAATAGATATGCCATGGGTCTGCCTCCTAGTACTAGCAAATGTTTCCCCTTCATTTTAGCTCCACCCTCTGCATTCGTCACTTCCTGCCAGAAAGTGGGCTTCTTCTTTTGTGTATCGTTGTTTTTTGTCAAATGGAAGACTAACCAAAACACTGGACCTCTGCAGCACTACAGATGTACAGTAAACAAACCTTTAATATGACAGAGCGACATACCTTTTTTGGCCTCCATGTACTTGCCATAGGTGTCAGAGATGTCATCTTCTGCCCGACTCTTCTCCACAGCCTCCCCATCGTCGTCATCTTCATCGTCATTGAACCACATCTCTTCATCCTCATCCAACGACCGTGCATCTCGACGATATCTACAGAAGAAAAAAAGTGGTGGAAAAAAAATCTTGACACAGAAAACGTACTGTAATCAAGTCTACATGGACACTGGGACAGCAGGGCTGCTCCAAATCTCCTTTATAACTTCACATAATATACTCTTGGCGATTGTCATCTTCACAGCACTTTTGGGTAAATGTATTAATATATATCTAAAGAGCACATCACATGATCCAGACATGAAATATCATCCAAATAAGAAGCTAAACAGGTATTTTGTAAAACCAGGAAATGCCAACTCGTTAACATTGAACCGTAATTCATCATCTATTCATGGATATAATGGCAAATACATATTTCATAAAGGAATACTTTTTGTCTATCAATTACTCACCTCGTGAACGCCCACTATCACTTTTTGTCACATGCAAACATACACACAAAATTCAGAAACATTGCCATTCCGAAGATTGACTTCCATTATTCTAAATATCCTACACTGACTGCAGTGACATTTGACACAAAAAAGGGAAATAAAGAGATCAGGCCAAGTCTTGATGGTAAATTAAAAACTTCAAATGGAAGATACAGGGCTGTACAGAGGCAAATGATTCAGTCCTCGCCAATAATTGTATGCAGTCATACCACTGACCTGTTAAGTCTTTGACTCTGTCTGTCTTTCTCCTGCTCGTAGCGGCCCTTCAGGCCCTTGAAGGTCTGGACATACTCGATAGACTCAAGTGCTTTATAGAAGTTGTCCACGATGTGAGCTATCAGAGACTTTACGTCTTCCTGGAAAGTCAAAGAGATGATGGATTAAGTTTAGCACACCTATCACGGTATAAAATGACTCTGTAGGACCGCCAAGCTCCAACAGTAAAACTGATGCTATGTTAATTCATCAAACAATTTGGCGTGGGTCACATCATGTGTGTCTGTACTGACCACTTTAATGAATTCAAAGAGCTCTATGATGGCAGAGTTGAGGAGGTTGTATCGTGTGCCGTTGTCTAGCAGCGCGTTGATGACGGGTTCAAACAGGTTCCCTTTGATGATGTAGCGGTTGTAGTACTCATCCTTCAGACCAATGATCCGCCGCATGAAACGCAGGGCGCCTGATGAATGAGACGTGAACACTTTAGTATAAACACAAGGCTGTTGTTGACGAAGACAGGTGCTCTTTGGTGTCGAGTGCCAACACTGGGAAATACACAGGAAAATACACAACACTCTTAAGGATTAAAAAGCTAGATTGTGCCGGGTTGCTGACTAGATGGTGTGTTGATCACATAATCGGAACATTCCTGGTTCTGTGTGCCCCATGTTTCCCGTTTCTCTACTATCCTAACTAAATAAAGTGAGTAAAAATAGAAAGATGAAAGCCCATTGAACAGGAATTTGGTTTTGGACACTCAAACTGATAGGGGGACCATTTAAGAGGAAACATTAAGGGATGAAATTCAGACTGTTGTGGGGCGCCTACTGGTCCAGGCGCATACCACATAGGCTTTGCGTAGCCTGCAGCTGGTCGCTGGTTCGATTCCCGAGCCCGACCAGATGTCGCTGCGTGTCACTCCCCGTCTCTTGCCCCGTTTCCTGTCAGTCTACTATCCTATCAATAAAGGCAAAAGCCCAAAAACATATCTTAAAAAAAAAAAAAAAAGAATCAGACTGTTGTGTTGTGCATGGACTCACAGAGCGCAAGGAACGTGTGTTTGGAGTTCATGAGGACCAGCACCCTGCGCAGCAAGTCTTTGTTCATGATGTAGGTCTTGATGTGGTACGTGTGGTGCTCCACACAGAAGGTCAGAAGCTCCAGGATCAGCGCTAGTAATTGAGCAGTCTGGAAGTTGTCTGTATGTAGACATAAAAATAAATATTTGCTTACAAAATCCCATGAATATACATAGCAATTCTTTTTTTCATATAATGGAAAAATGTAGGGTATCACGACAGCTATAAACAAGCATCATAACATTGCATTTCATCATTCATGACTGGATGTGGATATTGTGAGTAGGGAGGGACACCTACCGGGACACACAGGGTTTGTTGGCATCTTGGTTGACCCCTCCTGCAGTTCTGAAACACAAAGACATACACAGGACTCAAGTCACAAGGGTTCAATTCATAACTTGTGCACCATGAACTCTTGACATTTTCCCACCCTGATAAATATGGGTAATTATGATTTAGAAGTGTCTGTGCATATTTAAGTCCCAAACTGATTCCATATTTCCACATTGTCATGTTTCCTTCCTTAATTACACAATAGAGGGTATTGCATCACATGCCACTCATCTAGACTGAGTGGCAACTGGCAAAACATAAAGCATTGGCGTTTGGCGCTCGTTGGGAAACTCATATAGACTCCTACTGACTGTTTTTTTGCCACTCAGTAGGCGTTCCCACATAACGTCCAGGTATGATGATGTCACGTGTTTACACTCAATTCAAATGTTGTTACTTTGCATATAAAGATGTTTATTTTCTGAAATTAGACTTTTGAATAGTCAATATGAATATTACTATTGGATTTTACAAGAATTGAGACAGACAGACAGACAGACAGACAGACAGACAGACAGACAGACAGACAGATATTTATTTATTTTACTCACCTTTTGAGATCTTCTCATGGGCAGTGTTAGCCAGCAGCGGGGCAGTCAGGACATGCATGCAGTACTTGTAGAAGAAACTAAGAAATTCGGTCTTCTCGGTTTTCTGATGGGAGGCATGCAAATGAAAAAACAAAAAACTATTAACTTGTCAGTGGTTTGTTGAAGGGGCCATAACATACACTTAACTGCATTTCCCTTATGGGATCAATAAAGGTCTTATCTTATTATAGATTTGCATCATTTGATTAATGAATTTCACTCAGATAAGGTTGATAAGATGTTCGAAAATCAACGTTAAGGGTGGAAAACTTGTATGTCCAAAACCGTTTGTTTTGTATTCATCGTTTTAAAATGATTTAAACTAGTGAAAATAGCCGATCTACAAGCACACAACGCCTCGGGAGGTTTCACCCCGACAGTGACGATATACTACTTTTGGGACTGACATTGGTGGGAGCCAGCATGTTCTCGGGGTCAATGAGTGTCCTCAGCAGGCCCATGAGCTGGACAGCTCCTCCTAGCTCTGGGTCAGAGTCACAAATCATCTGTTTGATTACCACATTGATCAGCAGGACGTCCTGTGTACACACACACAGAGTAACAAATTAGTATCAAATAGTGATGGAACATGCTATACATACAGTAAAATCACATACAAACACTATATTTCTTTGAATGTTTAAGAAATTTAGCACAGACAAAAAACTAAGCATCAAAATCCAGAATATTTAAATGTTACGTTTCCAAACAAGTATAAAAAAAACTCTTATTAGATATTTGGGGCCAGCCCTTCTAGCTATCCTTTTTCTTAGGAAGGAGGGAATCAACCATTCCACCAAAGGATGCTTACATCGTCTGTCTGCTGTGGTTCCTGCATGACAAACTCTCTGACCATGGAAGGGCTGAACTCGACTAGGTAGGAGAAGATGTCTGTAGCTGCCGCCCTCACTTGCAAGTCATCCATACCCTGCTCCCAAACAGAAGATGGACATAGAAAGAAAGAGCATGGAGTGAATAAGAGGAAGAAACCATTGTAATCTGCACTTAAATTACATTTTAAGTTAAATTAAATTATATTGCGAGTGACATACCATGACTATTTCCAGAGCAGGTAGAATGCCTAGATTCGCCAGAGTTTTGAAGAACGCGTCCCTGTTTTGTGGTTGCAACGTTTGTGAAAAAGCACAGAATTCTTTGAAAAAGTTCACCTGGACAGAAGAAGAAAATAAATAATTTTTAATAGGCTTGTCAGTAGGTTAGACCACTGGGTTAATCGGTTCAAGATGATCTATAAAAGCAACATTTACTGAGATCATATTTTATTCCAAATGGAGTTGGCAAAACAAAATTCTGTTTGACCCAAAAGTTTCAAGACTAAAGGTGGTTGCACACTGCACTGCGTGTTTTCGTTGCGTTTTGGAAATCCGAAAGCCGTAGGCCAGGGAGAGAGAGAGGAAAGAGAGAGAGAGCAAGGGACTCAGTGCAACAGCTGCGAAAATCGGAAAAAATCAACCCTGGTCCGAAAATAAATACGAAACCGGCGGCAGTGTGCAAACGTGATTGACATAACGTGAGGTTGATTTTTTTATTCACGCACTCCGAAAATCACTCCGATATTCGGCCCGAAAAACGCAGCAATGTGCAAAGACCTTTAGTCTTTGTTTCAAAGAATAGTGTTAATAGAACATATATGCCCCGTACATGCGGCAACGCGCTGTAGAGAAAACGGTGAGGTCCCGGGATATCGCTGTTGCTTTTTGCCTTTTATCAAGCGTTCATATGCAGCCGAAATGATCTAGTGTCCATGTCACCGTGTGAGCAACAGAAACGCAAGAAGCAACAACGCATGGCCGAGTGGTTAATTTGGTTTTCTGATCCATGTGCCCCGGGTTCGCGTCCCGCTCGGTCACTTCTTTCCGCCACCGCAGACATCCTTTTTTTCCCGGCGATAAAGTTATTATTACATTATTTACATAACTCGGTAACGGCGCTGAGGCGGCTCATCGCCTCCGTCATGGATAATACTTGCTGTCGTTGCCAACGGCTAGATGTGCTTTGAGAACTGTCAGGATGACTGTCAAAAACTTTTCAATTGGTCAGGTCTCCCCTAAGACAATCATTTAGGGAACAGTCATTCAACAAGTAGCAGTCTTTCCTTAAAGGGGAAAAGAACCCTCAATACAACAGTATCTGCCTGAGTTTTGTTTATGTTGATGATACACATTAACCTGATTAAGTTAACTCATTCATTGCCTTTTCAAAATGGCCGCCAAGTTCCTCACTGCCATTCCATGTAATTTTTAGTGCACGGATACATTTTTAGTGCACGCCCGTGCCTAGATCATGCACCGCTTTCAAACAAAAAAGTCCGCTTGGAAATCCGTTCAGGCATTCATGAGATAGAAGCCATTGTTTTCTTCAAATGTAAACAAACATGGCTGCCATTTTGAAAGATGTGGTTGGTATGGGGGTTAAACATGCAATTTCACGATTGCGATCATGCCTAATACATTTTTTGAGGTCCAAAAACGGGAAAACTCGGGAAACTCGGGCCATGGCAGTCTGGGGGTACTGTAATAACTCAGGAAACTCGGGAGGGGGCAGCAAATTAGTTAGGTTGAACATGTGTTGACTTACTAGCTCTCTTCTTTTACTGTCCTCTGTAGCTTCATCTGTCAGCTGTGCAAAGACCTCCGTTAGGAACTTTTCATCCTCCTGGTGCATAAGGAAAACATGGTCATCACAGCTAAACAGAACTAGTCATGGAAAGAGGTCACTTCAACTAAAGCTCGAAATCAGATGGCTTGTGATTGGTTTTCAGTTCTTCCTGTAATGAGATGATCTGAATGAGCAATGCCACAGAACAATACATTCATTCCTCGACCTCTTACTACAAATATTTTTAGGGACATTAGAAACTCAAACTACTGACATTTGATTTATTGGCTCCTGAGAAAACAATGTGACCTAACTTCACCAACAACAAAAAAGAATGGTAGTTATTACTTGGGAGAAATCCATGATTGACAACTTAAGAAAAGCTGAATCCATAACGCCCTTCACACTTTAACAAAGGTTGTACATAATTTAACAATGCGTTTCTATCCAACTTGACAAAAAGCAAACGCCCACAGAGTGACAATGTTACAAAGAGTTGTTCTAATGCAAACAACTTGATTTGATTGATTGGGCGGATGGCAGAGTAAAATAAATTACTTACAATAGGTCGCAATTGTCTAGATAAAACAGTCTGATCACAAAATCACAATAATAATACAAAAAATAATTAACAGATGGTACAGACGAGAGGGTATATTACTGCTAACATTTCTGTGATGGAAACTGGAACTGAACGTTGTAGTGATGTTAGGTACGCATCCTGTATCTGACACATTAATCCAAAAGTGTGCTTGGGGGGGGGGGGGGGGGGGGGCTTTCTGTGTGGAGTTTGCATGTTCTCCCCGTGTCACCTAGGGTAAAAATGTACCCTCAAAAACATGCAGTAATCCTGGTCTCTAAACTGCCTCCCCCTGGCCAACCAGATGGAGGGGAAAAAGAACCGTTTGGAATAACGTGTTCCTTCCACGCGCTACGTCCAGACAGGCAAACTCCCCCCATCAGGTGAAAATAAGCGGCTTGGACTACTCATGCATAGAAGGAAGCATGAGCTCAGTCCGTTGCTCCCCAGGTTGGTTGAGGGAGTGTAGCGCACAAGATTACATTAGACCATTGGCACTGGGTGAAAAATGGGTCGCAAATCGTGGGATCAAAATTATAGAAAATTTAAAAGGAAAATGGTATCAGAAAATAAAGTCAGATTTGGGATGGTATGTTACTTTTTTTTTCAAATACATTCAGCACAGCAATACAACCATAATTTTAACCATATCAGATCAAACACAAGATAAACACATTAATAAGTCATACATGAGGAGGAATTTCCCTTAGACCGACATAATAGACCACAAATTGCATTTGTCATAACATTTTAGGGTAAATGGAAAACAAATGTATTTTTTTTCTATTATTGAGTTGAGACTCAGAATCTTGCTCATGTTGTAGAATATATCTAATCTAAATTTTAGATTAAGATATTAAATTAAGATATTCACTAAGTAAGAAAAAAATGGAAGTCCACTGTTGAATTGTGTCATTAAGTAGATTTAGGCCATATTGCCCAGCAATAAAATAAACCCATTTTAATTAGAGACGTAGTTCAAGTCTGAGGTGAATGCACACCTTACAGTGAAAAGAATCGATACATCCACGTTGAACCGGTGTGCAGTGGTCTTACCTGCAACATACTGACGATCTCCACCTTGTTGAAGAAGATGAAAGAGGTGAGCGTGGACAGGAAGTTCTCCTCAAAGACAGAGGGCGTGGGCAGGATGATGTCCTGGATGTACTGCACACGGTATGTCTGGTGGATCTTCTGGCGCAACTCTGAGTCCGTGATGGGGATCACCTCTTTGAACTTGGCCGTCTTAGTTAGGAACTCGCGGTGGCGTTTGGGCTGCACTAGCGCCGGGTCGTACTCCAAGCAGCCCACCACGTCCATGATGCAGTCGTCAGAGAACATCACCTCGAATAAAGCTGCCTTGTTGAGAAACAGGACGCCACGCACAATCTCGTACAGATGGTGCAGGCCCTCGCGGTTGTCCAGGTCCTCACACACCTGGAAGAGTGCTAGCAGCTTCTTGATGTAGCCGTCGCTCATCAGAGCCAGGGCCAACTTCTCCCGGCGGATGGGCGATGAGAGGACAGAGGTGACCAGGTCGGCGATCTCCTCTAGGCGGGCCGGCTCACAGGCCGGCAGCTCCACAAGGTGGCTCGTCTCTGGCAACTCCTCGAACCGCTCCTCCTCCGACTCATCGATGGGGTCCTGGGTGATCTCCAGTGCTGGGTCCTTCCCCTGCACCTGGTGGGTGGGATAACCCAGGAGCACAAACAACATTATGAATTGGACAGTGAGAGCATTTACATGCACACATACACTCACACTGCAATTTCTGGGAATAATGGTATAATATATAAAGCGATATATTCATATAAAGTGATTGTTAATGCCAACTATTCTAATAACCCAATTTACATCTTATGGTCATAAGAAATCAATTTCCTCCAGTGCTTTACATCTTATTCTACTCTTTCCAGTTTCCACATTCAAAACAAAACAAAGGTTTTTACATGTCAAAAGCATGCATTAACAGAAATATATCGCAAATGTGCTTACAGCTATTTTCATAAAGGGTGTATTGCTGTAATCTAAGGTCTCATTGTTTCTGTGCACTGAAACCAATTCAAGTATTAAAGGAGTAGTTCACCCCCAAAATTACTTTTTTTCTATTGATCACTCATGCCATGGAGAGTAGAGTTCAATAATATTTTTTGGTTTTTGTCACATTCCTAAGACAAAATTTTGATTCGAGTAAATTTACCCCCATTGATTCCGGATGGTGACCCGTTTCGAAACGGGTCACCATCCGGAATCAATGGGGGTAAATTTATTGTTATCACATTTTAGTCTTAGGAATGTGACAAAAACCAAAAAATATTATTGAACTCTACTCTCCATGGCCTGAGTAATCAATAGAAAAAAAGTCATTTTGGGGGTGAACTACTCCTTTAAGTGTACAAAGCAACTGCTCTCTTAACCATGTTGGGACAATACATCTAAAATCCTTTAATACAACTGTGTTAGATTTACCTGACATATCTTCTCCCAGATCTCATCGCAGCCAGCCTTTTCCTGGAAACTTAGAGCCAGGTCATAATTTTCCGCTTCTGACCAAACAATCAGTGTGTCCTGGGTGATGGACAAAACAACAGCAAACAGTTCACAAACAGGTGATCCTCAACCCTCTCCCTCACACACAAAAGCTTACTTATGCTTGAAAATACCATGGTATCGTTTGTAACCTGTGTAAAATTGCTTTGTTGCAAAGGAAAAGACACAGCTCCCCTTCTCTTCATTAAATTCAAACGGCCAGTTGGGAGGAAAAAAAAAATATCTTGAGGTTTCCTGAAGAATGTTCTGACACAGGGTGTGTCTATAGTACAGGTATTATATTACAGCCATTAGCAGAGTACTGAAATTGCTTGATATCTATGTGTCAAATGGGCAATTTGGCCAAATGACACATTTCTACTATGAACATTTTTGTAGTAGGGACTGTAATTTTCCAAACACCAAATATCTAGTATCACATTCACAACGCACTTACTCAAGCAATGTGGATTTTAACTTCCCCAGACGATGATGCTTTCTTTCCCACCCCCTTCCAACAAGCAGCATAACTACACTTACTTGTTGTTTCTGATATGCAGTATTTGGACTGATTTTTGATTCCAATAGCAGCGAACCTAAAACACAAAAGAGTGAGTTTAGTTTTCAGTCGTAGTAATCACATGGAATTCCAACTCAATTCAACATGAAAAAGCCAACTGATGACATAACTAACATTATGCTTTAAAGCTATACTGTGTAAGTTGCTCAACTAGTGGTCAGTAGCGTCCGCGTCTTTCGGCCGTTTTTCGCCGCGGACCGGGCCTCACACCCCCGCGTCACCCCCGCGTCTGCCTCCACCTCGCCGAGATCTATCTTTGGAGGGGTCCCTGGTTCCTGTGCGTTCAGGCATTCCGGAGAAACGGAGTGTTTCACCCGAGTATAGATAGAGACACACGGGCGCCTACAAATATGGCCGCCCTATTGTGATAGCTAGCGACCCCACTTCAAGATGCGCTGTGATTGGCCGGCAGTGTATAACCCTCGCTGTGATTGGCCGGTAGTGTATGATGACGTCATTTTGCCGGGAAATCCCGCCCCTGTCACTGCTAGAAGAAAATATATAAAGAGAAGGCTTCAGAAGCTGAAAATAACAGAGTGGGTGTTCTAAAACTTTAGCGATTTAAGAGTTAGGACAATTTTAAGATTTGTTTTATAAAAAAAGTTACATGGTATAACTTTAATGTAAACAATGTGGTAAAGCATGGCTTCAACACAACCTACATGACAAATAGCTGACATTAGTTTCACAACTTTTGGTTATCTACATCAAGGATCTCTATGCCGTAAATATATTATCTAACGATACTAGACTCAGGCACTCCCCCCTCCAACTATAACTGCTAGATCAGTGGTTCTCAAACATGTTCATGTCAAGTTCCCCCAAATTAAACCCTATTAGCCCACGGAACCACATTTGAAAAGATATGCCAGGGACCCCGATAAGAGAATATTTTTATGGCTCTAGCAGTGGTTCTCAACCATTTTAAATTCAAGGACCCCCCAGTTTAACATGCATTAGGCTACAGACCCCCATTTAATTGCATTTCTATCTCTGAGACCACAAATATTATATCGATATCAAATCAATATTAATTTAACTTGGAGAGTGTACAAGGTTCCATTTGTACACTCTGAGTTACAGACCCATAAAAGGTCCATTGGTTCCTAATCCTAACTATCATTTAGATGGGGACCCCCTGGAAATCCCTCAAGGACCCCTGACCCTGAGAACCAATGTGCTAGACATCAAACTGGCTGCCGATCCATTGCTAAACTAAATAGTATTCACTGACTTGCAGAGTGACCAAAACCAACAACAGTTGTTAGTGACAACTCTTGATGCTACTAACCAATAAAACTGACGAATAGATTACACATTTGCCATTACACTAGCCACTGGAGATAAATGGGCTAACCATAGCCTGACACAACAACGTTAATGTATACTCTTTATAAGTCGTTAGGCACAAGCATTGCGAAGTGTTGTTCGCACAAGAAACAACATCACGTTTTTTCTCAACTGAGAAAACAAGTCGTTTCTGTACACGTCGCGTGCGAGGGTCGCAGCTACGACGAAGTCACAAATTAGCCTCTACACCAGTGGTGAAAAAAGTACTCACATTTGTTACTTTACTGAGTAAAAGTATCAATACTGCAATGTAGAAATACTCTGTTACAAGTAAAAGTCTGGAGCACAATATTACTTGAGTAAAAGTAGAAAGTACTCGTTATGCAGAATGTCCTATTTCAAGTTTTCAAATGTATATAAATAAACATCAGTTTGAAAATAGATCTACAACAAGCTCGTAGCAGATGAGACGCATTGTGAGCTTGTAGATCTGCCATTTTCAAATGGACGAAATGTATGTATACCAGTGATTTGAGCTGTCATGAAACTGTACCTTTTTTCTATTGCAAACTGCTAATAAACTCTTCAATTAATATAGGGTTTACATTTATGCATATTTTGTAATAATCAAAATCTTCAAAATAACTATAGTAAAGTTTTTAAATAAATGTAGTGGAGTAAAGGTACAATATCTGCCTCTGAAATGTAGTGGGGTAGAACTAAGTAAAAGTACTGAAATTGGACATACTCCAGTAAGGTACTACAACAAACGCCTCAAAAACTGTACTTTAAGCACAGTACTTGAGTAAATGTACTTACGTTACTTCAACGCCACGGCTAGGCTAACCATGCTAACTACAATGTTGTAAACTCACCGTCCGACTCGGCCCGCACCAACAGCGAGATTCCCTTCAGCCGCTCCACGAAGGTGGACGAGACGTGCCCGGTGCCTCGGTCGTCCCACTGCCGGTCCTCGTTCAGCGTGTACACCTTGACTCTCCGCCGAGTGTCCGACATGGTTAGCACCAGAGACAACAAGCCCCGGAGTCAGGAGCTAGCGGCGCTAGCTGCTAACAGGCTATCGGTTGTGTTTCTTCTCTATCCTCGACCTGCTAACTTTGTTTCTACCCGCATGTTACCTCACAACAACACACGGGCTCCTCGTTTGTTTCGCTGTCAACGAGAGGGGTCCTCCAGGCGGCCCGTTCGACAATAATGTCGCCACGTTCACGACGTTTAAACGCTTTTTCCGCCGAGAGGAGTCTTGCTGTCTGAGGGGAGAAATTGTTGACAGAGAACACAAACAACTACAGGACGGCCTCTACGCTACCGTCCACAGGGCGCCATCTTGTAATGGGATCTGGTTCTTGTTCTTCTCCACTGCCGCCGCGGGGGGGTTGGGTACTTTTTTAGAGCCTGGAATATCGATTCAATTCAAAGGAAGCTTTATTGGCATGAGAAAACATTCGTTTACAACAGGGGTCTTCAACGTTTTCAGGCCAGGCAAGGACCCCTTGGTTTCTAAGAGAGAGATGAAGCGGGGACCCCCACAACCTTTTCAGAGATTCCATATTGTTTCATTGTTTGACAGCACAATCATCAGTGTATTTTGGATTCATGTCAATTTGTGTTTTCAGATATTTAACCACTCATATAAACCTGACCTTTCTTTCACTCTGTACTTAAAAGAGCCCCTCAAAATGACATTTTTTCTATTGTTTAGTCATGCCATGGAAACTTGAGTTCAATAATATATATATATATATATATATATATATATATATATATATATATATATATATATATATATTTGTATTCGTTGCATTCTTAAGACTAAAAATAAAATTGGGATTGGGACCCAAATAAGGTCCTGGATGGGGACCATAGGGATGGGGACCCAGAAGCATTTGGGTCAGAATCAATGGGGGTAAATTTAGTCTCAAGGGTCAAGTAAATGTACCCCCTTTGATTCTCACCCAAATGCTTTTGGGTCCCCATCCAGGGCCTTGTATTTGGGTCCCCTTCCAGGCCCATGCATTTGGGTCCCCATTCAGAATCAATGGGAGTAAATTTACTATAATATTTTTTTTGTCTTAGGAATGCGACAAATACAAAAAACATAATTGAACTCAAGTCTCCATGGCATGACCAATCAAAAGAAAAAAAAAGTCATTTTGGGGGTGCCTCTTTGCCAAAAATAGCAGATCTACAAGCTCACAACGCCTCGCAGGGCGTTTTGGCTAAAGTTCTCAGAATATGGACATTCAAGTGGTTATTATAATAAAAAGGAGAAAAAAGTTTCTATCACACAAAGATTTGGAGGACCCCTTGTAGTAACTCCGAAAACCACCTAGGGGTCCCGGACCCCCTGTTGAAGACCCCTGTTTTACAATACATTGCCAAAGCAAGTGTCAAAATATGATAAACGATAATAACAGTTGAAAATGGGGAACGTATACACAGTTGGAGGTGGTACAGCATCCAACTGTGGATGCTGTACCACCATCGATATAAAGCTTTTTTGAAACAAATAGCAGCAATCTTTTGCAGTCGCTTGTGGTTCCCAAACTTAAAGTTTGGGAACCACTGCTCTACGTTGTACCCCAAAGTGATCAAATAATGTAAACAAATGAAATGGGTAACCCACAAAAGAATATGTGGGTTACCCAATTTATTATTTGAATTTATTAACTACCGTATTTGTTAGTTTATTTGTAACTAGCCCTTACCCGTTCAAAGATATGAGCTCCAAAATGATGTGCAGTGTGTGGGTTATGGGATGTTCATGCTAGATGCAGAATAGATAGTAGATACACCATAAAAATGCTAATATACAGTATATGATTTGTGAAAGTGACAAACGGGCTTCACAGTTATGTTAGGTGTGTTCATATGCTAATGGTGATGCGATTTCAGATCAATTGCTCCAGCCACTGAGGAGAAACGCTGTTTCAGACAGACAGACAGACAGACAGACAGACAGACAGACATTCACAAAATTATAGTATAGACTAGCCCTTACCCGTTCAAAGATATGAGCTCCAAAAGGATGTGCAGTGTGTGGGTTATGGGATGTGCACTGTGCATACACTATATGAGGGATGGAAAGTAACTTTAACTGGTGCTTGCATGATAATATGTAGGAGCATCAATGTAAGAAACCCGTTTCGTTTAATGGCTACAGAGATACTGTCCACTGTTCACAGTTATGTCAGGTGTGTTCATATGCTAATGGTGATGCGATTTCAGATCAATTGCTCCAGCCACTGAGGAGAAACGCTGTTTCAGACAGACAGACAGACACTCACTCAGACAGACATTCGCAAAATTATAGTATAGATGGAGATCACATTAAACCGTAAACGTAAAGTTTCCAACTGCTGAAAAAAAAAAAGAGAAAGCACTGGGAATTTGGATGATTTAAAATATGTTGTAAAAAGTCTGTAAACATTGTAGTAAAACAGACTATACCTATTAAAGTAGATTCATGTTGGTTAGAATGTTCCAAATAACATATTACATTTTTCGAATACAAGTCAAATGCATACTAAATGTACTGGTACAGTATCCGAATAACCATCATTTATTGTTCCAAAACAAGTCAGCTGTTAAGGTCTCAACACTGGGAAAGAAAGGCAAAAATGTACCCTAAAAGCCGCGGGGTCTCCTCTGAGGGGCTACATATGGGGGCTTCTTATTATAACTCTATGGGGCTACCCCTATGGGGGCTACAGAAGCCGGGGAGGGCAGTAGCGCTGCCTGCAGAGGCACTGTGTACTCTTGTCAATATTTATCCCAAATTGTAACTCATCATCATCTCCTCCATAGAATATCACATTATTCTATTTTATTATAGTATATTTAGAAAATACTCGAATTGTATTATTATTCTGACAGCTCAGAAGACATACCATGTGCAGTACAACAGTAGTGGTTATAAAATGTGTTCACCCTGTTGTCTCTACACGAACAGTAACATTGCATTGTTAAATCATGATCACAAATGACAAAATAACTACTTATTTGACTTTGAAATATCATTTTATTTTTACATCAACATTAGGTGGATGGTGGACCGTTGCCTAACGACAATTTTCACATGTGGCCAGTGGCCACTGGGGACCCTGTCAGGGGCCAATGATGAGATGTCATGCTCATGTCACCATGACTCAGCCATAACCATATAAGGAGTTCCCAATGCAACTACCATTTATGGTGTGTGTTGTCTAACCTCAATGTGTCATCATGGCATCAGGCGCAAACAAATCAGTCAGCTCCATATATGGGTACAAAAGGCCACCATGGGCATAACATGGACATTGACTGACAGATACTGAAATCTCCATATATGGGCATATCACCATGCCCATACTGTATATGGGCATATACCGATGACATCAGGGATCTCCATACATGGGTATAAAAGGGGCAAGGACTGACAGATCTCCATATCAGTCAGATCGGTGGTACAACGTAGATGTGAGGGCCGCGTAGCAGCCAGAACCTCTATTTTGTACAATGCCAATCCGACCATCCGACAGACTTCCCACTCTGCACATGGCTGAAAAATGTTGGGGCACCGGCAGTCTAACCCAGATGAAGCGAAGGGTTTATGTATACAAATTACATTTATTGTCTATTTGAAGTTTTCTGCATTCAGATACATGACTACAATTAACTTTACAATTGTGACAGAATTGTGTAATCATTTATTCAACAGTTAACAGGATGAATGTTTATTTATAGCCACTGTATACTCAGGATGGTGAGTAGAGTACTGAGTAATAGTTGAAGTGCTAGAGGAAGAGTCAATGAGGGAGACACTCTTATTACAGCAATATTCCAATCCAGTAACACCCCACATCTGTTGATAATGGAATAGCAATCATTCACTTGAGAGTGAATGATATCTGACCATCACTCTCTCACAAGGAAATCCATTATTACCAATCCAACCCTATTCATGCAACATGGACTTCATAAAACAGTACAATTTGCAGATCTAAATCTCCATTGGACAAGTATACTACTTAACAATGGAGGTTATATGCTGCAGAATTGGAGTGCACATTTGCATATCATGAAATTATATCAATATAAAAAAACATGAAAAACTGAGGGGGGCATATTATTATGAGGCTACACTATCCATGTAGAAATTGTCCCCATGGCAGGAGCTCTTTAGTAAAAAATAAAGGGGAATCCCTTGCAATGTGAGAAATTGTTCATCCAATAATTGTCCAAGTGTGGTAAAACATTTCTCTACCATTGCATACGTCTATCAGAAAGGCATTGGTTCTGATCATCTGTAGTTCCATCCATAGCCACAAAGTCACAGAAATCACCAGCCTGTTCAAGACCAGTTCGGTTTGCAATGTGCTCCGAACACTGTTGGATTTATTTGTAGTGCTGTGGTGCCAGGATTCAACCAGGACAGTTTCATGGCAGTGTCCGTCCACGTGAATGAAGGTTTAGTCATTGCCAGAATTTGGTTCAACACCTGTTTGTCACATCACAAAGAGCTGTTCGTTGCTTGGTTATTGGCTGTTCCCATGGTGATGCTCTGTTTCTCATTCAGTGTTTTGACGAGAGACGCTGCAGGAGACTGTAGTACCTTCCGTGAAAGCCTCATTCTGCCATCTGTTGGGTCTCGTCCAAAGTACTTGACCTGTCGGCAGTGGTCCAGGTATAGAGACACACACAGATAACACATAATGGGAAATAGATATTTAAATAGTTGAAGCTGAAGTTATACTTATTGGGCCATTTTTGAAGTAACTGATGACATACCTGTATTTGCTGTCCAACTTCTAAACCCAAAGCGCTTGGATGTTTAATCTAAAAGAAGACAAAAGGCAAAGGTTAAATAACTGCTATGCTCAGACCTCAACTACAAAAACAAAAACAAACTAAATCTAATGCAATCTAACTAAACTAAACAAAGTGATGAAGCATAGTGTGATTTCTTATTTTCTTTACCTAGTTCATATGCCCCACACACACACACACACACACACACAACCGTCCAACATCCATCTAGTTTGTTTTGGTCTGTTTATTTATAATTATATGCTAGGTGTTTTTTGCCACATAGGCAATGCACCTAGAAAACACACACACACACACACACACACACACACACACACACACACACACACACACACACACACACACACACACACACACACACACACACACACACACACACACACACACACACACACACACACACACACACACACACACACACACACACACACACGCACACACACACACACACACGCACACACACACAGCGCAAGAGAGAGATGTTCTAACCCGTTTGCTGTCCAACTGGGAGTTGTGGAGCAAGACAGCACTCATATTAGGATAGAGTTTCACCATCACACCAATGTCCCTGGAAGTAGAGGTGGGAACTGTTTAAATACAGTGTGATGTAATTTGCAAAGATGATACTGAATAGGAAACTGTATCTCACTGCTGCAAACTTGAATCAACAATGGGTCTTATTTGTGGAGGTGAGCAAAAATAAATTGTGTAAATTAAAGGAGGATTTACAGTACAGTACACATCAAACTTAAAATATTTTTCATCAGTTTGATAAATAAAAATGTGTTCAAATACAAAAAAAGGAAAATGAAAATAACATTTTACAAATAACTGATATGAAAGATTAACGACAGATAAACCATCATACATAATGCAATGCTTAGTTTACCTTATTTCCATGATGGTGGCAGTGTAGACAGCACCAAACTCTAGCTGCTGATCTTGCTGCAAAAGACAGAGTCCCCACACATTTTTACCAATGAATTTCCAAAACTTTTCCAGAATATTTAACTCAATTAGCCAGTAGCTATGCCCCTCCCAAAAAGCTTTTGTCCAATGCTAGCTTAGAATAACTTCAAGGTTTGCCTTGGCAAGCTGCCGGTTGCTAAGCTAGCATTGGACAAAAGCTTTTAGGGGAGGGGCATAGCTACTGGCTAATTTCCAGGCCTATACTGTATAACAATCATTCAGTACATTGAGTACAAAAACGAGTCTCTTACTCCTGTGTGCAATGCCCAAAGACAGGCAGTGTTGCAAAAATAAAGCATAAAATGGTTATTATGGTATAATTCAATTCCGAATTATTTTCTAACACCACCTATCCTAGACATACTAGTTCAACCGATATATCATAACTAGGAGTTAAATTGTTTACGCTTCATCACCGACGATTCACAACTATGCTCTGAATAGTTAGGTTGCACTGCACAGGTTGGTGTCACATCACGTGACAAAGAAACATATCTACAAGCTAACTCTCCGTCACGCTGCAGCACTTTGTGAGCTTGCCTTGTAGATCTTTTTGTCACACACATTAGGCAGCAATCACGCAGCCCGTTTGGTGAAAAACTATTCATATTACATATTTTGTGTAATGTTATACTCTCCTGGAGAATCAATAGCCAAAAACAATGCATAGACAAATATTTTTCCAGGACCTTCCAGGACCCTTGATCAATTCCAAACCTTTTCCAGTACTGGAAAAAGATTTTTCTAATATCAAAATATTTCCACGAATTTCATGACCGTGTGAACCCTGAAAAGAAACACAGGCATGCATGGACGCACGCATACAGTACGGTACATGTTCAGATCAATAGACTGATGACCCATTAGAGGGAATGTTTTGTACAGATATGTATTTTCCAACATAGTAGCAATGACAAGGTTTAGTTCCTTGTATACCACCAAACCTCAACTCCAGGAGCTTTTTGTTGTGTTAAACTAATGCATTTTTTACAAGTTACAAGTTACTTTTATTGCCACACAACCAGGTTGGTGGTATTTAGTTTCAGTATAGAAATGTGTTGCAGCTCTGACAAAAACAAGGATCAAGACATAAATACATGAAGACATTTTGCTTCTGAGCAGACTCACGTCATCTTTGCAGATCTCGTTTATAAATTCCTGGGCTTCATTCATGGCTCCTGGCGTTGGAGCAAAAACAGAGAACGTCTCCTCGTCCACCTGGCTTATAGTGACTCCTGGACAATGAAAACATATTTTTTATAATGTTATAGTGGCTATAAAAAGCTTTTATTCTATTGCCTGGAAAATCTGTTACAATGTTACAGCAATATAAAACATATTGGATATTGGCTTGTCAAGTCACTATAGCTGAAAAAAGAGTCAGATTGGTATGCTGTACTGAACCTATGACTTGTGAATCCACAAATTGTCCCCAAATGATTCCTACTGTACTCTGTAGAGTCAAAAGTTCTAGCTGATATCTAAATGAGTGATTACCTGTTTCCGCTTGTAGTCTGCGGAGGTTATAACCCCCTGGGCCAACAAAGCGTGCTCTTCTGGAGACCGGCACCCGAACATTCTCTACAGAAATTATTAAAAGAGACAAATAAATAAAAATACAATTACAATAGAAAGAATAAAATCTTTCAATTTAAAACCAGGCAGGTTGGATTTTGACAACATACTTTGGAAAAAGAGGCACTCAACAAGATGGCCTGGGTATTTCCATTGGTATGTCTAAACGAAACCTTCATACAGTCGGAGCATTCATCTTTAGGCCTTAGGACTATCAAAAATAGCACACAATGTAGCATGCATACAAGCAAAGACACACATGCTTACCAACAACAGGTCCATTTTCCTTCCTGTTAGCCCTGGGTTTGGCTATAGTCTTATTCATGATTCCTAGGATCTCCTTCTTTGCAACTGGAGCATGGTCAGTTTGATACAGATGGTACAGGGAATTAGGGACAATTACATATGGTACAAATTTTGCTGACAACATTAGCTGATAGTTAAGAAAAACTAAAACTTTCACATTTAATGCATAATTCACAAAACAAAAATGCATACACAATAAGAAAAAATATAAATACTGATCAAATTCTAATATACCCCTTACTACAATGATTCACCGGCCTTGACTGTTTAAAGTTTCACTGCCATTGGTGCTTACCTGTGGCCTGCTGGATTGCCTCCATGACTACTTTCAGAGGCAAGCCTGGAATCTTTACATCAGCCTAAAAGTAAGACGTAAGAATGAAATCAACAAATGTTATATAAATATGGGCTAGTGGAATAACATTCTGTAACATTCCGTCTTGATTTGCATTGTCTGAGAGCATAGTAATGATGCGATGAGTGTACCTGTAAGGCATTGATTCCTTTGGTTGTTCCTGACAATTTGAAGTCCATGTCTCCAAGGTAATCCTCTATTCCCTGTTTATAAAATAAAAAATCAATCATATTCAGAAAAGTTGGTTTCAGTTACAGTAACACCCCTTCCCCTAGATTTCGGGGAAACTACTGCAACAAAGAGTTTAATATATACAAACTTCAAACATGAATTTGTCTTTCTGCCTTTTCAAAACACGCATGATCCCAGCCAAGCCATGTGTACCAGAATGTCAGTGAGTAATCTGTAGTCTTGGATCTCAGCAGGTTTGTCTGGGTTTGGTTTAGAGATGAGGCCAATGGCTACACCTGCCACAGGAGAAGATATGGGCACACCTGGAGACATACAAGAAGGACTTTTATCCACCAGAAGCTTTAGTTATGTATACCTCACAGCACTACACTAGACAAGATACTATAACGTTTACAATATCAGTCGAATGTTCAGAAAACTCAGCTGAGTGTAAAACTGAATTGAATTAACTAACACAGAGGATTACATTGTATTCTCAGTACTTTTTTTGTCATTACTTGTATCAGTGCATCATTGTCTCTATACCTGCATCCATCAGAGCCAAGCTGCCTCCACATGCTGAGGCCATCGACGAAGACCCTGAGGGGAAGACATGAGGATGAGCCGAAGTAATGCCCCGAACGGACCCGAGGCAATTAGACCCTACCCTACCCTGACCCGAGAGACAAGTCAATATTTTAGACCCGAAACGGCTCGGTTCTCTGGTAATCGGGTCCTGGAAGACCCGTGCAACCCTCTAGTGAGGGGGTCAAAAGATAAGATGGAGAAAACGCATAATGGAGAAAGAGGCAGAGTGTCAAAGTATACTGTATGTAATACCAGGGAGAGTTGGATTACACAGTTGGAAAACTCCAGGAGGCAAGTCTACAACTTACCATTTGACTCCAATACCTCGGCAGTCACCCTGATCGTGAAAGGGAAGTCTTTTGGAATTACTGATCTCAGCGACTTCTCTGCCAAGGCCCCTGAGAAGAAGAACAAACAAATACAAACACTATATATCAAAGAGCCCAGGTGTTGTAGAAATAATGTCTGGGTGGATATTAAACACAAACAGAAGAACAAGTTTAAAGTGATCCCTGACTAATACGACAAATATGTCTTAATACATTATAATTGTCCTCTATAACTACAATGTAAAATTAAAAACACCTTAAATATTTTATTTCTTCTAGAAATAGCTAATCTTTCACTCAGTAGGGGAAATGCCTGTCGCAAGTTGATGATGTCATAAATGTCATGTGTCATTTTTATGGCATGCATGCATGTGCAAAAAAACAAAACACAAACACATTTGAAATATTGATTTGATGCTCATATTAACCATAGGAAGTATTAAGTTTGTTTTTATTTTCACATGCATGCCATAAATTCCATAGGGATAGATCACACTTGACATTTATGACATCATCAACTTGCGACGGGCATTTCCCCTATTGAGTGAAAGATTAGCTATTTCTTGAATAAATAAAATAATTGAGGTGTTTTTAATTTTACATTGTAGTTATAGAGGACAATTATAATGTATTAAGGCATATTTGTCGTATTAGTCAGGGATCACTTTAAGTTTAACAAACACAAACCATGTCCAAGCTCTCTCCTGTTAATCCCCCCCACCTTGCCTATCTCATTGGTAGCATATGGAGGGAACTGAAATCAGCAGAAAAAAGGGAAATGTCAGCTGATTTCATAATTTATGTGGGATCACACAGAAATTCACTTATTAAAGAAAATGTGGAATATGAAAAACTCACTTCATAATGGAGCATGAAGTTCTTGTCTTTGATGCCACTGTAGAAGAAAAAAAAATAGCAGAAATAGGTGACAGAATTTAAAGACCTTTAAATCATTTCTCCAAGGTGTTATATGTCAGAGATTTATGTCCAGAGAAGAATTACAAGGAGGTTTAAGTACAGTATTTAAAGTAAAGCACTGTATTTGAATTGTCTGATTATAACACTATCTACTAATCCAAGCTTAATAAAAGGAGGGTTAGTACTGGTGTCACAAACAGCAAATTGGAAGACTTTTAACATTATTTGAAGCATGTTGTATAACTTTACCTCAGAGCTGTGGTGATGATATCTGTTTTAATACTAGATTCCAAAGAATCAAACGTCACACTGCACAGCACCTACAAAACAAGACAAGGTGAGGACAAATGTACTGTTGCTAGCTGTTTCCAGGTTGATTCTCATGTTTCCAAGGGTGTACTAAACAGTTGCAAGGCTGTTGCTATATTCTATGAGTAAATCTGGTAAATGTAATTACTTGTAATGAATATATTAGTGGGTAAAACCGAGGAGCTGGTGGTGGTCTTCTGACATACCAGCATCATCCACAGGGTGTCAGTGGAGATTGTGGACACCTACAAGTTCCTCGGTGTACACTTGAACAAATGGACAAAGTAGGTGCTGGCGCTTTTTGCTCGTCTATACTGTATATCGTACTGGTACTATATTGAAGCGTTTTTGTCAATTGTCCTCCGAACCAGTATGGTATATTGTATCTGGAGGCAATAAATTATGCTATCAATTAAGACTACTATTTCAACAATGTGAATATACTCTAGTGTTTCATATTCTCTTTAAGTTTCATGATCTGTGGTACTCTCATGTTGTACACTTATTTGTTTATTAAAACAAAATCTAAATAAATCCCCATTACCTGGCACCTTAACATCAACTAGCATTCCAGGGGTCCAAGACATTAAAATACATTAACGAAAATATATAAAATATGACAGTGAATCACAAAGGAATACTAAAAACAGCAAACATTTTACAAAAGTCGAGTATCACATAAAAAGAGACCAACAGATTAAAAAAGTAGCACTATCAATCTGGTATACATAAGAAAATATGTTATTGTATGTTTTGAGTGTACACTGTATGTCGAGGTTTCCTTTTAAAAAGGCTTTTTAAAACAGGTAAATGTTTCTTGGGACTTGGGGGGTTCATCAAGCTTTGTACTTGCATGTACCTGTGTTTGGCCTCTTTGAAAGACAGCTGAGCCATGGAGTGGCTTGAAGATGTCCACTTCACAGGATATGTCCCTCAAAGCAGTCAGCTCTCTCCCATCACACCTAACACATGCATGCATGCACACAACAGTACTTAAGCACATTTTCATGCCATGATGACTCGCTATCATTCTCACTATCCATTAGAACACAGATGGACTATACACTTTCTGGCCATTGTTTGCACAGGAGTAAAGAACGTCTAATGGCTTGTACTAGCCTTGCCTTGTGCTTACCTCCTGTACTCGTTGAGCACCAGATTTCGGAAGACTTCTTTGGACACTGTGTTGAAAGATTCAATGTACTCAAAGGGCTCTGCCTGAGGGAATCTCTCTGCACAACACAAAGGAGATGCATGCTGATTAGATTATATGCTATGGAACCTTCAAACATTTTAAAGAATGTCGTCGCGTGCAAGTCATGTGCACACGCATGTGGCCGTGGCACGGCGGTCAGCATTGTAGATACCAGGCAGGCAGTAAACACTGCAGAGAATACTAGGCGAACGTCCAGCTGGCCGTCTATACAGTGTAACTGAGGACGTAGGTGAGGCATGCCCGAGTATTGTTATGCAAAGCAGCCAGGTAGGGGGATTGAAGTGTTGAATGTGCCGTCAACACATCTTGACGGCGTGCGTGCAGTGCACGCATGTGCATGTGGGGTGTGCATGCTTGCAGCTTGAAAGGTAGTGGAACGGCGCTCCACCGTCATCTAACCCCAGTTCCAACCACAGTTAAAGATGTGTTTGGAATCAGTGTAAACTAGAGGGCCATCTGGATACATTTTCACAGGGACCAGGAGATTTTGGCATGTTCATTCTAGGGGTGTCATATTGGCATATTAATTACCGGTAGGTATTACGCTGACGTCACGTGGCTTCTACTTTTTCTACGTTTGCAGTGTATCCTTGAAGGATACACTGCAACCAATGAGAAACCTAATCTGACAGATCTTAATTTTGCAGAAAAGGTCTTGTGAGTTACAGCTATACGTTGTTTTATGAAATAGTGACAAGAATGAGTGAATTCCGCTAAAAGTTTAATGATATAATCAATTACAGAAGTAGGAGCCGTTAATTAATAAAATTGCACCTTTTAGGCTTTCCTCTGTTTCAAGTCGAATTTTGTTGATGGCATCATCTCTAGAAAGCTGGCAAGAGGAGAGAGAAGTTAGTAATTTAAACCACAAATGTTTCCTAAACATGTCTGACTAAATAACACTCTAAAAATTTGTTTTGAACGTTATTGTCTCTGCCAGGAAATAGTCCGTCGTAGACCAAATCACACAAATCTGTCCACAATATCTCTGGAGTTATGTGATCAAGATCAGAATGATCATATTTTGTTCCTAGTGGCTATGACGGACTTCCAACATTTTGCAGGCCTTGGGTACGTAAAGCCGGCATCATAGTCGCCTGGGCGGTGGAAGGCTTTACACCGCGGTGTAGTCTTTTTGAGTCATGAAACTACAACGTTACATCATTCCTCGCGGTGGAGAGCTTTACACCGCAAGTCCCAACACATCTCTCTGTTTTTACTATCAGACAGACAGGCTCTACACCCCGTTCACTGATTGGTCGATCTAGACCAGTCAGTCACGGTGTACAGGACTCCACCGTGAGTGACTATGATGTCCTGCACTTATTTTCTGACTTGAGGTGGAAAGCTTTCCACCTCAAATTTGCGGTGGATAGCTCTCCACCGTACACTCTGATACGGGCTTAACTCGGCCTGGCGGAGACCAGCTTTTTTTTCTTTTTTTTGTTTTCAAAAGGATATCATACAGTACAATGCAAAAATGCCACCAGGGACATCAACAAGTTAATCAAGTAACATCCTAGTAAAAGAGTTCACTTTCAAATATTCCAAAATTACTCACCTTGTCATGGGTGTAATTAGTAAAAACAGCATAGATCCTTTCTGAGGCTGACCTGTAAGATAATAAAAAAACATGAAAATGTCTCATTCCATCCAGTAATATTACTAGACAAACGGGTTCATTTTGAGTCAAAATGTTCTACCACAGAAGTCTCGGCCATGCCTTTCGGCCTGGCGGAGAGAATTAAGCCTCTTATCTTAACCCTATAATTTAAACTATTTGAGAACATATTTTTGACTTTGACAGTTTGATGGAACCGATTTAACCTACTCAGTAAATCTATACGTCTTGGGATTATATAACGCTTAACATTTAACCCCCCACTACACCTAGTTTTCCCAAACTAACCCCACAACCCTTTCCACCATCCTGTGCCCCCGTCAGCAGTACCACTAGTCTGTGTGGGAAAACAACAGTCTTACTGGCGTGTGTGTTCCACCATGTCAGCTGGGGGGGAGAAGATCTTGACCGGGGCGCGCTTGGGGACTTTCTGCTCTCGTGCCAGCTGCTGGATGGCATGGATTATCTGCTGTGTATGTTTGACTCCCACCTTGACAGCATGGCAGAAGTCCTGCTGCAGGACATTTTCCCCCGACGCCTCAATCATCACTGTCAGGACAGACAGACATACATAGCCATTTTACTGGTGCCGTCTTCTCAACATGACCAATCTCTGATCAAATGGAAGGTTTAAGGTTGTTAGTCTGTGTACTGACTGACTCACCCACTTGACTGCCGGGGGATCCAGCTACCACAAGGTTGAGAAGGCTGGAAGTCATCTCCTTCCTTGTGGGGTTGATCAAAAACTCACCATCTATCAAGCCCACACGCACCGCACCTGAACAACATACAGTACACACACAATTACTGTACGAACCAGGAAATGTATATACTATGCATGGGGTGAATCTTATATATACAATTGAGCAAAAGCCGCATCCCACTTCCAAGCCCATTCACGCCCACTTTGCATCCACTTCAATTCAACTTCAACTCAACGGTAGGGAGTTGGGACGTAGGGAATACCGCCCATAACTCTATCATTGGCCCCCCGTTGCCATGGTGACCGCCGTCCATTGGCTCGTATTCCCAGCTATGGGACCGGCGGATCCAATTTCAACCGAGGGGGGCGTAGCCAGAACACACACACACACACACACACACACACACACACACACACACACACACACACACACACACACACACACACACACACACACACACACACACACACACACACACACACACACACACACACACACACACACACACACAATAGCTAATAGTTAGCTCACAACTTTCCACTTTTCTCTTTCACCTCAATCGCAGTAACATCCGTATACACCACTTGGCTAGGACTGATCACGTGGCACACAGAGTTCTGTGTTCGCAAACCTCTAGTTCATTACAATTTGACAGATACTCGACAGAATTGTATAAATTATCAACAATATCTGGACTCTGTTCCTCACCAATTGGTCCATTCCAGGGGATGTCAGAGACGGCCAGAGCTGCAGAAGCTGTTAGAAAACAGAAGGTTAATTTTAGCATAAAAACAGCGCAGTATACTACTATTACTTCAAAGACATGGACAGCTGAGACTGGACTCACCTCCATTAATGGCCAAAACATCTGGATCATTGATGCCATCCACAGCCAGCAGGTTACACAGAACCTGCAGTGCAGAAGAATAACAAGTCAAATCATACTGTGTTTCTATCTCTGCATAAAGGCTCATTGAAATATGCATTCTCTTTTTTTGTTACATGGTTGCTACTTGCTCCACACAAGGGACATCGAATCAGGAAAATGTACTACCAATTAAATGTGGGTTCTCTAAAACTGACCTGGGTGTCATAGAAGTAACCCGCAGGGAAAAGAGGTCTTATAGACCTATCTGAAAACAGAAAAACACAGAAAAGATGGTTAAAGCATTTAAAAAAAAGGTCAGGGTTTTAAACACGTTAATAAGTGTCAAGTTTGAGCAACGAACTAGCCGTGTTAATAGGCTTACACATACTGTGATTAAGACCTCATTAAGAGAATTGGGGTTAGTGACCATCTATACTATAATTTTGCGAATGTCTGAGTGAGTGTCTGTCTGTCTGTCACAGCGTTTCTCCTCAGTGGCTGGAGCAATTGATCTGAAATCGCATCATCATTAGCATATGAACACACCTGACATAACTGTGAAGCCCGTTTGTCACTTTCACAAATCATATGCTGTATATTAGCATTTTTATGGTGTAACTACTATCTATTCTGCATCTAGCATGAGGCATGTCTATTCTGCATCTAGCATGTGTTGGCTGGCCCTCTTTCAGATGTTGTCATGTAGATCGGTACACAGTATCTCTGTAGCCTTTAAACGAAACGGGTATTTCTTACATTGATGCTCCTACATATTATCATGCAAGCACCAGAAAGTTACTTTCCATCCCTCATATACTGTGTGCACAGTGCACACCCCATAACCCACACACTGCACATCATTTCGGAGCTCATATCTTTGAACGGGTAAGGACTAGTTTACACTAACCTAGAAGATTATTTAATTATTTCCGTTCATGTAATTACACTCCAGAATGGCCAGAGCTCTAGAAGCTGGATTTGTGCATAAAGTTGCGACTCTGTTACCTTGATATCTGCTACACTGCCAGCAAATAATACAAATATTACCAGGAGAGGTACGTATTAATTGTGATCAAGTGCTGGAGCTGTGGAGCCTGTTCATTATCATACCAATGAGTCTGCTGGTGAGGATCTCATTGTCGGTGGTGCCCAACTCTCGTCTCAGGTGGTTTGTGGGAATTCTGCCAGCAGCAGCTGCCTTCTGCCTGTAATCCACCTGTTATTCAGAGCAATTATCATCAGAGACAAGTTCCCTAAATGCGCCATAGCACTAGGACTGCATTATATCATTTACTCTTTTAATGAGGCTGATACATTGGGCACATGACAAAGGGCTAATAATTCTGTCTGTATTAATGACACTATCCATGATCTGCATACAAATAGAATGATACAGGGCTGATTAGTAGCCAACCAGGTAATGCAGCGACCACTTAAGAAGCTGACAACTTCCACGATCAACTCCAGCTGGAGACCTGTGTTGCATCATCTGTCTCTAATGTGTTTGGTTTCCTTATCTTGCATCACTACTGTCCTGTCTAAATGAAGCAAACATGCTTATAGGTATATTCAGTGATTGTATTTAATTCAAATAAAAATATAAATGGGTTTCCATTCATTCTCCTCACTAGAATGTGTGCTGACCATAAAAGGACTTCCACCATGGCCCGTGTTCAGAGGTGGCCAGCCAGTCCTCGACCAATCAGGGTAGAGTATGGCCGTAGTTATGTTATGATGTTTAGTTGATAATGGTCAAAATAAAAGTTTTGAGAACCACAGTCGCTCTGAATCTGCTAAAAGCCTAGATTGTAAACTACTGAACGCATAAAATGCCACAGTCTCGTAGTAAATCAGTATCATACATATCCTGAAGCTGGAGACGTAGGCCTACCGATATTCAGTGATTGGGTCTAATGATCAAAACGAGAACATTATAATGGTGTAAAGATCTATAAAAAAACTAAACATTTCCACGCTGTAAGGCCAGTAAGCGACAAGATGACCCCCGGCCACTTTCATTATCACTGAATACACCTTTAAGAAATAAATGATTTAATAATAAGAAATACAATTTGAATTAAAGTATTACTATTCTAATCAGATGACCAAAAATAAACGGAAACCCCAACTAAACAACGAAATGAGTGAAAAAGGGAACATAAAGTTGCTTTGGCAAGTACATCAGTTGTGGCAATACTTCTGAAACAGGAGTAACCTCTGTAAAATTGATTACTTTAAGTCCATGATCTCATTCTGAAACAGAGGTTGCATGGTGAACATACCACTAGAGGCATGAACTGAGTGGCAGATGGTTTGGTCTTGCTGACAGCGGTCACCATCACTGAGGTGTCACCAAGCTGCAGAAAGAGAAAGGAGAAGCACATGTGAATTACTTTAATCTCATATGGACTTTTTTCTAGAAAACAATCTTGAAGACATAAGTCAAGTTCTGATTGGTCGGTTTGGGGCAACAGATTAGTACTACACAAATATCGACTCAAATTATAACTAGTGTACTATCAAACCAGTAATACTCCAACCAGAAACCAGAAATACCATACTTATCCTTACTGAAAATGCCATACAAACAGCAAATATTACACAATGCTTTAAAAACACACCTCTTCTTATTGTAGTTAAATATGAAAATCCTGACAGTAAAGTCAAGATTCTTTCATAAAATCAACAGATGCTGTGTAAATACCCTGCATTCAAGAGATTCATTTAATGAGCCTGATTGCTCAAATTTTATTATGTCATAATTCATTTAGCTAGTACAAACACTTCGGTGTTACACATAACAGGATGCTTTTAGTTCAGTTTCTATTTTTATCATCATAGAGGCTGTAGGCCTATTATAACATAAAAATGTTGGCAACAAAAATATGAATTTAAAATGCTAACCCACATCATATCAATAAGCACATTTGTTTTTATCAGTAAGAGGATGTTTTTTTTATCAGAAGAGGAAATTGTGTTAGTGGATGTTTTTGTCAAGCAGGGGTTGACAGTAAGGTCTCAGAGTCGGCAAGTGCAGGCCAAAAAGTTACTTATAAAACGATAGGTAAGATTTTAATTACCGCTAAATGTAACACTTATTTTTTACTTACTGGGGCTATACGATACAAAATGTCATACCTCTATATACGTCCAAATCCAAATACCTACATACAATAGAGATGATTAAATATGTCTATAGTTTCCCACTTGTTATTTATATTTTTAAGTAAAGCAACAGTAAAAACAGCACATTAGGTAAACAGTGCTCTTATTTTACATTCCTCAGTTTATAGACAGTTTTGTCCTCTCTCAAATGCCCGAAAGATTTTTTTACCTGCTGGGGGCAGGTGGGCAACCGGCTTTAGTGTCAATGCCTGTCAAGTGTAACGTTACAGAGTCTGAAGAAGATTTTAATACAGACAATATTTCTGTAATTTGACTTTAGTTCAGCTTCCTAGGTAGTTGGTGTGTTGTATGGATGTTATTGTCCTGTATTTGTCATTGCTGGAAAAGCTGTGTAATGATATCAGTTCACACTCATAAAAGATACTAAAGTCTCAATGTGGTTTCATACTAGTTCAATAAATAAAAGTAATGTTACCTGGACAACTGCAGCTCCATCTGCAAATCTGGCAAACTTCCCCATAGAGATCTCAAGTTTCCTAAAACAACATCACATTCATTTATGACAACAGGAGTCCAGGACAACCCAAGCTTACAGTACAGCTGCAATATTGGGTTGTTTATCGTCTCACCAAATATTGAGGCTATAAATCTACATCCACACAGCGCGTGTCAACACCATCTTATAACAAAGCCTGAGCTACAGTACCCAGTCAAATACTCAATGTTATCCATTTGTAACACAGTCAGGGACTGTACAAATGGAACCATTTCTACATTCTTAGAGACTGAGGAGCTAAATTACCACTGGGGATTCTACTGTGTAGTACAGTAGTGTGACAGAGCACATTGACAGCAGGAAAAGAAACCCTGACAAACCAAGCTCCTACACGGTTTGCAATGTAGCTAGCATTGGAAAAGCATTGCAGTACTTGGCAATGGCAAATACTATCATAATCCATGGCAATGGGCCATAGAATAACAATATCAACTCACTTTTCTCCCAAGTCCACCACGACTTTTCGTGAAGTTCCATGGCTGCTGTACACACTCTGGTGACATAAACGGACACCTAAACGGGCCAGTGACGGCCCGAGCCGCAGCGAATGCATATTCTATCTATTTAAAACAAAATATTTACAATGAAAATGTTCTTCTGGGAACAGTGTGGCTTTAGGTTATATTCGTGCGCATGGGGGCTTCCATGACAGTTCATCTCATGTCAAATGTGCGGAAGTACAACGAGAAGCTGGTCCTCGGATTGGATGACTCTTGTGTGCAGCTTCAAAAGGTATCCCCACACATTGTCCACACATGATAGTTCCGCTTTATCATAGTCTACTGTATTGCAGTCATAGAGCTTGTAAGTCTGTTTTACATTACATTAAATTAATTAGCAACAAGAACATAGCATTTAAATTACATTCTACACTACAACCACTTTGCATGATCTTACTGTGATATGGGCATGTGGCACAATATGTGAATTGTGAAGCAAAAACATTGGTGAAGATGAAGATGGAACTCAAGGATAGTCTGGAAGGAAGGGTATTTTTGGATATGGGATGGATCACTATCACCATTAAAGCACAGATAGATATGCTTGATGGCAATTATTACATTGTTAAACAAACATCTCATCTCAGTAATATTAAAAACCAAATAGTGGGGACAATTCTTTTTGGTTTGTTTCATGCACCGTCTGTCATCCACAATGATAGCTTCATCTCCATCAGCAGCAGCCTATAGTTAAATGACTGAACTGTAAGCTCTTCTATCGAGTGCGTTTGTGTGTGTGTGTGTGTGTGTGTGTGTGTGTGTGTGTGTGTGTGTGTGTGTGTGTGTGTGTGTGTGTGTGTGTCTAGTAGCAGTTCTTCAATAAAAGGATGATGTCCTCAACTTTGACGCCATACAAATAGGCCTACATTATTTATTAATTGTTACATTTTGTAACATGTAATGTATGTTGTAAGTAACATTTAAGGTGTGGATTTATGTTCTGTAGCTTGCAGACATGGTGGATAGACACACACAAATTCAGGCTGTTTATTATTGCTGTTGTTGTCTCTTGGGAAATGTTACTGTATCTCTTGTTTTAACTGTTTTAAGTGTCCCAAGAAAACAAGGCTGTGTTTGCCAGATCCACCCCAAATAGTCCATGGGCCATACGAGTTGTCGGTATCAAAAAGGTGGCAAAGGTTACCATGCATTTTTGAAAAGCTCTATATCTGTAGATTATATTTTGGTATGATAACCCTTTCTTAGACACAGCTAAATTGGTCTTATCAGCCGCTAGAGTTGGTGTCCCATTAACTTTACATTACAGGAAAAAAAAGCTAAAAATGTATCTGCTTTAAGTAGCATATGAGGGGTCAAGCTAGGGGGTTTTCATGATGCTGAATCCATTGCAAGCATCTGTTTTGCACAAAAAACATTCCTTGGGCTAAAAACTGTCCCACAAGACTATGGTTTAGTGATGAAAAGTGATGAGTCATCACTTTTCACACTTTTGTGGGGGCTGTTTTAGCCCCAGGAATGTTTTTCGTGCAAAACAGATCCTTGCAATGGATTCAGCATCATGAAAACCCCCTAGTTTGATCCCTCTTATGCTACTTAAAGCAGATTAATTTTTAGCTTTTTTTCATTGGGACACCAACTCTAGGGGCTGATAACACCAATTTAGCTGTGTCTAAGAAAGGGTTATCATACCAAAATATAATCTACAGATATAGAGCTTTTCAAAAATGCATGGTAACCTTTACCACCTTTTTGATACCGACAACTCGTATGGCCCATAGACTAAAATAGGCCTACTAGGCTTGTGTGAAATATTGACAAATACGAAAACTTTTTGTAAAGCTTTGTTTTCATTTTTATTTTGTTTAAAAAATATATTTGGTTTTTCACATCAGTTTTTGCTATCAAACATATAATTTTGCGGATGTCTGTCTGTCTGTCTGTCTGTCTGTCTGTCTGTCTGTCTGAGTGTCTGAGTGAGTGTCTGTCTGAAATCGCATCACCAATAGCATATGAACACACCTGACATAACTGTGAAGCCCGTTTGTCACTTTCACAAATCATATGCTGTATATTAGCATTTTTATGGTGTATCTATATCTATTTAGCCTACAGTACCTTTTATGACCACACATGTTAAGGGAGGGGCGCTGTTGTTCAGGCCATGCACAATCACACACAAACCCACACACACACACACGGGGGGGGGGGGGGGGGGGGGGTTCTGGCCCTGTTGTCCAAAAATCATGCAGATCGGTACACAGTATCTCTGTAGCTGTTAAATGGAACGGGTATTTCTTACATTGATGCTCCTACATATTAGCATGCAAGCACCAGTTAAAGTTACTTTCCATCCCTCATATACTGTGTGCACAGTGCACATCCCATAACCCACACACTGCACATCATTTCGGAGCTCATATCTTTGAACGGGTAAGGGCTAGTTTTGTTAGTTTTAGAATAGTCTGCCTTGGCCCTTAACTTAGTCTGGCTCCAGCCGCTGAATCGATACCTCTATTCTATTGGATTCATCAAGTGAAACAGAATGAAAATTCAGTGTCAGGCTACCCTTACCATTTACTTACCTTAAACACAAAGAAGTAGCCACTAAATGGCATATTGTAGTCATTATGTTTGATTATGCCTGATCACTTTGCACCTTGCTGACTTTTTAGATGAGTAGCGGTAGTATACAGTAACTTATAGACTACCAAGCAATTACCAAGGAAATTGTGCTCTTTCCTATATTCAGAAAGCTCTCTCTCTCTCTCTCTCTCTCTCTCTCTCTCTCTCTCTCTCTCTCTCTCTCTCTCTCTCTCTCTTACTCCCGAGTCCCCCCTCACACACACACACACACACACACACACACACACACACACACACACACACACACACACACACACACACACACACACACACACACACACAGGGAGTTCTACAGTCAGTCATATTATTAATTCTACTAGGAATACAACAATTTTACGTTTATTGTGGAAGAACTTGGTGATACAGTGGACTAATTTACAAGTCAGTGGAGTTTCAGTTGAATTGAAAACATTGCCTGTCATTCTGCAACTGAGCAAGTGGCACCAAAAGGTCATAATACGCATCCTGAAGAGGGATGTACAGTCACAGTCAAAAGAGTGCAAAGGTCACTAGGGTCAAAAGGCCTTAACAACGACAAAAAGGCACTGATAAATAACAGTTATGCGCTACAGAGTAAAAACTATTAAGGCGCAAGCTGTCATCAAGACTACATGCAGAAAAAAAAACGATACAGCCTCAATCTCTCATACTCATGTCTTTCTTTCCTTGATACAATGCACAACTCCTAACCAAGGACAACAGTATTTGAACTTACATAACAAAGACCTCCATCTCATCTCAGTAATATTAAAAACCAAATAGTGGGGACAATTCTTTTTGGTTTGTTTCATGCACCGTCTGTCATCCACAATGATAGCTTCATCTCCATCAGCAGCAGCCTATAGTTAAATGACTGAACTGTAAGCTCTTCTATCGAGTGCGTTTGTGTGTGTGTGTGTGTGTGTGTGTGTGTGTGTGTGTGTGTGTGTGTGTGTGTCCATATTATGATTGTGTGCATGTATCACAGTTAAGCCTGATTTATACTTCGTCGTAAGACGTGTTGCTTGCCAAAGGATCGAGTATGGCGTATACTTTAATCATTATGTGCAGTCATCACAGCTCGTCAGTCTCTCCATCGACTACATCGACTCCATCGAAGGGCACGGTGCCCGTCTCCATGTGGATGCTGCTGTCAGGCTCGTTGTTTCCCACCCAGCCAATAGGAGTGCGGTTGAAGGAAGGCCGCCCGCGCTCGCCCTGGAACACCGGCGGCTCAGGCTGTACTTTGGTTGCCTCGATGTCTGGCAGCTGGAATTTCAGGAGCTGGTTGGCTTTCTCATAGCCTCCAAAAGGCATGGCAGTCCTAACAGAGTAATGGACAGTAATAAACACTTTCAGCATTTTGAGCATGACATTTTTAGGCAACATGTTTTTTGTGCTAAACATTTCAAACGTTTTTAAATATATATGAGTGACATGCAGCAAAGGCCGAACATTGAGCATTGGAGCTCACCCAAAAAAAGAAAGAAAAAAAAAACGTTTAAAAATGTTCCGAAATTGTGAAAATAGCAGAGCTACTGGGTCTGTTTTTGTGATAAGACAAAGTGGAAGTAAATACCTGTTGAAACTTTTGTACTTGAGCAGATCCGCCTTAGGATCGGGGATTCCCATTACAGTTTTCAGAGTCGCCGTCAGAGCCTCATCCCCCTTCATGGCCTTCTCCCAGGGAGACATGTAGTTCTTCACATGAAGCCCCGTCCCTCCACCACCTTTGCATCCAGGGGCGTCACAAGGGAGGAAAAGTGGGACTGAGTTACTAGGGCCCAAGGTAGAGGGGGGCCTTAATTATTTTATAATTTAGCTATTGAAAAATAGCAGATATACAAGCTCACAGCGTGCTGCGAGCTTGTAGATCTGCTATTTTTGAAAAGTTGTGAAAATGTGTGCAGATCTTTGAATATGTGTATTTTTTTAAGTGAACATTTGTAACTCAAACTTTGCTTCTGGGGGGTCCCTGGAACTAAATATTTTGAGATGGGGGTCCGTGGCCAAATACATATCATTTTGGGGGTCCTTCACATCAAAAAGTTTGAGCACCACTGACATAGAAACATAGGTCTTTCAAAAAACGAGGAGGATTTGAAACATTCAAAAACATTCCAAATTGTCAAGATTTTTCAAAAATAGCTACTACAAGCTTGCAGTGCAGGCACTCAGTGCTGCGCTGTGAGCTTGTATATCTGCTACTTTTCAATAGTTAAAGTACCCAGGTACCCAAATCCTACAGCTTCTGCAGTGACAGTGAATAATGGACCCATGTAGGACGCTATGTGTCAGTACTATAGTAATAGGAAATGAACAATGAGCATTCAGAGCTGTAAGGCCTACTTTAAAATAAATATAATTTGTATGACATATGTAAAAATAATTGTAATCTATGAGCCCATGAGATCAGTCAGTTCAATGTCAACGGATCAACTCCAAAAGGTTTCGCCTCTTGACATTATAAATTCAAGTCTTGATGCTCTAAATCCCAGCTTAGGGAGACAGTTGTCTATGTTTATAGATATTAACTGTCCAAGATCACTGGAATAGCACACTGTAAATTCTGCTTTACCGTGGACTTTCGCGTCAAGCGGGACCTGGGCAAAATATCATGGCTTATAAAGCACAACAATGAAACATTTCTACACAAAGATGTGGACAAGGTCAGAAATGGTCAGTTAAATCCAGGTTTATTGATAATTATAGTTATTAAAGTGTATTTCCGGAGTGATCTCGCTATTCTCATGCCTATTTCAAATGCATGGTTGCAACATTTTTAATGAAACGTGTGAGACTTAAATCATCGCAAGTTGACCAGACAACAGAATACTGTACTATGCGTCTTCTAACATGACTTGAAATAACACAGTACAGTTCCTGCCAAAGTAAACAGATACTGACCTTTAAGTGGCTTCCACTCGCTTCCAGCTCCAGCTTGCCCACCAGGACCTCCTGAGGCTCCTGCTGCTCCACCTGCCCCACCTACCCCTCCGGCACCTCCTGCTGCTCCCGCACCTCCTGCCCCTCCGGCCAACCCAGCACCTGCTCCTTTACTTCCAGGCTTTGGTGGAACCGCAGGAGGCCCTCCTCCAGCTCCACCAAGTGTGCCCAGCAGGTGTCCCCCGACATCCATCATCTGACCTCCAAGACTAGGCACAAACTTCTGTAAGTTCTCCTGAAATACAGATCGTCATCAGAACAGGGGAACTGCTGGCATGTGTGTCTTCTCATTCAGCTCCAGGCCTGAGCAATTCTAGCCTCTGATGCAAGCACTTTTACAAGACCAGAGGGAAATTGCAGTGTGTAACACAATTTAACAGCACTTGATGTTAAAGGTTAATTTACGTTACACACTATCCGTTTCTTTTGAAACACAAACTTCATGTTTTTTACATAATAACAAGTACCATGCTTGATGTTCTGATGGTTTTGTGTCCAATTCCGTCTTAATTTTTCGTTTTATGTTTCCAACAGGAAAGGGTTGATGTTATGATTGTTAATAATTAGTCTAGTGTTTTTGTAATTCATTGTTGCCCTCTTAAAATGTCTTTGTAATGTTAATTTGCATGAATCCCTCATTTTCATTCATATTTTTCTCGTGATATGGCTTTAACCTTTTATTGCCTCCTCCTTGCTGTGGGTTTGGGTCACACACACAAGTCCTATAACATTGACAATTTGGGCATTGATAGATCTTGTAAATGGCTTCCCTTGACCAAGTTGGAGCTTACAGACAATATATTCGCACATGTGTGGGTTGGATGCCATAAGCCCTGTGTTTCTATGGATGCATATCTTTATTACTTTGATTGTGAATGGATATAGGCTAAACATGTTATAACACAATGGAACAGTGAGACCCAAACACAGCTGTGTCAAACACATCAAACAAACTGATAATGTTTGGCTTTTGAGGAAGGGTTCTTCCATAAATATGTTTTTCCTTCAAGTCTTACCATAGACTCACTGCTGAAAAGGTCTGGGTTGTTCTCATAGATGAATTTCGCCACCCTGATTTGTCTCATCTTAAACATCTTTGAACCACGGTTCTTATCGAGGGACAGCTCTTCCAGCATGATGTCTTTGGGAGTCCTGACCTTGATTCCAAGGTCCAACTCCTCTGGCTCCTCCGATTCTGGTGATTATTACATGTATTATGCAATAATAAACAAAAGTTCTTTAAACAGTAATAATATTACATGATATTACTACATTCCAAAAGACAGACAGAAATATATCATTTTCACTTAGCTATTAAACAGTGAAGGTTGCCAGGTTAAATTACAAGCTATTACTGTTACTTATTATGCATGCTTCAGGATCTTTCTTGACAAAGAATCTCAGGTTCGTAGATTTGACTATGATGATATTAAAGGGCTCACTGCTGAGGTGAGTATTGTGTTTGACACCCACAGTGCATGCTCATTAACCTTGTCTCTTTAGTTTACTTAAACATGCACACAAATGATCTACAGTTTTATGCTTTTTTTTACTAGTTTGCAGACATTCGGTTGTAGAATATTATTTTAAAGAGGTGGTGCCATAGTTTTGCACTTTTTCTGTTTTTATGCATCTATGGAGTTAACACTATACTCTAATAGACCCCCAGGTGTGGTTATAATGTGCAAATTTGCCTTCCCTGTGTATTTTTGGTTACTTCCTGAAAGCTGAAAGCCTCTGAGTCAAAAGGCCCAGCTGAAAAACACTGAGTTAATGACATCATAAACTCATCCCCTCCCATTTTACCACACACCCAACACTGGGTGTGGCTAACTTCAGCTGGGTCACCACCCACCTGACAACCAGGCCTACTTAATGAACTGGTGGGTGTGGCCACATAAAAACCTAATTATAACACTTTCTGTACACTTTTTTGGAGGGAAAAAAAAATCTACCTCCTAGAATCATCAATACCTGATCATCATGTTTTGGGGGGGGGGGGGGGGGGGATCATGGCACCCCATTTTTAAAATAACTACACATGCGTTTAAGAGGTAAGTACCTAAGCCTTACCATCCTGACTTAGAAGTGATAGGTCAGTGATGATTCTGTTGGGCTTTTTCCTCTTGTTTGGTGGTGCAGGCGTTCCCAGAGGCATCTCTAGAGAAAAGGAGAAAAATAGAATATTCTTGAAAAGGTGAAAAGTCAGCAGTTTGTGACCTGGTTAGACAAAAAACACAACAATAAATCCTACATACCATGTTAATTTGAAAATGCACCCTAAAACAGTATTCATGTTTGACTGTGATGATCTCAGACTTTTGCTATTACAGCATATCCCAAACCATAAACCTGTAATCTGGGATTCTATTATCCTAATCTAAAACAATATTAGATGAGATTGTAACAATCTTTGTAACAAGTAACAGTTCCATGTGTTATTTGTTTTGGTTTTCTATTCATGATTTCTTTGGCACTGCTGTGAATTAACATACTAGTTCAAATGTTAACATACGATCAAACAGAGTTCATAACATGTGTCTTCAGTTCATGCTTGGCCAACTATTGAGTTGTATGAAGTTAATTAATATAAATTAGTAATTTCTCAATTTCAATTTTTGTATTTTATTTTGCAAATCAACTGAATGAAAGGTACACAGATTTTGTTGTGTATTATTCAGTGAATGAAAACATTGGCATCTGGACTGAAATCGTGATTGTTGGAACATTTTACCTGTTACCCATCCAACATAACAATTCCATCAACAAACCTTGAATTGAAACTACAGAACACAAACCTAGAAGGCCATGATCAGGCAGCCCCCCTCCTGCTCATTTTTCAAGTTCAAGGCATATGTCAGTGCCCTCAGATTCCCCACATTCTCCAGCCAAACAGATGTCTGGTCGGACAGAAACATATAGCCCACTATACACTTGACTTTGGCTTGGAGACATCGGATACTGTACACACACTGAGCGCAAGTAAACACAACAGCACAACACCATTCAACTACTGTAACGTTCAGGCTTTTGAATCATAAATACAGTTGGTATTATTCTGAACCTATGCTGACCACTGACCATTCCTTCCCCCTTCAATCATGACTGTTGATGATGTGTATAACTTGGCCTGGGCAAGGTAACCCCGACAGTTCATGTGTATGTAACATTGCTCACTGAACAACAACAAAATGGCTGTGGTGGGCAGCTACCTCACATTTGCATCTAATGTAACTGTATGAATTCAAAGCTTAAAGCTATGTATTACTGAAAAAGACAAGTCACAAACCTATCTATAATAATTATAATAACGAATCTGCAAAATTACTGGTTACTGGTTGAGGTTACAGGTGATCCTTATTTGTCCTATCTACCCATTTTACCATTGGGGCCTTCAGCTCGAAGGAGTATCTTAAAGGCTCTGTCAATTGGCAAAACATCACATCACATCTACTGGCTGTAACTCAATCCACTGCAGCTATTTTTAAATGCCATTTTCAGCCAAGACATTTTAGCGCCAGTGGCCTATCAGATGGACTTGACACAACAACTCATAAGGACACAATGCACGCAGTTGACATCAAATCTGATGGAATTTCTGAATCTCTCTCAACCCTTCAGTTAGGATTTGGGTTAATTCATGTTATAGTGACGCTGTGTTTTCATCTTCCTAAAATAATCACAAGCTGCCCCCCGCCACGTCCAGGGTTTGGTAACTCCTTATAAAATCTTCACTGCATGGGGAGTGGTCAGCACATTCTCCCATTCCTCTAGTAATTTTAAGACTTACTGAGGAACTCTCAAAGGAGCAAAGGAGCTTTTGGCACTATTTCGCAGCACTGGTTGACAGAATTAAAAATACATTATAGTCCACAAAATTAATAAGTTAACAACTTGCTTCACTGAGTCATCAACTCTTTCAGATCCTGTTTCATTACTTGTAATTCCAAAGGGCAGTTGCACAGTTTTTACCCAGCAGATCAAAATACTGTATGTTCAACGGCATTATTTCCTTTCCCCAAAAACATTAGGCTGGAGCAGCCAGCCTTTTGGTTAGATTCCAAGCGGGCTGATGGTTAGTAAAATAACTGAGACACACTGATGGGTTTCAGATCCACTCACCGGGTTTTTGGTGTAATCCTGGTGAGAGAAATGGACCTATAAATACCAAAGTCAGAATCGGAGAACTGAGGCAAAAGGTTTGTGATCTCGATCACAGTTTTACAAATCCCACGGTGCCTCTGACCCTGTGGCTGGACCCAGATCCCAGGGAGTGCAAAACCCACACTTTGCTTGGATGGCAGATCTTCCACAGGGTGGGGAGAGGGGGCGGTGGGTGGGTGGGTGGGGGGTAACAGCCATGGTGAGGGGAGGGGGGGGTGAGGTTCGGAGTTTGAGTCAGTGGTGGTGGTGGGGCGGGGGCAGTTAAGGCAGGGGAGAAATCTCTGTTGGCTAGCATAAAGTGCTGATGGGGATATTTAAGAGAGCAAAATTATTCTTGCAGATGGTTCAGAGGCCTATCTTTAGTAGCGGCGGACTGGGTAGGGAGAGTTGGGAAGGGAATCTCAGTCTCAGATAGCCTCAAAGGACTCTGGGGAGTGTTTGAGGGGCGGCAGTGGCTCAGGGGTGAGTGGCCGGTAGAGCAGCCGGATGGAGAACTGCAAGGTTCCCGGTTAGATCCCGGGCTCCCCCAGAGTTACAGTAGTGTCGAAGTGTCCTCGAGCAAGGCGATGAACGCCCAATTGCTCCTGATGTGCTGATTGGTGCCTTGCATAGTTTCCTCTGCCATGCATGTGTGTGTGTGTGTGTGTGTGTGTGTGTGTGTGAATGGGTGAATGTAATGGACAATCTATATAAAGGGCTTTGGAATAACGAGCTACATGCTACAGTATATCATTTAATTGAGGTACAGAAAGACTGAGGGTGGCGGAGGCGGGCCTTTACCCTGTCATTCATTGCATATACCTACTAGATTCTCAAACAGAAACAGAGCTATTATACAGCCAGGTCAAATGTAGGAATACTATATTATATGGCCAGCTAAAATTAAAGATACAAGGTTCTATTAGGGAGTGCTAGCCACCTGGCAGAATTCTGGCCCAATACCTGTGTTACATACTTTCCCTTCTCTGCCCAAAGTTTCCTGTCTCTCTATTCAGCTGTGGATTTAGGTACCTTCATGGGTAACCAATCTGTTCACCCTCCTGGCCGTTTGCCCTAATTTTCGCCGACCTCACGCCCAACACGCTGACCACTTGGTGGGGCGGTTTTTGTATACTTGTAGGCTATTTGTTTTACTGAGGATAAGATGAGAAATAAGTTTAGGGTTAGACAGTTTAGACTAGAGTTACCAGCTAGGGGAGCCAGCCACTGCAGAATAGGACCTAAACTCTGTATAAGTGGTGTAAAGTAACTAAGTGCATTTACTTAAGTACTTGAATAATTTTGAGGTATTTAGTATTTGCAATTTCCAATACTTTTACTTATACTCCACTAAATCTCGGATATAAATATTATACTTTTACTCCACTACCATTATTTGAAAATGTAGATTTTAACTGTTTTATTGAGGTTACGTTTAGGGACCATGTACCATTACGCTGGATAGACGCCCGAGGCGAACGGCCGGGAGGGCGAACAGACTGGTATCCCCTTCATGGGGGTGGAATTGTGGCACATACCCAACCGTGCATGTGGGTTGTGGGGGTTGGTTTTCTATCGTTCATTTGCACATGACATCACCGTGTGGGCAGATTAAGTTTTGTCTGAGTGTGCGCCATGATTACAGTTTGTGACCTAGGCAGAGCATTGACAGGACGGTGTCCCACTGAGAAGTACGAGATGGGGAGGGTGGCTGGGTTTACATCTCCTCAGGTTTCCTCACTGGAAGCCCATAGGGAGCGTTGGACTGTGTCAAATACTGCACCTCTAACTTTGCGCTGTTTTAATGCAATTAATAAATATACAATACAATTAATTCACACTGAGGTACTGTGAATATAATATAGTTTCACAGACAAATTGTTAAATAATAAAACCTTTACACCACCAAGCTGTATTTAGTCTTGGCCCTTGGTTGATAATATTGGTAAAATACAGTATTGATGCTTGAGTGCCAATACAATGGACTAGAAGTTCGCAGCCCTTCGGACGGCTCACGGTCCGAAGGGCTGCGGGCCCTCTATGACGCCAGTCTCGTTTGACATAATGGATTCCTGACACTTACGTCCTTATCTCCATATATGGAGTTCTAGATGCGCTTATCTCCATAAATGGAGGTGGGGGTCTATGGATTCCTGACACGTGTACATCCTTATCTCCATATATGAGTTCCAGATGAGCAGTTGGGTGGGCCTTGCGGCAAAAAAAGGTGGCCAAAATGTGCGTGAATTATTTTATATTTATATAATTTTATATTAAAGGGGCCCCACCATGAATTTAAAATTTTTCATTTCTTTCTTGTTTTTTGGTCTTCCCATGTGTCTCTTCCAGCCCCCAAAAAACCCATTCATTAACTCTAAGCCTTGCCTTTCATTTCAGTGATTTTCTGAATGGGCGTGTCTGAACGGTACTCTTTTGAAATCAGGCCCTTGTTTATGTCACAGGCCCTTGTTTATGTCACAAAGGGGCTCATTTCCTATTGGGCCCCCTAGAGAAGGGGCGGTACTTTTTGTGAGGCTATATTCTATTGAGACTATATGGGGTGGAACCATGAGGTAAAGTGGTATTAAAATTGGCTTGAATGGATTGACTCTACATGGTTCTCAACGTGGTACCATGCTAATCTTCTCTCTATCGTTCCGATTTTATCCCAAAGACAGCACCCCGTTGCCAACAAAGGGCATTTTGGTATTGCATTTAAATGGCTAAAACCTGTTTAAAACCGTATTATGGACCAGTATTTATATAAAATATATATTTTGAATTATGGTGGGGCCCCTTTAACTGTACAATATGTAAGCACATGCATGGTGGTGGGTAACAGCTTAGAACCTTGCCAGAGTACTGAGCAGTATATGTGAAAAAGTTGGAGTGTGTAGAACCAGCCATGTGCTGTGAGACCGTGTGCACCCTAGACATGCTAACTTGGGACCCCATGGGTCTCGGCGTCAATTAGTAGTAGGGAGCTTACAGCATGTAAGTTGCTTGCAATGCTATTACACATAGGGCAGCAATATTACATTTTCTGTCCAAATAGTTTACATAACATTGGGCATAATTTCAGTTTAGGGTTGTTTTTCTCATCGTGCTTCCGGAGGTCCAAGACCTGCTGCAAGACCTGCCGAAGACCTGCCACTCCAAAGGCCTGTCATGGAGATGCTGTAAAAAGCCCCAGCTTTATCCTACATAGTGAAGCAGGCTTAGAAGACTGAGAAATGGGATTCCACAGGGGTCTGTCCTCTCTCCAGTGCTGTTTAACATCTACAGTATTGTACATCAATGACCTTCTGGAGACAACATCCAGAGAATGCTGCTGTCAACCAACATGGAAGTGGGTCTCAACCTTTTTGGGGGGTTGAAAAATGTCTGACATTCCACTGTATATTGTGATTTGCAGAAACCTACAGGTATAGTGCCAACATTTTCTTTGGCGACCAGGCTGCAAATTTCTTAAGAGCAGGTAGACCAACTCCAACCTCCACAGTTTTGTTCATTATAACGTATGAACAGATTTAAAGCTGCAATCCATACCTTTTTATTGCGACTGTTAGGTCGCAAGTTACTATGAAAACCTCCACCGGGTGTCTGTCTGTCTGTCTGTCTGTCTGTCTGTCTGTCTGTCTTTCTGTCTGTCTGTCTGTCTGTCTGTCACGTCACGTCACACTTTTGGCCCTACTCTTATCTCCGGCACCGTTGCCCCTATCCATGCCAAACTTTTCACACACGATCCTTGGCTGACAAACCACAACCTCCACCCCTGATTTCTCAAATGCCCCTCTTCTAGCGCCACCATGAGGTTGCTTTTAATGCCACTTACAGGCCAATTTGTGTATACTGTACATACGACCTGACGGTCGCTTATCTTCCGATTAGGGAGTCTTACTGGTAGTGTAGATAGCTCAGATCTTTGCCTACGTTCTTAGCTAGGCCTCGACCCGACCCGATATGCGGTTTTCCGGAAACTACGCGAAAGGTTCGGAATTTGGGCCCGAATCGCATTAAAGAGCCCTGACAGCACATGGTTGGTGCTACAGACTCCAAATTTCACACACAGAGAGCTCAGACCTTTGCCTATGTTCTTAGCTAGGGCTCGACCCGACCTGATACACGTTTTTTTGGATCCGGCGCGAAAGGTCAGGAATCTCCGTATGCGGAGATGATGTCTGACATCGGGCTGCTCCGGAGCAAGCGCTGACTCATTGTGACATCACTTCATAAAAGGCTCTGACATCACTTACGCTACATGAGTCAACAAAAAATCTCTCTGAGTGTGTATGTAATGTATGTACCGGTATATGTATGTAATCCACGTATCTCGGGAACCATTCGTTCCACCGGCTTCAAATTTGGCGCGCACGTTCCCTGTCGCAGCAGGGAGTGCAGTGCCCGGCCTCGACCCGACCCTATACGTGGTTTTACGGAACCGGCGCGAAAGGTTCGGAATGTCCATATGCGGAGCTACCGGTTATGTCTGACATCAGTGTTTTCCGAAACCGTCACTGTGTCTGCAGATATCTCCATAAATGGACACAGGCAAACAGCTGGTCAAAACGGGTCATATGACAACAGGTATAATAGGGTTTGCATTACACAGACTTCGGCACGCGCGGTCCCCACCGCAGCAGGGAGTGTAGTGCTCGGCCTCGACCCGACCTGATACACGGTTTTTCGGATCCGGCGCGAAAGGTTTGGAATCTCCGTAAGCGGAGATGATGTCATCGGGCTGTTCCGGAGCAAGCGCTGACTCATTGTGACATCACTTCATAAAAGGCTCTGACATCTCGTACGCTACATGAGTCAACAAAAAATCTCTCTGAGTGTGTATGTAATGTATGTATGTATGTATGTGATCCGCGTATCTCGGGAACCGTTCGTCCCACCGGCTTCAAATTTGGCACGCACGTTCTCTGCCGCAACAGATAGTGCAGTGCCTGTGTCCATTTATGCCCATATATCTCCATATAGGGGCATAAATGGACACAGGCAAACAGATGGTCAAACGGATCCTATGACAACAGGTATAATGGGGTTTGCATTAAACTTAAAGGGTGGGGCAGTTGACAGGTTACCATGGTTACGTATTGAATGTTGAAATCCATATATGGAGATACCCGACAACATCTCATTAAGTCTGACCTCACAAGCCCCATATCTGGATCTGGACGACCTCATGCTGCTTAGAAACCTGCAAGCAGGTCCTGGCCGCACTCTCAAGAATGGCACCAGAATGGTGGTACTGCAAATGATGAACAGAGTCATTGAGTGTGAGTTTGTAGTAGGCACAAAGAGGAGTGAAACAATCTTCCTACCTCACTATGACAGAGGTGAGCTCCCCTTCACCTTCATTAATTTTTGGATTCCCTATCCGTTTAGCTTTCTCTGTTACCATCAATAAGGGTCAGGGTCAAGAGAATGAACGAGTTGGCATCTACTTGCCTCAACCTGTGTTCGCTCATGGCCAACTCTACACAGCCTTCTCCAGAGGTTGTAAAAGTTTTCATTGTGGATAATGACAAGGGCATTACTGACAACATTGTTTATAGCGAACTCCTTTAGGATAATGAGCATAAAGGGACACAGACAGATTCAGAGATGTCCATATATGGGCATAAAATGGACGCACACAGACACAGATATCTCCATATATGGGCATAAATGCACACAGATGGTCAAAACGGGTCCTATGACAACAGGTATAATGGTGTTTGCATTAAAGGTGGGACATTCATTCCCTATTTACATCATTTCCGAGCATGCCAGGCTTCGGGCGGCCGAGCTTCTAGTATTTTGAATAGCACTGTAATAATTTCATGATCGCCTCTTGTCTTGATTGTTTAAACATGACGTCAAGGGCCGCTATGCTCGATAACAGCTTATTTATACCGGGTACTCAATAAATGTGTTATGGAGTTTGTAGCGGGCCCTTGTTTCGAGCTTCATCCCTACGGATAACACAAAAAAGTCCTGGGGACTTTTCCATTGTGGTCCTATGAGTCCTATGAGTAAAACATAGACATCATATATTATTTTGATCAAACAATCAGGGCTGTCACACACTGGCACAAACGCTTCAAATAGATACAGTAGGCAGGTGCTAAGCAGCTATTTGTTTTTGTTTTGTTTTTTTAACCTTTGATTTAGAATATTTCTTTATGGACAATGGTGGCCTCAGCTGGCCTGGCAAAAGTTCTGCTGTCCGTAAATAGGTTACTATGTGGATATAAACAGAACCTAAATATAGGTGGCAGGTCTTAGGGTGCCAGAGTGGCTTTATGAGTGCATGCAGTTCTCTACACCAAGGCAACCACACTGATTTTCTTTTTTTTGGTACATATCTTTGGGGCTTTTCTGCTTCTATTCAGATTGACAGGAAACAGTGAGAGAGACAGGGAGTGACATGCAGAAATGGTCGTTGGGCTTGGTAATCAAATAGAGCCTACTGTATGTGGTATGTGCCTTAACCACTCAGCCATCGGTGCCCCACATATTTTCATGGCGTGATTGTAATAGTGAGTCGACAGCACCACTCTATGGCAGTGCAATGTTAAACATTGTATCATGTGAAAAATGCACCTGCCATAGTTGATATCCTGCCTATAATGTACCTGAGTACCTCCCCTTGGCTCCTTGAAAAACACCATGTCAAGTTTAAATGTATCAATGGCAGACATTGGCAGTTTAAATGTATCTGCAGTATCAATTAAATGAATAATAATTGCAGATTTGAAGGCTACTGAACTTCAATATCAAGAACTGTTTGGCTGCACCAAATGGGGCCACCCAAGAGATTGACATGTCTTTGACTGTCAGAGTCAGTTGCTGAGTAACATCTCCAGACAGATTTTCATTGAATAGGTCTATCTGTCTGACTGTCATCAGACTCCCAGGGCCTTTCACTGCAGGAAGCAAGCTGCTTACCCAATCGAAACGTACAGTAGGTTACTACTGTAGTGTTGTGTGTCGTAAATAGAAACCCATGAAAACAACACTGCATTTGTTTTTAATTTATCTGAACTATCTGAAATGTAACTTCTGTTGATTATTTCTCTGCATCAATAATAGGCCTACCAATTATAGTCTCTTTCTCTTTCTTCGGACAGCACCCCGGGCCAGTGTTTGATTGATTTATTGAAGAGATTATTAGCAGTTTGCAATAGAAAGAGTACAGTTGACAGCACAAATCACTGGGGTCAACTAAAAGGAGTAAATGAGTAAGCTTTATTTATTTACTTATTTACACAGGAACCACTTTATGTATCTCATATAACATTGAAAGACAGACGGATAGAACAGAGTACTTTGCATAGGATAACATCAATTACAAAAGCAGAAAAGGAAATAATGAAAAAACAGGGCGATAAAGAAAAGATGGGGCTTAGGGCTTAGTCTAATTACAAGTCACTAGTAGCAGCTGTCTGAAGGTAACTTTTCAGACCGATTTTGAAGGAGGCTAGGGATTGTGGGAGGACATTCCATGTAGGAGCCTTTTAGTGTTAAATCGGGTTTGAACATGATTAGTGGAGCTACCTCTGGTGTTGTGATCGTGGACATCCTTGACATTTTGGAAGTAGTTTGTCAGGTAGCCTACATGGGTATCTTGGAGTAGTGTAGGGTAGGTGTAGAGTAGGTGTAGTGTATCTTGTACACCAGGCCCATTGCAAGATGGATGCTGTAGTCTGTCAGCTACTGTAAGCCACCCCATGCATATGTAGTGATAAGCGGTGAGGTGGGCCCGAGAAGGAAGACCAAGCACGACCCTAATCAGTTTGTAATAGACCATATTCACACCACGGCCATCTTGGATCACATGACTTCCTGGGATAGCAGCCTGCATTACAAACCATTGTGAACAATGGAGCGATGGTCCCAAAATATGAGTTCTATTCAACCAATTTCTTTTGACCGAATTGACAAATGGGCAGATGATAACTTCAACATCCCCAAAATGATTAAATAGAAGGGCTACAGTAACTGGATTATGGTAACGATATTCAAGGTAAGTTAGGTTGCAACCTTACTGTGTACAAAGACTTGCTATCTGTGCAGTGCTTGCTCCACCATCATATTAACTATTTGTTGTTAGATTGTTCCTGATTAATATGCAAAAATCACGATACAGTATTATTAACTATATGATGGCAGAGTAGCACTAGTCTGCACAGATATTGTAAGTCTTTGTACAGAGTAACACTGCAACCTAACTACCATGAATATTGTGGATGTACCCTTCTATTTAATCCTTTTGGGGATGTTGATGTTGTCATCTGCCCATTTGTCGATTTGGTCAAAAGAAATTGTTTGAACAGAACGCATATTTTGGGACCATCGCTCCATTGTTCACAATGGTTTGTAATGCAGGCTGCTATCCCAGGAAGTCATGTGTTCCAAGATGGCCGCGGTGTGAATATGGTCTATTGGATGCGCAGTACAAGTAGGCTACCGAACCTATATGAAACTAAACTATATTTTATATCGTTATTAGTCACAGTTTACAACACAGCTAAATATGTGGGTAGTGCCCCCACACACGCGCACACACACACACACACACACACACACACACACACACACACACACACACACACACACACACACCACAACACATTATCACCTTTCCCCAAATTATCCAGCAGAGGGCAGACCTGCCTGAGGTTGGATAAGGGAGAGCAACATGTAGGCTACTACAGGTGAGCTTTATACTGTAGCCTTAATATATCAAAAAAATATCAAAATGTGCTACAGCATAGCACAGTTAATAGATTAACACTAGCTTATACTGTCAACAAGGAACTCCCCCAGTTAATGAATGGAGACAGAGATAGTAGGCCTACTCGTAATGCCTCACCTTTGTTGTTACACACGCAGTCAGCCATCCTGTGAATCATCGAAGGTCGCTATTTCTGTCTGTTTTCGATCCTTTCAACCTGGATAAAGTCTATTGTCTCCTGAGCAGTGAATTTGACCACATCATCCATAGCAAACTGCTTAATGGCTGAGTTTTTCAGCCTTATGTTGTACACGACGAATAGCGGAAAAAGCTACTCTAATATTTTCTATATTTTTTAACATTTTGAAAATGTGTAGCCTATATGTATATAGGCTAATGACATGCCCAAGAGAGGGACGCCAGGTTAACTGTCTGTGCACTGTGTCTGATTGTTCAGCAGCTGTAACCCCTAGACTAGCCCCTCTCGGGACCCTGCCGGCTTGCCCCAATACAAAAAAGTAAAGGTCCTGAGAGAGGCTACCCCTAGACCAGTGTTTCTCAAACTTTCAAATTTCAAGGTCTCCCCTTAAAGGACAACTTTAGTTTTTTACAACAAGGGTTCATATTTTAGATTGTAATTAAAGGATATAAAAGATGAGTGTTAAAATTATTTCATTTACTTCTTTCTATTGTTTTGGAGATTCTTATTTCAGTGGTTGGGGGCATGCATACAAGTGGCTAAATATGTCATTTTACACAGAATAAGCCCATTCTCAAGATACAACACAACCTTTCATGGTTGGATGTGACTTTTGGTGGCTAGAAGTGTTACTGTAAATAGCAATAAAGAAACTGCTGGCTTATTGTGTCTAAAAAGACATATTTAGCCACTTGTACGCATGCCCCCATGCGTACGCATGCCCCACATTTTAGCATGGTAAACGCGATAAAACAATAGAACGAAACAAATGAAAACATTTTCACTCACTTATTCTTTTCTCTAATTACAATCTAAAATATGAACCCTTGTTGTAAAAAAAACAAAGTTGTCCTTTAAAGAGGTGGTGCCATAGTTTTGTACTTTTTCCGTTTTATTTGTGTCTTTGGAGTTAACATTAGCCTACTCTAATACACCCCCGGTGTGGTTATAATATGCAAATATGTCTTCCCTGTGTATTTTTGGTTACTTCTTGAGAGCTGAAAGCCTCTGAGTCAAAAGGCCCAGTGGAAATACACTGATATAATGACATCATAATATCACCCCCCCCCCCCCCCCCTACCTGATGATTATGTTAGAAAAAAATCACAGCACCCCATCTTGAACTCCGTCCAGGTTATTTTGGTTCCATTTGTCAGAGTTACAGACTTGTAAGGGTCAATTTAGACCCACTAAAGGAACCCACAGTGCTTGGAATGCACTTTGAGAACCACTGCCCTAGAGATGATATGGCTTTAGCTTGAGTTGATTGGTTAGCTGCTGTATAAGCCCTTGGGAAGATGCAGCACTTAATCAGTATAAGTATATTACTCTTCCTTCTATTCCCCTCACCCGGTGTACAAAGTCTCAGTATGTGATAATAATAACAATCCTCCTCACGCAGAGGGAAAGGGGTAGCATACACTGTAGCTGGTCTTAGAAACGGTCTCCTTGTTGGTGATTAGGCCTGCTGTATGTGATTTGTCTTGTCAATATATTTTTTGATTTGATATGACCACACAACTATTATAAGAAATTCAGTTGGTCGGTCGGTTTGTTGGTCCAAACCTTATGTATCTTTTTTTGCTATAAACGTGTTAGTCATTTGTTTGAAATTCTGTAATATTGTCTTTATTATTTGGTGTGGTACGTGTAATGTCAAAATGTTTGTTGCTATGTTATTATGTTTGTTCAGAAATCATCTTTTTGGAGCTGTGTGAAACACAGGCTCCCTATACGTAGCTTTGTGGGTCTGTCTGTCTGTGTGTCTGTCTGTGTGTGTGTGTGTCTGTATGTAGCCTGACTTCGGCACGCTACTAGTCCCACAGTTTTGCCACCACACACTCGCGCCATATGTCAAATCGACCGGCTTACTCGGGAATAGTGGGCTAGTAACTTGCTAAGAGAAAGGTTCAATAGTTTAATTGATATTAATTTATTAGTGAATTAATTTTCCCCATTGACTTATAATGGCAATCGCAAAAACTCACATTCAATTATTTGTCTCTCGCAAACCATAGGGGCTAGAGTTTCAAGACTTGGAGAGGAGGTTCATAATGGTTTCAAGGATTAAATAAAAAATAATTGTGTCATTTGGCCGCATGGTGGCGCCATAACACCCCACTTTACGTTTTGGCCTGTAACTCTTGAACCGTAGGTCGGAAAATTAAAAATATTTTTTCCCTGGATTCCTTGGGTCATGACGCATCTCCCCATATAGGCCACGCCCATTTGCGCCATGATAGATTTTCCGCCATCTTGAATTTTCTCCAAAACACACTTTTTGCTCCTTTTCCTACATATTTTCTTCAAATGTCACACAAATCGGTACACACACACACACACACACACACACACACACACACACACACAGCTCCACTTCACACGGGTGTGATTTTTTAATTATTATGTATCTGTTATACGTGTCTTTGAATATTAGACATTTATTATAAAATATATATTATGGCACAACTAATGTACCAAAATCAATTGAAATCTAAATCTTCCACATTGTATCATTTGTATGGAGTCCATTGTGGCAAGGGCACACAATGAACAAGAGAGGGAAGTCAGCAGTGGTGGAAGAAGTACTCACATGTTTTACTTAGTCAATACCAAAATGAATAAATAATCTGTTGCAGATACAAGTCTGGTATTCAGAATTTACTTGACTAAAAGTACACATCTTTTTGCATCAAAATGTACTTAAAGTACCTAAAGTAAAAGTACTCGTTATGCAGAAATCTTCCTTCGTCGATCCATTTCACATGTGACGCATTGCATGAGCTTGTAGATCAGCATTTTCATACAGCCGAAGTCTTCATAGGACTGAATTGCTAAGTAGGGCTCGTTTGTGTATTGTATGACATCACGCCACATCATCGGCTGAGGACTGTGTGATGTCATCATATCTCCATATATGGAGACATAAGTTGCTCATGCCCAAATATGGGCTGGTGAGGTCAGACTTAGTGTGATGCGTAGGTTATCTCCATATATGGAGATTCAACTTCAATGAGTAACCATGGCAAACTGTCAACTGCCCGTATGTCTTGATAATTGGTAAAACAAACTTTTGGCCTATTTGTGGAAATAAGCGACCTTATCTCCCGATTAGGGAGTCTTACTGGTAAGTTAACTAAAGTGTACAAATAATTGTAGTGGAGTAAAAGTACAATATTTGCCTCTGAGATGTAGTGGAGTGTAAGTCTTGAAAATTGGAAATACTCAAAATTGGACTTAAGTACAGTACTTGGCTTGAGTAGTTACTTTCCACCACTTGCAGTCAGACACTATTTGTATTCCTCTAAAAAACAGGCTAGTCTCCAAAGTCAGTACAAAGCATGTACAGCCCTACTTTATTGCAGCGTCATCCACAAACATTTTTATATTCATTAATCTAGCTACAACCAGAAACACTCACATTATTTATAATTTTACTCATCAACAAAAAACGATATCCACAGCTTTTAAGTTTTTTTTAGCAGATATACAATTAATACAAGATACAGCTCTGAGATAATGCTAATTGCTATATTTAGAAATGATAAAAAACAAAACAAAAAAGTATCCCCTTCAGCACTTCACTGTCAATTTCCCTGCAACTAAAAAGAACACATTCATCTCTCTAGTACCTTTTCTATATTAACTTCACTGGTTACCAAAAGTCAAAGCCATTGCCTCAAGCAAGTATTGGCCATTCAAACTTGTACGGCATCATAACAATTTTCCTTCTCATTTACTTACAGAAACCGGCATAATTGGAATTCTGTGCCTTTTTCCCTCTCTTTCTTCCTATTGCACCACCTTGCTACAGAATCCAAACTTTCCTAGACACGGTCTTTTCATTTCTACAGGCTGTGGTATTCCAAAACCATTAACCAATCAGATGTCTCGCTTTTGTCAGTTTGTGGCATATTGTCCAATGTTTTTGCTCCCATTTCTATCCTTTAAAATGATGGGTAGCCTGATGTTTGAACAAAACCACATACTATGCCAATGGAGAACTCAACCTACAGGCTAAATTGTAAGCCCTTACAATCATGCAGCAGGCCCTGTGATGTCCTGCATCTAACCATATCCACAGTCACTCTCATACCTTTGACCCATCTTTTAATGCCAGTGCCTCTGTTAGTCATCTGGCCCTTCTCTTCTCGGTAAAACAAAAAACACGTTCAATCGTTAGTGCCATTGGTTTAATACAAGATGAGAGTGACATACATCCAAACATGGCACACTGGCACAGAGAAGGTCTGCTTTTGCCCAAGTGTGACTCACAAGCATTTCTATCCAGTGACGGTAGCTATATAATGTGACAGCCAGGGCACCTGTTGAGTGTGGCCCATGCCAGAAACAAGTAAGAGCAACTAAAATGAAATCAGTGCTGACAACAAGCATAATAACATTAATGACACTTGGGTTGACAAGACCAGGATGTAGGCTTTTACAAAGGCACCAAAAAATGACACCGCGTGGTCGGTCATGCAAATATGAATAAAAATGAAAAAACTAAAACTAAAATGTCATATTATTGAGTAGCAGAAAAACACCTTCTCTGATCAGTGCGCTCTTCGGCCATGTGATTTTCCACCACTTGATCAACTCCCTAGCAGCTGTTAGTAGTTGTTACAGTTAATTTCACTCAAAGAAAGACCTACACCATTCATTTCTTGTTTTCAGATATCTTAAGTTAAAAAAATAGAAACAGGCATTTTATAAGTTATTGTAGCATTTGTGATGTATCCTCGTTATTGACAACAACTCAAATAAATGTGTAAATACATGTACTGTATCAGCAAAAACATACATATGTGGAGCAGCATTTTGAGCAAAGGATTGTCTAGGCTTATCTGGTCTACAATCAAATATTCCCTTTCACACACATTGCATAAAGCATTGTCAGTTCCTGGACCTTCTGGACTAAAACACAAGGTTCTCTTCATTTCTTCTCATGTAGTTTAGTGGTTGACATTTGATTGTGTCCAAGACTGGTATTACTAATTAGATTCCTGCTCACATTGCCCCTGGCCTCCAGACGCGGGGTTGGATGCCCCCTTTGGTGGCAACAAACCGAGGCCTAGCCACCTGAACTGGATTGGGCTTCAGTGGGGGCAAGGAGGCAAGGAAACTCAGCTCGGGGGCACTCTGGAATTGCTTGGCTGACTGGAGGCCGGTGTTGTACGACACGGGAGTGTAGGGTGTAGGGAGTGCATTGGGCACAGCATTAGGAACAGGGGGAGCAGAGATTTTTGGAAGGCTTGGTAGGCCGATTGGTTGGGAATTGCGTAGTTGAGGTGAAGTTGGGGCAAAAGCTGGGGTAGGTGCAGCAGGAGATGGAGCGCGAAGCACAGGAGGTGGGGAGGTCATGTTGGAGCGGGAAATACGGTCTCCAAGGGTGGTGGCTGAACGCGGCTGGATCACTTTGGGTGACAGTGTTGGTGCTGTCATTGGTGTAGGTGTAGAGAAACGTTTAATCTCATAGACACGTGCCGCCTTAACAGGGATCTGCCTGGGTTGGGCTAGTGAGCTACCAACCATTGTAGTGTGGTCACCCTGCTGCCTCTGGGTGTGATAAGAGGGCATCGCTGACAGGTTAGCAGCACTTCCCCCATAGCTAAACATCGCAGGATTGAGCTGGTATGGTTGCCGTCTCATGAAATCGATGGCTTGGATTCCTTCTCTCTGGGGGGCCGCGCCTCCTCTAGCCTTGCTCTCAGGTTTGGTTGTATCTCTCTGGGGCCCAACAGGGACAGAGGGGGCTAGGAGTGGGTTGTAGCCGATTGGTGGTGGTGCCCGGATGTTGGGGGAGTATTTCCACTGTGAGGGGGCATTGTGTGAGGTGTCATAGGGTTGGGCCGATGGGTGTGTGGTGGACACCTCCTGTTGGTAGTGGGTCTCGGGTGGCGTGTCCACCACGTACATGCCCATTCGACTCTGCCTCTTGGCGAACAGCTGGGCCCCCTTTCCCTCTGCGTGAGGAATCTGAGGGCTCTCATGGATGACTCGTGGCTTGGGTGCCACTGGAGGAGGCATCCTGCCCTTTTCAGCATCCTCATCATATTCTTCTGCATCATTAGCTTCAGAAGGTGGCCCGTATCTGTGTCTGACAGGCCTTTCATCCAGGTTCTGCACCATGCTTAGTAGATGAGGATTGGGGGAGTTCTTCTTGACTTCTGGAACATTGAACATGGGTCTGGGCCTACCGCCGCGCCGCCGTGACTCAAGTAAAATGCCTGTACGTCTTGTTGACAATGGTACTGGGGTCGGGGCTGTGGTGTCTGGTTGAGAGACCACAGACACTGGAGCAGTAGAAACTAAGGTTGGGGGTGACTGGGCTACTGACACCTGGACTGGAGACATTGGGGCAACTGTGGGAGGAGGCGGGGCGGGAGCAGATGAGACTTGAGATTGGAGCATGGTAGGAACTGGGGCTGGAGCTATTGGTGCATATGGAGCTGGGGGCATTGACCCAGTGGGCACTAAAGGAGTAATCATCTCCACAGATCTAAAGTGGGCTGGATTTGGTGGGGCAACAGAGAATGCTGGTGTTGAAGTGTAGGGACCTCCAGGCACAGACGATGGTGAAGAAAACATTGATGGAGGACCAGTGGGTGGCTGTGAAGGAACATTAAAGGCTGGTTCTGTAGAGGTGGAGAACGTTGATGGCAAAACCGCTGCTGAGGCTGGGCGCTGGGACCTCTTTGTTGTAGCTGGGCGGAATACCACGGGAGCAGTGGAGGATCTGTTAGTAACGAAACCAGGCGCAAAGGGACGTGCAGTTCTGTTGAGGACATTACTGGAAGGTAGCTCTGGCAGCGGTGTCTCCGCTGGCGGTGCGGGAGCGGTCAGGATAGTGACTGAGGCCGTGGCTGGTTTAGTTGCCACAGGCGGAGAAGACATCGCCATGCTACCCATGCTTACTGCAGAGTAAGATATGTCCCCATTAGTTGTTCTATAGCATGTAGCAGCAGCTGGCCCTGCTGTTTGGACTTGCCTTGGCTGGGCCTCTTCTTGTAAGCCCATAGGGGAAAGTGCTGGGAAAGTGACAGGCAAGTGCTGAGGCTGTGATTGAACTTGCGGGTTCATCTCTGGCTGCAACTGGTACATCTGAGGCTGCTCCTGGGCCTGGACCTGGACTTGTGCAGGAATCTGAGGCTGTGCAGCTGCCACTTTCTTTGCATGCTCAGCAGCTCTCTTTCTCTGCTGTTCAAACAGTTGCGCACCTTTCCCTGTGGAGTCACTCAGCCCAGGACTGGTTGCATCCTCTGCCCCATCACCACGACCCCCAGGACCTGCTGCTGCCCTCTTATCCAGCATGTCCAAGTAGTCACTGTCCCATGTTGGGTCAGGTACTGCTGAGAAGCCGTCCTCATCAAACTCTGATTCACTCCCAGGGAACATCCCATCCTCCTCCTGTGAGTCCTCCTGACACATATCCTCGTCCACACTACCGAAGCTGGTGAGGGTATACTTCTTAGAGCGTTGCCGTCTCTTCTTGAACATCAGAACGCCCTTGGAGTGAGGGTTGGGAGCATCGGTCAGTAGGGAGGCAATTGTTCGACACTTGGTTTTGGCCTCCTTCACATTCTTGTCAATCAACGTTTCCCCTCGGTTCAACTCTGTAGGGGCAAAAGTCATAGGTGTTAAAAATCATAATCACTTCAAAAATGGTTTTCATCAGTTTCCATGTCATTCAAAAATACAAAATGGCTTCATGAGAAGTGGATCTTTTCTCTTCTAGAAAATGTACTGTGAGGAAAAAGCATATTTGGAGAGCATTAAAAGGGTTGACATTGATGTTCTCAGTTTCAACCATGAACAATGGTCAAATGTGAGGCTTCTCACATTAGCTTGGGTGAAGGATATATTTGTACCTTACTAGCTTCAGGTACTGTGACATCTATCTTTATCCAATGCATTTGCAAGCTAATGGAAGGTCCTATTTGAAGGTTACTGGTACAGTAGGTGAATTTCAAACAGTAAAGGTATGGCATTTAACTTGTTGCAGCATTAAGCTGATTAACACAGGCAGGCAAACTCTTAAGATGCTCATATCCACAGCCAGGTTTTAATTTGTCCCTGACAGTGTCCCTGAGCAGGGCATTTGAATGCTAATCTTGAACTCAGTGACAGCCAGAGGGATTAGCACAGTAAATTTATTTTACATCTTAAAGTAGCCCATCCACTTCAAATAGCCCAACCCTGCCCTATTCCAAGGACTCTTATGGCTGATAGAAAATTGGTCTTTACTAACAAGTATTGTTCGTTGACTTCTAAAAACTAGCCTTTATAAAAGTTGGTCACATATGATCAATCAGTATATAGTATTGTCTGCGTCAACAAACTTCCTATGAAGCCCATGTCTACAATGCACTATGAATTATTATACATACAACGCATTATAATCCCCTTATAACACTGTATAACTAATTATAGTTAATTATAAATACTCATAATGCAAAATCATCATAGGTCAAATACCATAATACCGGTACTTCATAATGGTTGGTCACTCCTGGACAGCCATTATAATACATTATATTTATTTTATAATGCATTATGATTACTGTTATAATGCATTATAGTATGATTATAGGTCACTATTAAAGTGGTCATTGGGTGCTTTATATCTACACATTCAGTCATTTTTGGAGCTGTGTGAAGCACAGGCTCCCTATACGTGGCCGTGTGGGTCTGTCTGTCTGTGTGTGTGTGTGTCTGTATGTAGCCTGAACTTCCTAAACTTCGGCACGCTACTAGTCCCACAGTTTTGCCACCACACACTCGCGCCATATGTCAAATCGACCGGCTTACTCGGGAATCGTGGGCTAGTAACTTGCTAAGAGAAAGGTTCAATAGTTTAATTGATATTAATTTATTAGTGAATTAATTTTCCCCATTGACTTATAATGGGAATCGCAAAAACTCACATTCAATTATTTGTCTCTCGCAAACCATAGGGGCTAGAGTTTCAAGACTTGGAGAGGAGGTTCATAATGATTTCAAGGATTAAATAAAAAATAATTGTGTCATTTGGCCGCATGGTGGCGCCATAACACCCCACTTTACGTTTTGGCCTGTAACTCTTGAACCGTAGGTCGGAAAATTAAAAATATTTTTTCCCTGGATTCCTTGGGTCATGACGCATCTCCCCATATAGGCCACGCCCATTTGCGCCATGATAGATTTTCCGCCATCTTGAATTTTCTCCAAAACACACTTTTTGCTCCTTTTCCTACATATTTTCTTCAAATGTCACAAAAATCGGTACACATGATCCACACACACACACACACACACACACACACACACACACACACACACACACACACACACACACACACACACACACACACACACACACACACACAGCTCCACTTCACACGGGTGTGATTTTTACTTAAAGAATCCAATGACCACTTACAGTACAGTATTGTAATGCTTTATAAAGTTAGTCATTATACAATGCTTTGCAATTATTGTTCTTGTCATTAAGAATTATGAGTATTTAAGTGAAACTAGAATCAGAATCATAAAGTGTTATATACAGATTATAATGTTTTATAACATATTTATAATGCATTTTTATCTAACACAAGTAAACTCATATCCAGAGCCTGTTATCTGTGGCCGACCACAGTTATATGAGAATAACTATTAATAGCTGTATTGGTGAGCTACCATTCATGCTACCACCTACTACAGTTCTAGCACAGTTCGTTCAGTTAAATTCTGGTTATTGTTAAACTAAAACCTGCATTGGCCATGATGACATAAACGTTATAAGGGAATCCATTTTCCGTTACATGATCAAGGGCCAATAGCACCAAACATTGGGACCATTGAGAGAGGGAGGGACAGAATGAGAAATCACATGCGTGCAAAAGAGGTGGGTGCAGTGAGTTGGACCCTGGACCGCTACTTGACACCTGCTAGCAGCTGTACATGCTTTTCTGAGCTCCCAGGTTGAGCGCAGGGGTTATTGGACCACCGAGCTGGAGGTAAATATAGAATCCTGTACCAGCACAGCTCTCTAAGAGGGACCAAGTTGGCAAGTCACCTGTCTGAAAGTAGTAGTTTTCTCTCCCCAATGCAGCTTAGCACAGAGCAAGAGCGTAGTTTTCAGATCAAAGTCATATTATACTGCTATGGACACTTTCCATGTGTTCCTTATATAGGAAAGAACTGTTTTGGTACAGGATATCTGTGAGTATGCTTGTGTTATCTATAAGGTCAGGGGGCTCTTGAAATCTGTGTATTTTACATATTTGGTAAGTACCAGTATGTAAGTATGTTGAGTAGGTAAGTATCGTGGTATTGACAAAAAGTTACCCAACACTAAAGCATAGGAATTTCCTTTTTCTGTTGCGACTTTTAGAGAGAGCTCTGGCCTTGAAATTGTTTGGGTCTGACTCTGTACCTTCCCCCACAGGATAATAAAGGTATCTATCTATCTATCTACTGTCAGGTACTGGATGAAAACGAGAATCTGAGAGCCAACCCAGACTGTTGCCTATGCAGTCAAATATGTAATTCTCCATTTGGATCAATAATGTATTGGGATATTTTACTTTCAAACATGTTTGGGGTCTTAACATTTACGCTTTTGTGAGCACCCCTTTTTTAGTTTTTTTGGATGGGATCAGAATACCACTACAAGATTCTTCAAAATCAGATCAGAACCATTGACATGCTATCATCATATCCTCATCCTAACCCAGGCAGTTTTTAAGCTGCTTGATTCAGTATTTAGATATTTGATATGAATTTGCTCAGAAACGCCCATTGTAACTTCAAATATAAAATATCTAAATACAGAATCAAGCAACATAAAAACTGTCTGGGGTGCTCACAAAAGCCAGAGAAGATGTTAAAATGACCCCATTATGTTTAGGGAAGCCCTTATATTTATCTTATACCTAATTTAACAGATTTTCAAGTTGTTGGCTTGAAAATCTGTTCTTTTTGGCAAGCAACTACTGTTAGGTTTTAACCATACTCACTGGCTTGCTTGGCCTTTTCCATGTAGGTTGTGGTGAGTTCCTCATCAATTGGTTTGTCCACGGGCCCCACCATGGGCACCATTTGGCTGCGAGAGCCCAGCATCAGAGCCTCCTTGGCCCTCTCAGGGGACACCAGCGGTACATTGGATGGCTCCAGGAAGCCACTGTCCTCCTCCGGTGCTCCATCACGTGGTCCCTGGTCGTCTGCTGAGGAAATGATGGAGGAGGTTTCTGTGGAGGTCTGGGAGGACCACAGCCCTGGAGCAGGAGGCTGGTAGATCACCTCCCTCCGAGCCACTCCCGGTAGCCCCTCCACTCCTCCTCCTCCCACTCCCACACCCCCGTGCCCATCCGACAAGCTGGGATAGACACGCGCGTCTGGAGCGCTGTCATACCCGCTCATTTCGGAGGTCTCGCCGCCCTCCGGGGAGGTGCGTCCCGGCGGCTTCCCGGGGTTGGCGTTGCTGGGGCTACGGCGCTTCTGCCGGCGCTGCCTCTCATAGCCCGCCACGTCAGCATCACTGTCCGTCTCGCCGTAGTACGCCTCGCTTCCCGGTGGAGATGTCAGGCCACTGGCCTGCGAGGAGCGGCTTCGGTGGACCTCTCTGACAGGTGCGTGGTGCGGACGGGGGGGTGACATGGCGCGCAGATTAGCCCGGTACTCTTTGTCGATCCGGGGCGATGGGGCACGGGTCACAAGTACCACAGACTGAAAGCCAGCCGGCGCCCTGCAGAGGAGCAGACAGGATATCACCAGGACAAGAATGCTAGATTATAGAATGACTGAATCCCAAACCCAAATCTGTGTGAAGCATGACTATCTTCACACGGCAGCCATTGATTTGGCTTTTATGTCATACAAACCACCTCCAAAAATACAACCAATGGTGACGTCACCTGACGCCAAAAGCAGGTAATGGCAGATGGCCAGTTCAGTACCCTGCTTTTCACCATTAGATGTCAGATGTTCACACAGATTTTGGGGTGGGTTTTAGTGACTCTTTAATGCTGCAATTCATAAGACATGTCCCACCAAGCAAGCGTGGAAAATTCTACTGTTGAGCTCAATTTTGAGCAGAAGCTAAATTGAATTTAAACTTTGAAGTAATACCTTTTGTCAATAGTCTGCTAGCTGTCAGTTTCAAATTTAGTTTAGAAATCATAAGATCTTTATACATCAACACATAGACTTATTGGCTACATATTAACTAAGAACATACAACTCCTACTTTAAGTCCCTGACCTTTTGACCCGGATGTGAAGGATTCCTGGCGAGCTGTCGATGAGGTCCATGGCCTGGGCATGAGACAGGCCTCCACATGGTTGTTCATTAATGGATACCAGCTCATCAGCCTCCCGCAGCCCAGCCCTGCACGCCTTGCTGCGCTTACGCACCTGCCCCAGCAGAGGGAGGCAAAACACACACACACACACACACACACACACACACACACACACACACACACACACACACACACACACACACACACACACACACACACACACACACATCATATGCTAGATTACAGATCTGCTCTAGTTATTGTATCACACTTTTCTACAAAATGATGTTTTTTGTTTTGGATGGGATCAGAAATACCACTACAAGATTCATCAAAATCAGATCAGAACCAATGACATGCTATCATCATATCCTCATCCTAACCTAGTTTTTAAGCTGTACAAAATGACAGACATGAACACATCTTTTCTACTGTACAAAATGACAGACATGAACACATCTTTTCTATGAAATGACAGACTGTTGTGAAGGTGTACAAGGGTGTACAATTTTCCCATTTTATATTTATGTGCATGTCTCTCTGCCCAACATTTTTAAGAGGAAAAGCACACAACGAGAGGACACTGCAGGGCAACATGACTGAGTCATCTTGGTTTAGATAATGATTGGCACAGGCAGGTCTTGTCCTGACAGCTTGACCCTGCTAGAGACATAGACCACATTCTACAGCTTGATGGGGCACTCACAGCCACTTTATCAGGGAGATGTCGGCCAGCTGCCATCTTCAAATTGGTGCCATCATACCAATTGTGCCCCAGGGTCTGGCCATGGGAGGCACAAGGCTGTGGCATCATGCCCACCTTTAATTTAGTCTATGTGAGCCATTTCAGCATGCTCCACCTTAATAAAGAACAGCTTCACTGACTGTGTGCCACAAATGAATACACAACATATAATAGTTCACCGTGTAAAGTTCTGGACACTTTTCACAGCAGCCAAACTGAATGTTAAATGCACTGTAGCTGATGGTAATAATAACGGTGTGTTTCATTCATTTTTCTTTGTGTGGCAGCACAGTGTTGTACATGCTGGCACAATAACACTTAAATGAAACACCCATTTAGTCTATTGCTTGTTTGATAGCCTATTGCCTTCAGCTGTGGTTGACTTTCAAAATGTCTAAAGGGTCTAGACTAGAGTCTAGACTGTCTAGACTCTATAGGGTTTGTGGAGGTCATCATCATATTGGAGGTACTCTATGGGGAGGTTGTTTTGACTGTTGACAGTACCTCGATTGTAACACACATGCATGCACAAGCTGTGTGCACCTACTACACTAGGTGACATTTGTATCTGTGTAATCTCATATGAGCTTGAGCGCACTCTGTGATCAGTGGTGGAAAGTATACTAAGTACTTTTATCTTAGTACTGTACTTAAGTACAATTCTGAAACCTGTGAAATGGAACAATCTGCATAATGATTAGCCTACTTTTACTTTTGGTACTAAGTATATTTTGATGCCAATACTTTTGTGGGCTACTTTAACATTTTTAATTATGGACTTTTACTTGTAACAGAGTATTTCTATATAATATATTCCATATTAATTGTATTAAAGGTTCTACACCATACATTTAAAACATACCGTAATTTATATAACATTGTCTGTGTCCCAAAAACATTTTTCAAAAGGTTTGAGGCTAAATTACCACTCCTTAATACAGAGCCCCTGTCATTTCTGCCTGGCTTTCAGCATTTTCAGCTGCAGTACCAACTTGTCCTGAGTGGGAGGACTGCGCTATTGAGACAGTTTTGGCCCCACACTCCTCCCCACCTCCTGCTCAGCAGGCCTGCCCACCCCTCCCCAACCCTCTCCCAGCTCCTCCTGCCTCCTTCTCAGGCCGTTCTGAGACTTGCTTACATAGATCTGCCCATAAACTGAGAAAGACACAATGGTCAGAAACAGGACTTTGTGAGGATAGAACGTGCTGGTGGGACACAAAAAAAAAATACATACAAATTGGAAAAATGAAAATTCATGGTGTAGTCCCTATTATATTAATCCAACTATACTACTATAATAATATAATGACGAACCCTGTGTCTGTCATTCTCTCTTCATCCATTTTTCTCGACTGTGGGTTGACCAATCGATCTGAACACAATTACCATTGGCAAATGAAGAGAGTGAAGAAGCCAATTTTTAACTTTTCCCAAATTGAAGCTGTGTATTATTGGTATGTTTCAGAATGGTCTTCGTAGGCTATGAGATATGTAGCTGTGGTTGCAGTCCCATAGCCCGGGTGGACAGTGGGTGGAACTGTATGGTATATGGACTAGTTATTATTATTATCAGCCCTGATGAGGGCAGATAGACAGCTGTCCACAGTCAAAAAAGGTGAGTTGCTGTCAAGTCTGTCCCTCTTATGTTTTGGATGTCTGGTCACCTCTACATTGAATTATCCATTTGAGGAACAACTATTCTAAGGATGTTAAAAACATGCTTCCCTGTAACAGGGGGTATTGGGGTTATCACAGCATTATTAATAGAGCATAGTTTATTATTTTAAACCAGTCCAAAATGAGCTAAAGTAAGTGGAAGTTTTAGTACCTGGCCACTTATACGCCATGAAATGAATCTGCCCTGAGGTCATTTTGAAAGGAAAGAATGTAGAGTTGACTAATGCAGTATGTGCATGATGTCAGTACACTATGGGTTTGCTTTGTTCATGATTCTCTATGAAACACAGGATATTGATCATACACATGTGAAAAGATTGTTTGAGGACATTCTTTAGTACTGCGCTGTAACACACACCTTGGCTGACTCCATGACCATTCGCTCCTAAACCAAGAATAGCCCCTCACTTTTGCTCAGTCAACACTTAGCAGTTTGTGTGTGCTTGTGTGTCTGTGCGTGCGCGTGCATGTGTGTTGGGGCAGTGTACTTGCAACTTAATTATCTAAATGTATACATTTAGTGTTGGATACAGAATATAGTGAAGAATTATGAATATTATGATAAACATTGTTCTCATCAGTTTCATGTACACTGCAAACCCCAGGATTTACTCAATGAATGCAGTCAATACACGTGGGCTGCAATCACTTTTGCTTCATTCTTGCAAGTGCAAGACCTTTTCTAATCAGTTGCTTTGCTATCATAACAGCAGAAGGAGCATGATGTTTTTAAATTAGTTCTGTGAATAAAGGTGATTTGGATTTCGCTGTTAATGAAAATAAGCTAAATTATGATTATCTTGTACATTTTTGTTAGTTTTAAAAGTAATAGTTTTGTTAGTAGACATTGAAGTAATAGCAGTAATATTCTTTGCAAGGCATAGCCTATACTGCCTTATGAGTCTGCACTGTCATATATAGCTGAGTATTTATAGTAAAATAGTTCCTTCAAAGTTTTATATTATGAAGTTCTATTGTCATTTGATGTAATATAATAACCCCACACAAAAAGGGACACTTCCTATACACATTAGTTTAACCACTTAAACCTCAGCGTCTGTATTGTGGGGAAAACTGTCACGGAAAATAGCAGAGCTACAAGCTCGCTTTGTTAGCTTTATGCAGCCATTCTCAGCTGAAGCTTTCCCCACAATTTCAGAAAATGAAAATACGCTAGCATAGAGCCCTGAGGGACCCCGCTCAACCGTGTGGGTTTGAAGTGGTTAGGTGTTTTAGTACTGTTTATACATGCGGTTATGTCTAAATGTGTTCCTGGGCAGATTCTTATTTTGGTATTCTGGTTTCCCAATGGAGGTCAATAATCAAATTGTGGTCTGCATCTCAAGGTGTCAAATGTGACTTGGTTTCTGTGTGACCCACACAGATGACGCATTTAAACTTGTAAGTATTTCCTTTACAATGTTGAATTCCCTGTGATTTACTGAGGAGTAGATTTTATTGGTTTCCTCGGAGACATATGAAAAACCAATGTGTCAGAGCAATAATTATAACTAATATTAATGGTAAATGTAAATAATTGTAATTGATAAAATGCAGTTTGGCTCCAGTCTCTCCATTTACCATGGGGCTCTTAGGATTTTTTTTTTAATCTATTCAATTCATTAATTGAATGTATCTGTAACATTAACACTGTTGTTACCACCCTAGCCACGCTTTCAGGGAAAACCCTTGGCTTAAATTGGCATAGCTGGAGTGATTTGAGCTTCTTTGCTCAAATGGCAGCAACGTAATGGAAGCCGATCTGCCCATGACAATATTGCTAAACCAGATATGGTCATGGGTAATGGAGATTGGAGAGTAGCATATTCAGCTTCTAACCAGAATGAAAAACCTCCTAACCCGTCAAACACTTCTGCTACAATGTGCAGTATTTAAAGACATATTAAAGAATATTACATGTAAACATATTCATGAGAAAGAGTTGATCTAGATTCAGCTGAATGTGATCGCTGTGAAGTTTAAAGTTCATGGAATTGATCATCGCTGTGATTGCGCATGAGTAGCCTGCCATTCACAAGTCGATGACTCATCCTCAGGCCCTGTACCAAACTACGACAGCAGCCTGCCAATATTCCATTTCCACTTCGTTTGCGTCTCCTTAAATAATGGCTTAATATAGCCTTTCACTGCTGATGTTTGACCTTTCGGTGCTCTGTTCAATCTACAACATTTCTCACATCCATGTTTCACAGCACAAACCACAAAACATGTCTTTGGGCACAGTACCATTTCTTTCTCTGCTATCTACAGACTGCATCTTACCTTTGCCACCTGGAGTGGTTTCTGGTGCTCCGCACCTCCCTGGAGACGAAAGCCCCATGGCGCTCCACCCGACAATGTAATTATTACCTCCTCTGCCACCATTTTTGTGGATTTTTTTTCTTTTCTTTTCTTTTTTTATGTTCTTTTCTTATTTTTTCTTCTTCGTTCCTTTCTGGGTTTGTTTAGTTTTTCGCCTGCGAGGCCCTCAGTGCTTTGGCCCCATGGTGAGCGGTCAGGGCCCCCTCAGAGAGCTCTAGCCGCTTCTATGTCCACACTGTCTACACTGTCTACAGGCTGACACTCTCTCTCTCTGCCTCGTTCCAGCACCAAGGCCCACACTCAATCACTCACACACACACACACACACACACACACACACACACACACACACACACACACACACACACACACACACACACACACACACACACACGCACACACACACACAGCTATGGGGGGGGGGGTTGTGTCCGCTTACACTGAAGAATGCTGGCTGCCTGGCCTACATGTGAGTGAGGGGAGGGTCTAACGGAACACTTGTCCTGTCCGTCAGACCTGTACCATGGCATGTCTGAGAGACAGAAATAGAACACGGCACCTCCACTGTTCTGCCTGCTCATCTCCAGAGTCCAGACCTGCAGCCTTACAGACACAGGTGCAGGGAGCATGACCAGTTTGTGATGGTTCACAGCCAAGAATTGCTGCAAAGTTGTGTTCTGTCATCATCACTTCATTCTTTACAATCTGAAACCAGTGTTAGTTATACCGATATTATTGGGTTACAGACAGTCCAGTCCATGCCAACAGGTATTGGAGACTGGGAGGCTGAGAGCATGTTCTGGCGTGGCTGTGCATAGGCGGGTGGTTCGCTGTCTGACCTTTGGTGGAGGGAGTATTTCCTGGAGGTCCTTTTGGAGCGTAGCAACAGCAACCTGTCTTAAGTTCTGTGGCTAAGGCTATGCATGGAGAGTGTTGTACTAGCAGTGTCCTGGTCAACTCCAATTATTTTGAGGGCCTTCCTCTGAATATTGTCAAGTAGACCAAGATGTGTAGGTGGAGCACTCATCCAGCTGAGAGAGGCGTGCTCCATGACACTGCAGACCTGAAGCTTGTAGACAGTTGCTCGGCTCTCTGTGGTGAATTCACTGGCTATAGTCGCAACTCTCCTCAGTGCTGCCAGCTACTGACCGGCCCGGATGGTAGGTTTTGGTCAGGTTTCGACCAGGACAGCTTGTGGTCTACTCTATTTTGATGCCCAGGATCTCAAGCACATTTGTGGTGGTCAGCCGGTGCTCATCAAAGCGCAGGACCAGCTGGGATGGAATCCTCTTTCTTGAGAGTGTGATGAACTTGCACTTTGATGGTTCAAAGGTGGTCTTCCATCGGTCTCCCCAGATGGACCATGGTAATTTGTTGGAGATCCCGGTTCAGGCTAGCCTCCACTATTAGCCCTATCTGCAGGAGACCAAGGGGTTGCATAGAGGGTTGAGTCGTTGGCGTACATGTAAAGCTCGTTCTCACAGACTTCAACCAGGTCATCGATGAAGATGGAGAATAGGAGGCGACCAAGGATTGAGCCCTGTGGTACTGAGGCATTGATGGAACAAGGTTCTGAGGCCAGGCCTGACAGGACAACTCTCAAACAAATGTATGTCAGTAATGTCAAATGAGTCGTGGTCAATGAGCTAAACATGCCTGACCACCACCGGTATGGTCCTAGAGTACTAGTGCTGGTTTCTGAAGTCTTCTATTATAGTTCCTGTGCTAATCTGCCAATTTGTCTCGTTGTAAGAGATCTCCACTGGCGTCAGGAATTTAACGTTTTGGAATGCCATTGACAAAACTACAGTATGTGTTTGTAGTAATGTAAATAATATCTCAATTAATTATTAGGCTGACCATAGTGGTTTACCCTAATGCCCCCCAGGCGTGCCTCAATCTGTCCCCACATTCCTATGTCGAACCGCAAAATTGTCTGTGGTGGCAGCTATGAAAGGCCAGTCTGAACAGAGCCTTTTGGCATGAGTTTGCTCACACACATCCTATAAGTACTAAATCTAGAACACTAACATATAGATTATAGGTTATGATATAGTCATCATAATTAAAAGATAAATCATGCAAGCGCAAGAGCTGCATGTTCTTGGGATAAAACATAGCCTGTAGATGTAGATCCATTGTATTCCCTATCAATACCACAATGTATAAATACTTTGTTACAAGTAAAAGTCTGGGGTTAAACATTTACTTGAGTATGAGTACAAAAGTAGTGTTTAGCATCAAAGGATATTAAACAAAAGTATGAAAGTAAGTACTCATTATGCCGTAATTGCAGTTCCCATTTCACAAGTTCGTCATGTATAGAAATATTTTGAACATAGCAGATTTACAAGCTCAAGCTTGTAGATTGGCTATTTTCAAATAGCCAAAGTATATACAGTAATAGGGTTGATGTTGAAGTGGTTAATGTATGTTTTGTAATAATATTCAAAATCTTTAAAGTAACAAGAAAGTAAAGTAAAAATCAAACCTCGGTTCGAAGTGAAAGCGGTGAATCTGAGTATAAAATTGTCTAGAGCTACAGAATTCTGAATGAATGAATGAATTAATGATTTTATCTGGAGGGCCGGATTGTCATGTGAAGCTTGACCAATCCTTTTAATCGTCTGATGATCGGATGATTAAAAGGATTGATCAGACAGACCGGGACGGACACTACACACATATTCTGGACGTACGGGACAGATAAAACCTGTTCATTCTGGACTGAAATTACCATATATGGACATGGGGGACACACATGGGACACACATTTACGGACAGATAAAACCTGTTGATTCTGGACTGAAATGACCATATATGGACATGGGGGACACACAATTACGGACAGATAAAACCTGTTCATTCTGGACTGAATGACCATATATGGACGGGGGACACACAAAGCCACTCCTTGGAATCGGCTTTCACCGCTTCAAAAAGTACAACATTTTCCTCTGAGATATAATGGAGTATAAGTAAAAGTATAGAAAATTGGAAATCCCTTTGGACACCCCTCCCTGAGCTGCTCCCAGATCTATGGAAGCACACACACACAAGTGAATCTTGGACACTGCTTCTTGGACACTGCTGGACCGATCAGTGTCAAACTTTGCATGCACACTCCCAGCAGGCCTAAGAAGAACCTCCACCCCAAACGTTTCAAATCAGCCTCATGGTGGTGCTATAGATTTGCTTTTTGGCCTATTGACCCCATAGGTCATACACAGTGTTTTTGAAATCTGGAGCCAAGTGATAAAGCTACTTTGTAATACTTGCCTTTCCAAAGGTTGCATACAATACTGCATAAAAATAGAAGGCCCACCACTGCAGTTGTGTTAGTATAAACATAGATTGATCAAAACAAGACTCTATATCTATTCACACACAAAATGTTACGGCTTGCAGCTTTAAGTGAAAGACTTTTGAAACGCTTTAATCAAAAAAGCAAAAGCTACTCAATTACAGTAACGTCGTAGTTACTTTCCACCCCTGCTTCCCACTATGGAAGTGTAATGCCACAGGCTTCTATCTGTGGAAGGAGATTGCATGAGTCTTTTATAGGAAAGCAACAACACTATTATCAACGCTGCAGTGTTTAGGTAACTTACCAATGATAGCTGCTGTCTTTCTTTGGCAGCCTAACTCTGCAGCTGTCCTCATGACTCAAGGCAGTCAGGATCCACTTGGATGCTCAGATAAAATGCACCCTGTATGGGGGTAATCTCTATAGACACAAAAGATACAAATATATATATATTTCTTTCCTCCTAGAAGACATTCTATGATCGCTCCAGATCATATTAGATCAGTGTTTTATTCCATTGAGGAAAACCGGGGAGTATTTGACTATACAACAAGTAAAGTACTGTATATCAACTCTTAGTTGTGTCTGCTACTCCCTCTAGTGGTTCAGGATAGCCTAAATACAATCAAACTTATTCGACCAAAAACAACTATTTTGATTCTAATTATTTTAGATTTGTAATACTGTTTGAATAGAAAATTATTTTCTTTCAGTGTTCAGTGTTATTCGAACCATATATATATATATATATATATATATATATATATATATATATATATATATATATATATATATATATACCTGTATAGTATATATACCTTATAAGGTATAACAAAAGTAGCCGAGTTGCCTTTCCTGAAGACCAGAATCCTAAATATCGGCCAGAGCTGGGATTCCCCATTGGGTTACCAGTAGATGCTTGGTTTCCCAAGCAGGAGACCCGTTCTTTAATTCAGGTGGATACAATGGGGTCTCGTCCGAGATCAAGTTTCCTAGTGGGGGAGGACAAAAGGTGGTGAATTTAGAAGAGCAGCAGCTCTGCCTGATTACCAGAAGCCTATATCTCCATGGATTGACTGAGCAGTACAGTAGATGCATGGTTTCCCATGGAGGAGTCCAGGGCTCGAATCCAGTTGGTAACATCTAGTCATCCACACACATATGAAGTTTAGGACTCCTAGACTATGCAATGCCCCCCAATCAACACTTGTCAAGGTACTGAATGCCTTGTCTAAATTGTTGATCATTGGTGAATTAAAAGTGTATGATGTGCGCTCCACATTAAGTAGACCGATATGATATCCTGGTTGTTGCCAGGGCCTGGCTGTCTCCCTTTCCAGCAAAACAAACAGAAGGCATTGCAGACTGCTGTGTCTGAAGCAAGGAGTGAGGCTGCCAATAAGTCAGAACGTCTGCTTAGTCTCACTGTGCCCAGGAAAAAAACAGTTGCTGCCTTTTAAGGAAAGTACAGGGGTCAAACTCAATATGCAACAGCATGGCTCAAGTCAGTGCTTTGTTTTTACTCATGCTTCCATATGTTTTATGAAACCTCCATATGCTTATTGTGTGGTGGCAGCTACAGTATAATGTAGGATCTGTGGTAGTGAAAGAGGGCAGAGTAAATATCTCCTGATTTTCTCTCAACACAGGAAGGGGAGGAAGTTGAGTGTTTTTTCCTGTAGACATGGGAGAGTTGTTAATCAGTAACCATCCCCGTATTCCACTTCAAAACATTTCTATAGGATTCTCACTCTTCGTCCTCTTTCAAGTCAATTTTCATGACATGACGAGGTTCAGTATAAGATAGCCATAAACTTGTCTGCTCTCTCTTGTTTTACAATGTTGCTCTGTGCTTTTCACTTCACAAAATTCACTTCCCAAGAAGAATGTGACAGACAGTTCAGTGGAGGAGCAGCAGGCACAGATCCCGTGCCCTTTACCCAGTGTGACAGTGCCAGCAGGGCAGGCAGTGCCAAGTGGTCGGTGCCAGGCTGGCCCCCTGGCTCAGATGGGGTGAAAATGAGACTGCCTTACTAATGAGCATCATGAATCCATTAGTGAACTTTGAGAAAAGGCAACACGCAAATGTTTAATACACGTGTTGTAAGAAAACATGATTATTGCGACCGAAGGTCGCAGTTTAGTATGTGAAATGGCACATGTTGACTCCGTCTGGACGTGTACACTTATTTACGGCCTATGGGTTTGTCGCTCTGACATCACAGTGATGTCAGGGGAACCACTCTAACAGAATGGGTTTGGCGCTCTGACATCACGCTCTGACATCACTGTGATGTCCGGAGAACCACACTAACTTTTATGCCCATATATGGAGTTCCCTGATGTCATCAATATCAAGCCCATATCTAACAGGACTTCATATGGGAATGCCCATATATGGAGGCCACATCGGCCACATACCACACTAACAGAATCCATATATGGCCAAGACAACCCATATCTATGTGGCTGGTTCTACAGACAGGGATCTTCATCTATGGAAATAAAAGGGATTGTATGTATGATGTCAGATGTGACTTTGGGCTCTCACAGCATATCTCCATATACAGTACATGGATCTCCATATATGGGTACCAGGATTCTCCATATATGGGTAACTGGTCCGATATACATCACAGGCCAGGTGGCCAAGACATGGCGCGACCTCACCCTTTAGGGCAAGGTTGCTTGTCGCCCTGAGGCGTCTTACTAGTTATTGCGACCGAAGGTCGCACTTTAGTATGTGAAACGGCACATGCTGACTCCGTCTGGACGTGTACTTTTTTTTACAGCCCATGGGTTTGCCGCTCTGACATCACTGTGATGTCAGGGAAACCACTTGGGAGGCATTCATATTAGATGCCTGAACCACCTAAGCTGGCTCCTAAGAGTCTCTCTCGAGTGACTGAACTTCTCACCCGATGCCAGCCACCCGTCTGAGTGTATACAGTACAAGTACAGTATTGTGAAAGTTCTGTACCAACCATTTCCAGATGGTGACATTTTTAAACCTACTGTATTCATATAATTTGCCTTGGTTATAATAACATTATTTACAGGATAGATAGAGGCTTGTGTCTGCAATGCTGAGGGACCTGCTGTCTTCCTCCTCTTCTTCTTCTTCTTCTTCTTCTTCTTCTTCTTCTTCTTCTTCTTCTTCTTCTTCTTCTTCTTCTTCATCTTCTTCTTCTTCTTCTTCTTCTTCATCTTCTTCTTCTTCTTCCTCTCCTTCCTCCTTTTTTCTTCGTCCTCTATCAAAATTGTAATACCAGGCCCGACCCATATGTTCTTTGTTTCCTTTGTTTGGTTCCTCAATGAAATGTTTTACTAAACTGCTGACAGCAATCACAGCAAGTATTAACCCCTGGGTGGGACCCAGGGGGGAACAAAAGAGAAAAACATAGATTAAACTGTATACTTTGTTGGTGTCATGGATGGCATGAGTCTTTGGCCCCTCTTTTTTCCCCAGTCTACATCAAATCTCAGTTTCGGGAAGAGGGCTACAGGGACTATGATCTATGGTCTATGGTGTTGGGTCAAAACAAAGCTTGAACTCGTCTGGGGGCTGTGGCTTATTATTTTAACAGAATGGAATTGATTGATTGATTGATTGATTATTGTATTAGACAAAAATGGAGAACAGTACAAGTATAGTCAATACAATTGAAATGTAGTACAGTACAAGTAGGCTACAGTTAAACACCCTGCCTAAAAGGAACATCACAAATGAGACCTTTTACGGTCTTTTTTATGTTGGAAGCCCTCGGTATTGAATTCATGGACATAATAAATAGCAAGCAAAGAAAACATTCAATAATATTGCAGTTATAAAAACACTATGTACAGGATAGGGGAAACAGACCTCTGAGCTTGACTGTTTCCTCGCCCCTCCCGTATGCGAGAGCTGGCGAGAACTTCTGGGAACTCTCAGATTAGAGCTTGACTGACATCTGAGGCTGAGCTTCCCCTGGTTAATTGCCGCAAGGTACGCTATAGGGTCAGGTGCTGTCTGCTTAACTAAGGACTTGTGTCACTGTTTCTAGGTTCACCTTTCTCTCCAAATCCATTTCTCTCTCTCTGCACAGTAGGCTATACGGTAGTCTATATCTGACTCTGACCTGCTCTCGCTCTCTCTCTCTGTATATATAAACAATATGTGGGTCAGTGACGTGACGCCCCAAAAAATGTGTTTTTAAAAAAACTTTAAAATGCAGGCATAAAAGTTATTTACTTTTGTTCTACTCACTCTCAACCTTATGGAAATACATTTTGTTTTTAGATATTTTATTGGAATCAGACTTTATTCACCAGTTTGTTGTACTTGTGCCTAAAATCGTCATATGGTGTGACATGAAAATAATTGTTTATAAAATGAAAATGGAGTACATCTTTCTTAAGTTACTCACTTTATCAAAGTCCTTTATCATAACTAACCAGTGATCCACTATAGTTTTTTGAAAATTAATTATATATGTATATGTTTTTCATAATCGACACTCTGTGTGAGGCCCATGTTCATGATCTTACAACATATTTTAAATGTATTCTGTCAAAACTTTCTCTAAAATTACACAAATATTTGTGACTCTTCCTGATAATATTCTCTATGTAATCCATAAACATTTTTTTGGTTTAATCATTAATAAAGGTATGATTTTTCACTATTTGGAATGTCACACCAAATTATTTAGTGTCACACCGTATGATCATATCTTCATGTGTCAAAGCAAACTGTGTTTTAACCTACCTAATAGTGAGTACTGAACTTTACTGATTGATTAAACAATTACCCAGGATAACATGGCCTTAATATTTCTGAACAGGATATTATTGTAGGGCTTTAACATGGGATAAGAAAGAATTGTAGTAGTAGATGGATGATGAGGATGTGCACAGGAATGCTACGCACACCTAAGTCTTCTGCCGGCCCACGGCAGAAGGATCCTAAAGAGACAATAAGGCGCATAGCCACACTTGGAGCCAAGGCAACATTTTATTAACACCAATTAGTGGAAACAGAACTCAGCATTCAGGTAAATTGCTTTTTTCCGAAGTCTCCTGAACTTGAACACAGCATTTTGTGTTGAACAAATGTAATTAGGAATCATGACATTACACCACATCTCCACTAGCTAAAGAGTGCTGGGTTGCGCAACTCCAAAAATAGCTGATCTACAAGCTCTCGCAGCACAACGTGTTGAGAGCTTGTAGATCAGCTATTTTCGCTAGTTTTGTCTCGGGTCCTACCTTAACACTGTCCACTGTCCAGTCCAGTGAGTGAAAGTACAAAAGTATTAGATCAGATTAGATTATACATTTAGACTGTATTGTACATCAGCCAGTCGTATTTGGTGAGGGTAGCAAACCGGCTGCCTTGTTGCGGTTCTGCTATGCCACAGACAACCTCCTGCTCTTCGTAGAAAATGCAGTCTCGCCCCTTTGGCTCCTCTCTCCTTGCTGGGTCATTGTTTAGTTTCTCCCTGTACTTTCTCGTTCTCTCAGCACTTGTCATTTTCCAGCTGACAAAAGAAAATGGAATGTATAGTTTAAGACAAAGAGAAAATATTGTTTAGATTGAAACAATATGTTAAGGTTTCTGTGAAGGGGTTTCTGCTCTGTCTGATGAATTTGAAGTATCACTGAATGAAGCTAAATTACATTTTATGTAGAAATGTTTAAAACAAATGTTTAAATGTACAAAAGAAACATGGAACTTTGTTATTTATTGTTATATCTGTAGTTAAATACAGTATAAATCATATGGTGTGACAATCAAGTCATATGGCGTGACAAGCAGATGTCACACCATTATGATTAAGTGTCACACCATATTACGTTTTTCTGCATTTAGGTTTACCTTGAGGCTACTATGTACACATTAGCATGCTAACAGCATGCTAGCTATAACAAAGCAACCTAGATCTACATGGAAATATGACCAAAACTTCAAATAACTTAAGCTTTTTTTAATGAAAAGGTGTCACACCAACAGACATCCAAAGTGGTGAGTTTGTCAAAGTTTCAACAAGATGGCATTTCATGAAAATGTTAAAATCATAACTCACCTCAGACACCTGTCTTGCAGTTGTGCTGGGAGTGCTGAATAGCCTTACAGAAGAAGGACCTCTCTAGCCAATAGGTGTCCAAATAATTGCCTGTTTAATTTGTCCAAACTAGTGTCACACCAAATGATTTTGGTTTGGGGGACAAAATGTTTTTGATCAGAAATGACTGAAAACATTATGCTTTGACTTTGAAAAGATATAGGCTCACAAATAGACATTTTTTTAGCCTAAATTCATTTTCAAATGATTTTTAGCAATTCCTTTTCTTAGTTTTATTCAAGTTCCCACTTTGAGAAACAAGGTCAGGACAGTCACACCATATGAGTTTTGCCATGTTTGGTTGAACATTCTGAAGAAATGAGGAATGAAATGCTTTAATCTTGAGTAAGTTCACATAAAGCTTAATGTCCTGCACAATATTCAGAAGGTTTTTGACAAATATATTTTTTATTTATACATGTTTGACACCGAGGACAGCGAAAACGTTACGTCACGTCACCCACCCATATATATATATATATATATATATATATATATATATATATATATATATATTACCTCTCCTGCTCTGTCAACCCACAGTGTCATCCTATCAAGGTGAACTTCCAACCTGTGGCGGACGGGGGGTGGGGGGGGGGGGGGGCTGACTAGCTGCTCAGAGCCAACTGGTGATGGTGCCTATGTACCTACGCCAGCTGCTTGGTGACACTGACATCATGGCACCCTGCCAGATCGTCACAACCCAGGCCTTCTGTCATCTGTGAGTCTTATACTCACTACAAACTTCGAGGGCACGCACACACGTGCACTCAGGCACACAAAAGTGCACAAACTATACAATGGATCCTGTTCATAGCAGCTATTTTGACAGGTAAATGCAGCTGACTGTAATAATGTAATTTCCATCAGCTATGCTTACCAATCAAAATGGCTGGTTATGGCCCGGGCGGCTGGGGGAGCCGTCTGGGTACCTATAGGCTGATTGATATAGCGTGTTGTGGGACAGAGGCTTGATCTCCCCAAAATATCTTAAAGAAAAACAGTTCTGTCCTTTATTAACTACATTTGCCACTTTGTTTAAATTAAAGTCCTTTGTGATGTTTTCACCGTTGATACATAATGCGGGTGTCATCACGGGACCCATACAATAATTCTGGGAACCATTTGACCACCTGTGGGTCCCGGGACCCATTACATTGAAAACCTAGCAACATCACTGTATGCATTATGTATTAATGAAGAATTTGAGTACAGTGGACCACAAACCATCCCCCTGGGGCCTTTGTGTTATCCTTTTAGCATAACCTTTGACTGTAGGCCTAAACTAAAATCAATATCAAGGATTGGTTGTCCATGCTAATGTTGAACCACTTTTGGGCACCCTGTCTCAATTTTGGGCATGATCTTGTCTCATTAAAATATTTTCAAAAACTGCGGAAATAGTCGATCTGAGCAAGCTCACTTAACACGTTGTGATGCGATCCGTTGTGAGATTGTAGATATTTTCTTTATTTGTCGCATGATGAAGTAGGCCTATAGTAGGCTATAGATTGTTAAGCAGGGGTTGTTTGTGCATGGCCTTTCTCTCCGCTTGTCCACTCATTCTTAAGAAATGTTTTCAGACAGCCCACATGGTGCACTAACCATGGTGATGTTTTTCTTACCCATTTTTGGACACTGAATGTTATTTTTGGACAGCATTATTCTCCTCCAATGGGTTATTTTAATTTGAAGCAACAGACATAGTCCCACCATGCACCCCCACCACAAGCAAGCACGCACGCATGCACAGTGCACAGTGCACAGTGCACACACACACACACACACACACACACACACACACACACACACACACACACACACACACACACACACACACACACACACACACATTTTTATTTTTTTCAGTCTGCATGCATTATTCCTTTAATCCTGAGGGTGGTGCCATCACACACAGCTGCTGCCTTCCATTTGAGTGTGCAACACACACACATACACGCACGCACACGCACGCACGCACGCGCACGCACACACACGCACACACACACGCGCACACGCGCACGCACACACACACACACACACACACACACACACACACACACACACACTGCAATCTTGTATAATCCTCTTCAATATTGATGAGTCAAAGCCAACATTCACACTCCCCAGGGACAAACTCCAGATAGGAGACAATTCAGTCACTGCCGATGAGGAATGAAGGAGGGCAGAGGACAACGTTTTGTGAAAGTTTGTGATTTCGACATGACATTCTGGGTGCACGTGGCATATCTGATGTGATGTGGCTGAATGCATTCTCTTCTCAATCTCCTCCCGGCTTCCTTCAGCCCCTGAGATGAACAGTTGGGGTTGGGTTTCTGCTCCATGGAAGATGATCCCCAGGGATTTCAGGAAGGTCAACGCCAAGGTCAAACTGTCCCACAATCACCTTCACAGCTGAGGGTTTGATGGAGAACCACAGAGCTCCACTGCTACACCAGGGAGTGACACCACACCAGACCCTCAACCACATAAGACTGAGCAGTGGTGCCGCGCTGTGAGCTTGTATATCTGCTATTTTTGAAAAGTCGTGAAAATGTGTGCAAATATTTGAATATACGTATTTTTTAAGCAAAAATGTGTAACTCAAATTTTGCTTCTGGGGGGGGGGGGGGGGGGGGGACAGTACTGTGTAGACAGGGCAAAGAGGTGAAGGACATGGAACACTCCAGGCTCCAGCTGGAATCTACATTGCGATTATGTGGTTGACTCACAATCCAGTCATCAATTAGGACATTATTGTAGTCAAACTGTGCAGCTCAAATGTTTATGAGTTGACAAGAACTTCATGTGTTGTGTAATTTGACCGACAAGTTCGGTTTCGGTCAAAGTATGGACAGGCCTTTATTCTGAGGTTCTTTGTAACTTTCACCAGTGCTGTCCTTTCTCAAGGATCTGGGGTCAAAGGGAAGGTTAGATAAAAGCTTTCCAGGATGGGTGTGAAAGACTTGGAATAAGTATTTCGAATGAATATGATGAACTTTAGGT
>NC_137833.1:31545576-31870576 GCF_963921795.1 Nannobrachium achirus
CATTCTCTCTCTCCCTCTCCCTCTCTCCCCCCTCACTATCTCTCTCTCTCTCTCTCCTTGCCTCCTTCTCCTGTCCATTTACTGTGTCCACTATGTACATCTATCTCCTCCTCCATCCTTGAAATGTAGCCTAACTGTAAATGTAAATAAGACGATCAATATTCCCATGGTTAAAATGTCTCATGTAGACATATTGACGTTCTGAGCTTTCAAGGCCCACATTATTTGGAATCATTACAGACATATAAAGGGATAAGGGACATTGATTTTTGCTCACAGTTTTGTGTGTAAACCTTAAGGACCAGTGCGGTGGTCTAGCTTGTAGTGACTTCTCCACTTTGTGATAAACCATTGTTCATAAGGTGGCGGAGGGTGAGATTAACTTTGAAAGAGTTTTATCAACCGTTTTGTTGAGATTTATAGGAGAAGGAAATTAGGGGCTACTTTATATGTATTGGGTGGACTCTTTCTATACTAGCCTAGTTCCGTGTATGTGTGTGTGTGTGTGCGTGTGTGTGTGTGTGTGTGTGTGTGTGTGTGTGTGTGTGTGTGTGTGTGTGTGTGTGTGTGTGTGTGTGTGTGTGTGTGTGTGTTCCAGTCGCCCATCTCTTCCCAGACATTCCAGGCGTCTGTAGGGGAAAAGGAATGTGGCAGAGTACTACGAAGCGGCAGCCTCTCTCTGCCACACACACACACACACACACACACACACACACACACACACACACACACACACACACACACACACACACACACACACACACACACACACACACACACTACCAGCCTCTTGCCCATCTCAGTGACAACAACGTTTCTCCGCCCACCACAGAGCTTGGCACCGGCTCAACGCCATCTCACACAACCAAGAAATAGAGCTGAGAAAAAGACCACTACCCCCACATGCCACTTCCAGATCCTCTGTGGCCATGGCGTGCAGCACCAAGCAGAGGAGCTTTACCCAGAATTGGACGTACAGACAGTATATACGTATAGGCAAGTGCTTCTCAGCAGTGGTAGAGATGTTGGGAGTTCTCCACTCTACCTATCCACCAATCCTCCTCTTGTGTTGCTTCGGCTGCCTGCGTGCATCTTCAGGTGATGGCTCTGGGTGTCCTCCAGAGCCCAGGCCCCCACACCTCATCTTCATCATGGTGGATGACCAAGGCTATGGAGATGTCGGCTACCATGGCTCTGACATCCACACGCCTGTGTTGGACCAGTTGGCAGGAGAGGGGGTTAAACTGGAAAACTATTACGTCCAGCCTATCTGCTCACCCTCTCGCAGTCAACTCATGACTGGGCGGTGAGTGTTTTCCACCCATGGAAGAAGTACCTCACATGTTTTACTTAAGTAAAATTGTCACTACGGGAACGCAGATATACTCTGTTACAAGTAGAAGTCCAGTATTCAAAATGTACTTGAGTAAATGTACAAACGTATCAGCATCATATAAATAAAGACGTGATGTTAAAGATCCAAGGTGCCACAACGCGTCGCATCGCGACACATTGTGAACTTGTATATCTGCTGTGTTTTGTAAAGTAATATTCAAAGTAACTAAAGTTCTCATAATTATTAGTGGAGTAAATTGAAAATTGTAAATACTGAAGAAAGTAAAAAAACAGTAACACCAATGGTGTTTTCCATCAACCTACAGTGACATCAGTAACTCAAACTGACATCCTAGTCATTCAATGGTTTGAATTTACAGGCTACCTTTTATTATTACAGTCTTAAAGCAGAATAAGGTAAATTGTTATTATACAGTAATATGTATGTGGATATAGTATATACAGTATTTTCTGGACTATAAGGCGCACCTGACTATAAGGCGCACTGTCAATGAATGGTCTATTTTCAAACTGTTTTCATATATAAGGCGCACCTGACTATAAGGCGCACATAATAGACGCTACCGTTGCGTTATGCATCAAACAGATGGAGCTGTGCTAAAGGGAATGTCAATGTCAATGAATGATCCATATATAAGGCGCACTGGACTATAAGGCGCACTGTAGTTTTTTGAGAAAATTAAAGGCTTTTAACTCTTATTCTGCTTTGAACGTTCCTGTTCGCCCCAATTTTAACGAGTGAGGACGGCCAATACGGCGCTCGTTCGTTTACCTCGTCTGATGACTGTAAGCTGATGAGGGGTCGTGCCGCCGTGTACTGTAATCACATCGCGAGCAGTGATGTTCTTAAAAATCCATTATGCGTTGACATCAACGGAGACCATTTTGCTTCCGTGTTGATTATCTCAGGCCCTGGGGCTGTGTGTGCATTTGTGCCTTCCCATTGTATGGGAAGAGGAAGCGGCCACATTCACATTAATGGCATTACGCCCCCCTCTGCTGGCTGGCCTGCGAAAGCGCAGCCTTCCAGGCAATATAAGGCAAAAAAAAAAGAAAAAAAAAAAGTCTCTAAATCTACTATAACGTTGCAAAGGTAAGCCGCTTTTTGATGGCGCCAGACCCAATAAATAAATAAATAATCTGGCAGTAAGAGAGTTAAGTGCGCCTTATAGTCCGGAAAATACGGGTAGTCACATTCTTTAATACATTTCCTTGTTTTTAAAGACACTGTATAAACGTCATTCTGCACTTTTACGATACAGTATATATAGGCAGGTGTTGCCACTTCTGATAAAGACCTACTGTGTTTCAAGTCAGACGATTCTTGAAACCTCTGAGTAACCCACTGAGCCAGGGGTGTTGCACCAAATTCTGGAAAAAAAGGATTCACTGCGTTATTTTGCTTAACTATTGAAAAATAGCAGGTACAAGCTCACAAGCTTGTAGCTCTGCTATTTTTGAAAAATCGTGAAAGTCTTTGAAGGTTTTTTGAAAAACCTATGGTTATATGTCAGTGGTGCTCAAACTTTTACATGTGAAGGACCCCCATAATTACATGTATTTGGCCACAGACCCCGAACTCAAAATATCGCTTAAAAATAATGTATAAGATTTGCACACATTTTCTTGACTTTTCAAAAATAGCAGATCTACAAGCTCGCAGCTTGTAGATCTGCTATTTTTCAATAGCTAAAATAATTAAGGCCCCTCCACCTTGGGCCCTAGTAACTCAGTCTCACTTCCCCCCCCCCCCCCCCCCCCCCTTGTGATGCCCCTGCCCACTCACTCCCACTGCCCTGCGCTGAGCTAGCTACCAGATTCACATGGGCCTCCAGCACTCCATCATCCGCCCGCGCCAACCGCTGTGCCTGCCCCCAGACACGCCCACCCTTCCAGAGCGTCTGGCACAAGCTGGCTACGCAACCCACATGGTGGGCAAGTGGCACCTGGGCTTCTGCCGCCCGGGCTGCCTCCCTACGGGCCGTGGTTTCCACAGTTTCCTCGGTACGCTGACCGGCAGCGGAGACCACTTCTCCTACCAGAGCTGTGACGGAGCAGAGGCCTGTGGCTTTGACCTACATGACGGAGAGAGGCCTGCCTGGGAGATGAGTGGCAACTACTCCACTCTGCTCTACGTAGAAAGGTATAAGCCACGGTCACTCCAATAACACTTGAAGGAAGTGTTAAGGACCATACTGACAGACACCAGTCTGTCATTGTCTGTAAAAGCCTCCGTCAATTTAACTCTTGGACTATTTTTACTGTGTATTCACAGCTGCTTCAGCCACCATTTTCCCCATAATGGATTCACGATAAACAAATAAAATGTTACTGAACTTATCAGATTCAGTGCTGGCTAATCATCATTGTTGTTGAAAAACCTTTCTCCAGAGACTGTTCCTTCCAAATCAATGTGTTTTAAAGCTGCAATCTGTATATTTCCAGAGCGCTTTATATGATGCATAACCCTCTATTGACCCTTATGGCTCCATTTTGGTTCCATTTGTACACTCTCAGAGTTAATTAACATCTGAGGAATTTACTATGTTGATCTGATCTGATTAACTTCCCAGTGTCACGTCTTTCTCCACACAGGGTGAAACAGATCCTGAGGAGCCATGACCCCAGCAAACCGCTCTTCCTGTACCTGTCTCTCCAGGCCGTCCACACGCCCCTGCAGGCACCTGAGCACTTCCTGCAACGCTATGAGTCTCTGGACAACCTCCCGAGGCGTCACTATGCCGCCATGCTAAGCTGTCTGGACCAAGGGGTTGGAGATGTGGTCCAGGAGCTCCGCGCCAGGGGCCTCTACCAGAACTCTGTGCTGGTGTACTCGTCTGACAACGGGGGACAGCCGCTGTCTGGAGGCAGCAACTGGCCTCTGAGAGGGGGCAAGGGGACCTACTGGGAAGGGGGAGTGCGGGCTGTGGGATTTGTCCACAGTCCCCTCCTCGAGAGGAGGAGTGTCATCAGCAGGGCACTGATCCACATCTCTGACTGGCACCCTACCCTGCTGGGGCTGGCCGGTGTCCCGCAGCCTCACCATGGCCTCGATGGCCATGACGTGTGGGCGGCCATCAGCCAGGGGCTCCCCTGCCCTCGCACGGAAATCCTCTTCAACATCGATCCGATCTCCAGGCGGACAGGAGAGCCTGCAGACCGCAAGGCAAGGGAACTCGATGGCTTTGGGATCTGGAACACGGCAGTGAAGGCGGCTATCCGGGCCGGGGAATGGAAACTCCTCACGGGCCATGTTGGTGATGGAGATTGGGTCCCCCCGCAGATGCTGCCCGGTGGTCCGGAAAGGTTGCAGGGGTTAGAGAAGCACCGGGAGCAGTGGGGGAAGTCAGTCTGGCTGTTCAACCTCACCTCTGACCCCTACGAGAGATCCAACTTGGTGGAGACGAGGCCAGAGGTGGTCAAACATTTGTTGACCAGGCTGGCAGAATACAACCAGACAGCGGTGGCATCCAGGAACCCACCGGATGACCCCATGGCAGACCCTGAACTCCATGGAGGGGTGTGGGGTCCCTGGCTGGGCCTGGATGGTGAGGTTGAGCACAGCGCAGAGGTGGACGGGAGAGGGGAAAGGAAGCGAAAGGTGAGACCTTGTAAAGTGTGTAAATTAAAAGCCCTCTTCAAAAAAGTGGGCTCACGTCTACAGAGGAATGCCTTGTTCTTTTAACAACAACAGAAAGCAAGATGGAGACACACACAGAACGGCAGATGAATGAGCAGCAAGTTTGACCAACCAACACACAGGCAGTCTGAACAAGCCGACTCAGTGGCTGTCCTGCAGCCAACTTGGACAATGTTACCGTGTGTTTGTGTGTGTGTTGGGCCTGGGTTGGCTCTTGTGTGCACGTGCCTACCTACTGTATACTGTAAGTGTGCCTGTGTAAACTCCTCCGTCAAAAATAACACTTCAGATTTTGCTGTGCATTATAATACAAAACTGGTTAGTGAAACAGCTGCTGAAAGTACAGATTAGATTCAATGGGTGAGAAGAGAAGGAAGCAAGAGAGCGTGATCCGTGATGACTTGATGTCTCATCTCAAAGATGAAGACTCCCACAGGGCTTGATTTAGTCAAATGTCACCTTATTACTTTACTCTTGAGGGCTATACTGTACTGGATATACTTCTGCATACTGTACACTACACTGCCCCTGCAATGGAAAGAAAATAAATCCAGAAAACATCCATTAATTCAACAAGGCCCTGTCATGTAAAAGGACTGTCGCAAGTGTATTGTAATTGTATACCTTATTAGTCAGAAATGTAAACATCACGAGGAATATTCAGACATACATTAAAGGAGTAGTTCACCCCCAAAATGACTTTTTTTCTATTGATTACTCAAGCCATGGAGAGTAGAGTTCAATAATATTTTTTAGTTTTTGTCACATATTCCTAAGACGAAAATTTGATTCGAGTCAATTTACCCCCATTGATTCCAGATGGGGACCCGTTTCGAAACGGGTCTCCATCCGGAACGAATGGGGGTAAAAGTATTGTTATCAAATTAATGTCTTAGGAATGCGACAAAAAACTAAAAATGTTATTGAACTCAAGTCTCCATGACGTGAGTAATCAATAGGAAAAAAAAGTCATTTTGGGGGTGAACTACTCCTTTAAGACTAAAAGGATAACCCAACAATGTCCTGGGACGTAGTTCCATTGTGGTCCTACAGGATAAGGTTTAATTGCGACCGTAGGTCGCAGTTACTTGCACACTATCCAAACCTCCACCGGCTGTCCCTCCGTCACTCCCTCCGTCACTCCCTCCGTCACTCCCTCTGTCACACGTCACACGTCACACTTTTGCCCTGCTCATATCTCTGCAACCGTTGCCCCGATCCATGCCAGATTTTGCACACACACTCCTTGCCTGCCAAACTACAACCTCCAAGGACCCCCGGAGTTTCGGGGACCCCCAGGTCCCTGGGGGACCCCCAGGTGTAAAAAATTACCAAATGTGCAAAAATGACCAAATGACCACCCCAACGGGGCTGCTCACGGGGCATTCCCGGGGACCACCCACTCCTGGTGCTCCAGAACGGATGCAAAAGTGGTGGCGCCCCCAGTGGAGGACCCCCTGCCACTGCAGCTCACATAAAATGCCGTAACTCGGGCTAGGAGCGACCGGGAGAGCCGGGGCCGGTACCTATTCGTCCGCCTTGGCGGCGAGGAGACCCCACCCCTCATTTCTCACATGGCCCTCTAGCGCCACCATGAGGCCGATTCAGATTTTGCCCTAAAATCACGAAAATCACTACACAGTATGTCTACACTCATGTCAACAACATGGATCAGGAAGATTTTGGAAAAACACATTTTTGCTCTATTTATGGACCCGATTAGGGAGTCTTACTGGTTAATTTGTTTCAACTTTGTGTGGCCAAATAGGGATGCCAGGTTGTAAATGGTTACTGTAACTCTTGTCACATATACTGTACCCTGTTGTGAAACCAATGTCCTCAAGTAGAGGGATGAACGATTGGCTACTAACTGCAGCATAAGAACTAAGAGCATACTCCAATATGATATTTTAGTTCAAGATGAACATATCACATTATCGAGACATTCATGGAATACGTAACAAAAAGGAGAACTAGTTGAATTGCTGTGGAAATCATCATCATCATCTCATCATGACCCCAGAGCCATTTTGGAAGCCATGTTTTATGCAGGGTCTCATTGCTGTGTGTTGAAGTGTGATGTGTCCGCCTGCTGGCTGCACTGTGATGCTGATTGGGTTGGATGGGACTGGATCAGCCATACAGTACATGTACCCTGGGAAAACTGACATTCACTGCAATAAAAGATACTGTATATATACTGCATCACTCCAGGCACTGTGTGTGTGTGTGTGTGTGTGTGTGTGTGTGTGTGTGTGTGTGTGTGTGTGTGTGTGTGTGTGTGTGTGTGTGTGTGTGTGTGTGTGTGTGTGTGTGTGTGGACTTTACAATGATTTGACAATAAGAGTGTTCAAGTGCCCCCATCGCTCAGCCTTGATGCTCAGTCCCCCCCATCCCTCACCCCCCCACCGTAGCTGTCTCCTCTCCCTCTGTCTTTCTTTCTCTTGATTATATTTCACATTGTTCGTACCCCTCACACTTGTGCCCCTTTGGCAGGGTCAGATCAGAAGCGTTTGTTGTACATACGGCACTGAGCTCCGGGGTGCATGTTACATAAAGATATGAGGAGGAGGAGGAGGAAGAAGAAGCAGGAACCCCAGGGACATACTGTAGCTGGAGTGACCACCCTGTTTAAAACTAACAAGTTAAAACATTTAAAAAAGATTGTACACTCTACTTCTTATGCAGGACATGTCAGTGCAGATGCCAAAAAGGTTTCTACACAGTAAAACCTAGAGTGTTCATTTAACCTGTGTGTGTACAAATGAACCCAAATAACCAAATGGACCTGAAATCATGGTGTTTTAGGAAACTATGAAACCCGGCAGTCCATATACGTCAGTGAGTCTGTGGTAGCCTGGCGTTGCTCATACTAATTCCTCACTGCGTATCGGATATTATATAATATTATTATATATTTATTGCGACCGTTAGGTCGCATTTACAATCAAAACCTCCACCGGCTGTCCGTCCCTCCGTCAGTCAATCCGTCAGTCAGTCAGTCCGTCAGTCAGTCACACGCCACACGTCACACTTTTGCCCTGCTCATATCTCCGCAACCGTTGCCCCGATCCATGCCAAATTTTGCACACACACTCCTTGCCTGCCGAACTACACCCTCAATTCTCACATGGCCGTCTTCTAGCGCCACCATGAGGCCGATTCTTGCAAAACACATTTTTGGACACTGCTCCTACAATTTTTGCCCTAAAATCACACAAATCGGTACACAGTATGTCTACACTCATCTCTTCAACATGGATATGTCCCATTTAGCGCCACCTTCAGGCCGATTTTTAAAACACATTTTTGGACACTGCTCCTACATATTTTGCCCTAAATTCACGCAAATCGGTACACACTTGCTCTACACTGATGTCATCAACATGGATCTGTCCCATTTAGCGCCACCTTCAGGCCGATTTTTTAAAACACATTTTTGGACACTACTCCTACAGATTTGCCCTAAAATCACGCAAATTGCTACACTTAAGCCCATATTTGGCAATGCAATTGATGCTCCATATGGCCAAGACAGAATTCATTTGCAAATCTAGACTGCTGACTATCATCACTTGGATATCAACATTAAGCCCATATCTGGGAATGCCCATATATGGACATAATTGTGTCAGTCTAACTAGTGTGGTTGATGCGACACGAGTCACACTTTATGCCCATATGTGGAGATCCTGTCCCGATGTCATCAATATTAAGTGCATATCTGGGAATGCCCATATTTGTCAATGCCCATATATGGACGCTCCATATATGGCCAAGACAGAATTAATTTGCAAATCAAGACTACTGACTATCATCACCTGGATCTCCATTTATGAAGATCACGACACTGACCTCATCAAACCCTGGATATATCCATACATGGAGACGACTGGATCATCGCCTAGATCTCCATATATGGAGCTGGTCAATACCTCTATCTGACCTCCATATATGGATATAGCTGACCTGTTCTGACATCACAGTGATGACTCGACCAGCTCAGCAGAAGTACATGCCAAAGCAGCCATGTGCACGCGCCCATGTGCACACACCCATGTGTGCAAAGGGCAAGGTACTTACTGGTCTTACTAGTACTATAAGTGCCTTTATTACCTCATGTTGTCATGAGATGATATCTGAATCCTCTTTCTTTTCAAATCTTTTTATTGAATTTTCAAAAGGAAATAGCCCAGAGGTGGGTAGACAGTCTCAAATAGACTTATACATCACATGTAAAAATCAATGTGCATTATAATGAGATTGAATAAAACCCATCCCCTATCCCCCCTCCCCCCACCCTCAATCCCCAGGACGGTCAACATCAAAATCTATAAACAAACAATAAGATAGGTACAGTACATAGTAAAAGCTTGTTGCGTGTTGGGTTGGCTGGAACCGGCAAGCGCCACACTACGCCGTTTGATTATTATGGTAGAACATCATAAACTCCAACTCCAAACAAGACATTACAGCACAAAGCCACTGGTTGGGCACAGACGGGGCAGCATCAATGATATCTAATATCAAGAAACCAATTGTATCACTCGGATGCTTTAAAATAAATGTAATGCATGATACTGTAAGTAGGCCTATTCTGCTGCTAAATCAAATCTATCGGGTGTTTGAAGATTAGTTTGTTGACATGGTGTATAATAATACAATGGCATATAATAAGTTAACACAATGATTCAACAACCCATAGGCAAAACCAAAGCCATGTTTGGGATCCAAAGATGAGAGTTGACCAGAATGTCTTATCTTATAGCTAAGCAGTGAGGGATTTTGAGATGCTTTTACTCTGGAGGCATGCATGGCTGAAAGTAACCAACACATGATTCCCGAGGAGAGTCCCTGGATGCCACACGATCACACAGCTCCAAGGGACAGTCAGATGCTATAAATCACAAGCATGCATGTACGTGTGCTTGAGCAAGTGCACACGCACATACTACTCACACGCACACGCACACGCACACGCACACGCACACGCACACACACACACACACACACACACACACACACACACACACACACACACATAAAGTCTCTTTCACCCTTGAGTGACTCTCGCTATACTACACTGTAAAATCCTCAGTGTCATTTTGACTTCATGGGCACGGCATACATGTGGAACATAAATGTCCAAAAATATGGTGGCCAAGGAAGGAAGTTCCAGGTAGGGTCATGAACCCTGGTACTTTGGCTATGTTTGGGGTCCAAATATGAACCTGAGCGATGGATGTTTTCAATATCCTAGAACCTGCCAAGGAGGATAGAAGAAGAAACAAAGTGGGAGGGAGGGAGGCATATCATGTGTATAGAATTCCACTTTGCATAGTCCATAATCAGCAATGGCTTTTGTCTTTACAAGTAATGGCTAAAATAGTCATGTTTCTAATGTTGGCATAGCGGATAGTCAGTCTGATTACAAGAATTGCTCACTGAAAATGAAGAGGAGCCCTGCTAAACACATTATTGGGAAGATCCTGTAAATGACAGATTCAAGTGTCAGTGCCATATGCAGTACTCAACATGATGGACACATGAAGATTCAAATTTTAAAAGCTCCTGGGAAATTGCTGGGCACAATGTAGACAGAAAACAATCAGGATGGTTTTAAGTCAAAGTGTGTGTGTGTGTGTGTGTGTGTGTGTGTGTGTGTGTGTGTGTGTGTGTGTGTGTGTGTGTGTGTGTGTGTGTGTGTGTGTGCGCGCGCGTGCGTGCGTGCGTGCATGCGTGCATGCTTGTGAAAACAGTTGGACAAGAACAAAGAGAGAGGTGGAGAGTGATGTTGTGCCAAAAAGACTCTAACCGAAGTGATTGACAATTCTTGCGTTCCTCATAACAATCAACCCTTAAAAATAAAACAACAACCTTAAAAAGTATGGTAAATCATAACGCTACGGCAATAGGGGCCCTTCAAAAGCAGTGGAACAAAGAATCAAGTTAAGATCATTCTTGTTGAATGACTCACTCAGCCTCAGTGCTCCACCACAATACCGTTGGCACAACATTTCTACAGTACTACTACATGTTGGTTTAGAACTGTATGGTTTAATTGAGCCCAGCATGCCAATGGGTGCTATACCAAGCAGTTCTTGGACATCCATGGACCATTACAGTGCAAGCATTTACCTTTTTGATAGCAGCCTCTTTGTGACAATTAGCATCTAGCAATAAAAAACACTTTTGTTGACCGACAGAGATAGCCTAGTTCCAGACCCTGAATCGCTAGCCACACCCCTTTAATTTTTTTGTTTTGGCGATTCAGGGGTCTAGAAGTGCTCTCATTGAAGAGGCCTGCCTCGGTTGAAAATCCGTACGGCGAATCAGCGTCGTGAATCAGCGTCTTGTGATCAGCGTGGGTGGGGGTTTCCCAGAACTCATGTGTGTTTCCAAGTACACCAGCGCCGCCGCCGTACCGTACCGCGCATCGCGTCGCGATAAAATGCGGTAAAATGCGATCTCGCTATGAAACACCAGTAGCAGGCATGTTATGTTGTGTTTGATTACTAGTTCGTAGTGCTCCTATTCTGACTGTTTCTTTGGTTAGCAAGTAGCACTAGCAAGCAACAGGCTAGCCACTAGCCAGTCACACATAACAACCATGATAACAACACTATGTCATGTGTTGGTCGGTGAACCAATCGCTGAAGACTGCCTCTTTTTGGCAACGCCCATCACTGCAAACGCCCTGGGGGGAAGAACTTTCAGACTGAATAATGAAGTGAAACGAAATGTCAATTCAGGCTGAGTGTCAGGCTACGACAGAGATTCACTGAACAGTAAACTCTCCAATGAGGCTAAATAACGCTGAACTACTGTAGCGACATAAATACAGGGAGCCACTACTGGAGATGTGCTTTGCTCGTGATGAATAATGCAGTGTCATGTGATGAGACAGGAGTGAGACAAAACAGGAAGAGGGGCCATTGTCTCTGCTAATGAGAACAGGCCTAGTTTTTTCCCCTTGCAAAACTGAAACATGACCCTGCCAACCCTCTCCGTTTCTCTCTGTCAGACTGTGTCTGTTTATATGAAATAAGGGTATTGTCTATGTGTGTCTCTGTGTCTGTCTGAGCATGCTTGCGTGTGTGCATGCATGCATGTGTAAGAATTAAGGAGATTATAGCCAGTGACCTAAACTAGTCCAGTATCATATAAATCCAACCAAGATTCTCCTATACACAACACAGCTTTTCACGTTGCACACAGCACCATCACCATGCATCTGCTGTCACACTTCACACAGCAAAAAAAACTCCTCCACGTTAATTTAACTCTAACTGTGGAAATACGGACACTGTATAAAGATGTCACACTGTCAAAGTTGAATAAACTCTGAGGATTTTAGACTGGCTACAACTGATGGCAGGGAAGCCCATCCAACGTTCCACCTTTCATCCCACTCACTCCTGCTCATCTTTCCTCCCTTCACCCACCCCTTCCATTCTCTCCTTCTCCCTTACCCATTACATCCTTCACTTTCACACTCTCCTCCTCCCACCTCTCCACCCCCTCTGCATCAGTGCTTCCCTTGATCTCACCCGGCAAAATCCTCAGTGTTCATATAACTCTGAGAGTGTAATTAAATGGGTCCATTTTTACACTCTCAGAGATGAATTAAAACTGAGGATTTTACTGTGCGTGCTCCCCACTCCACTGCTCCTGCCCACCCTCCAACCTGCCGCTGTGCTCCGTGTCCACAGCTCGCCTGACAGGCACATCGCAGAGAAGCACAGCAATTAATATGGAGGCACCTCCGCACCCTCACTAATTAGGCTTTCATATCAGAGCAACACACTAATTACGGCAGAAACTGGTCGCACAGCTTCTGCATGTGTTCACTGCAAACACTGCTTAATAGTCGCCACCAGTGGTGCTCTATAAACACTGCTCCATATTTGTGCTCACATTTGAAAAGAGAAAGCAAAGAAAGGGAGTGAGAGAGAGAGAGAGAGAGAGAGAAAGAGAGAAAGAATGTGTGTGTTTTTAATGTGTCGTACACATCTGTTGTGAATACACTCAGATGGTTTGCTTTTTCTAAACATGTTAGGACCAGGTTAGGAATGTTTACTAATTTAATTTTAAACATCTTGATCTACATGTTTCAAAGTTGTGATGTGAAAACTGTTCCTTCATATAGGCCACATGAACATCTTGACTTGCACTGCTATTTAACAGCTTTATTTAGTGCCCATTGCCCATTGCTGCTCATCGTTAAGTCATGACACAATGTTTAAAATAATAAGACAAGATCCAGGTTTAATTTTGATTGCCTACCAGCAAATATCTCAACCCACTTTTGCTTTGCAGCCCACCAGTTGAAAATGTTTGTCTCAGGATAACAGGTGGTTCTACATGGATTCTTAAATGGATCCAGATGGAACCATAGCCTGATTAGCATAGACTGTGACCATTGTGATTTGTCATGATACTGGAATGAGTTCTTTGATAATTCTCTCAGTCCCAACACTCAGTGAATTAATATCATATTTAGAAGTTTGTGCACACACAGGGACGTGCAGAGAATGTTAGAGAGGCTGGGGCTGACATTTCTAAAGGGGCTTTTTGGTGAAAATATCGAAAATTGCAGACCTGAAGGCAGCTCTCTTGAATGCTGCCTTCAGGTATCGCATGGAAAGAGGGCATTTGCATTTCTTTCACCCTAGAGAAAACTGCATTCATGGTCTGGAGAGGGCACTTTTTACTGACGGGTAAAAGGGCAGGGGTTCAAGCCCCCTTTGATTTCTATGTGTGCACATGCCTGTTTGTGCAACTTCTTCCTACCAGAAGATCCATCCCCACCTGACTTTGTACTGCCTGAGGCCCCACTGCTTTTACTCGCAATGGTAGCTAGCCTATTTCATGTTTTTCAATGAATAAGACTAAAATGACATCATGGATTGGAGAGTGCTACACACTCTCTGTGCGATGAATTGCATTTTAAATGTGTAAAAGAAACAAAAGATACAATTCGTATGAGCAGGGATGACTTAGCACTTTTTCGTACTGTAGTATGCGCACGCACGCATGCACGCACGCACGCACGCACGCACGCACGCACGCACACACACACACACACACACACACACACACACACACACACAGATTTAAATATACTTCAAGGAGGGAATATTAATGCCCTTCATGAGATATTCATGAAAGCTCAGATAAACCTTTCAGTGAAGCAGGCCATTACATAACTCACATAATTCCATTTCCAGCTCACAGCTCTCACATGCTTCAAAATAAGGCATCACTGTATTTTTGTAAATATTGTATTCTCCTGGCACTCCCGCCTCGGTTCAAGATTAAAACATGCAGCTTTTCTTAAGTCTAATGATAATGGTGATGATAGCGAGGTAGAACAGAGATTGTCAGGATCATAATTACATGTTGGAAGGCAGAGATGAAGGTTTGCATAATGGTTGCAGGTCGATCATTTGCACTGCTGCTGTTAGTTGACGGCAAGCTGTAATTATAAGGCTTAGCACAGTGGAATGTCAGGTTGAGAAAGGTAAAAAGTAAAAGTGGAGTGATGGTCTAACAGCAAAATGGTCTCCACAAAGATCAAGGTTCAAGATTGTTCTTTATTGTTACATCTTGTGCACAGGTACATGAGTCTAAAACATGCATGGCTTCCTTTCAGATAATGTTGTCTGCAGCCTGCAGGCAATGTTAATATTAAGGTTATTACAATGATGTTACATTGTAATCTGTAATCTATGAAGACAATATGAAGATAATAACTAACTATAAAGTTGCTTTTGTTCAAAACCAAAAGACAAATGCAAACTAATGTTTTGTATTCCAATTTAAATGTATGCTGCGCTCTCTTTCACTTGTGGCACAAATGCCTATATGAAAACAGGACAATACAAAATAAGTGTCAACAGTTATACATTTGAAAACTTGTGAAATGAGACATGATTCTGCATAAATTAGTATAGGCTACTTCTACTTGTGTACTTTAAATACATTTTGAAACCATTACTTTTGTACTTTTACTTATTGGACATTTTTAATTCCAGACATTTACTTGTATTTTTACATAGCAGTATTGATACTTTTAAGTAAAGAATGTGAGTACCTTTTCCACCACTGGAAAAAGGTTGATGAAACTGAAGCCGGATCTGTGGCTGAGAGTTAGAGGATACACACGAGAGAACATCTCGCGTGGCTTGTGTGCTCTGCAAGCGAGAAAGCAACCCATTCCAGCCATCCCATCACCCGGAGGGATGGTCACGCTGTGATTGGATGGGTGGTTGTTGTCAAAATACAACACAGTGTGTGTGTGTGTGTGTGTGTGTGTGTATATTTTTTTATTGAGATAGTTATGTCTCAAATTTGTAAAGCACCGTCCTTGTACATTTTATAAGTGTTACATAAGTGTTAATAATAATATTAATAATAATAATAATAAGGGTAATAATAATAATAAGTATTTTCACTACTTCTTAAAAATAATTATTACAAAAAAAAAAAAAAAAAAAAAGAATGTACAGGTCCTTCTCAAAAAATTAGAATATTGTGTAAAAGTTCATTTTCTTCTGTGTGGTTGAGTCTGGTGTCTGTCATCTTCCTCTTGACAACACAACACAGATTCTCTGTGGGGTTCAGGTCAGGCCAGTTTGCTGGTCAGTTAAGGCCAGTAATACCATGGTCACTACACCAGTTACTAGTAGTTTTGGCTATGTGGGCAGGTGCCAAGTGGTTCTGGATAAAATAAATTATCATCTCAATAAAGCTTTTCCATCTACGGAAGCATTAAGTGCTCTAAAATCCCCGGGTAGATGACTGTCTTGACTCTGAACTTGATAAAACACAATGTGGGCAAAACCAGCATTGCAATGTATTGCAGGTGTTGGTCCACTGTGTTTCATCAAGTTCAGAGTCAAGACAGCCATCTACCTGGGGATTTTTGAGCGCTTTGTGCTTCTGTACGTTGACAAGCTTTATGGAGATGATGATTTCCTTTAGCCAGAAGCACTTGGCACCTCCCCACAGAGCCAAAACTACAGTAACTGGTGTACTGACCATGGTATTACTGGGTTTAACTGACCAGCAAACTGGCCTGACCTGAACCCCACAGAGAATCTGTGTTGTGTTGTCAAGAGGAAGATGAGAGACACCAGACTCAACCACACAGATGAGCTTAAGGCCTCAATCAATCAAACCTGGGCTTCCATAACACCTCAACAGTACCACAGGCTGACCACCTTCATGCCACGCCCCATTGATGAAGGAATGTGTTCAAAAGTATTCCATACCAAGTACTGAGTGCATGAATTAACATAACCTTTCAGAACTTTGACATTTCGGTATTATAAATGCTTCTTTTGAGTGGTCATGTGGAATATTCTAATATTTTGAGGTATGGATTTTTGATTTTCATGAGCTGTATGCCATAAAAATCCAAATTAAAACAAAAAAAGCTTTTGAATATTTCACTGCATGCACAATGAATCTAAAATATATGAAAGTTTAAAAAAAAATCTATTATGTCACAGAAGAAAATGAACTTTTACACAATATTCTAATTTTTTGAGAAGGACCTGTATATATATATATATATATAAGTAGGAAAAGAAAATGGGATTTTTAATGGAGTCGACTCGCGACTCATAAAAATCGGTCCGTGGCCCACAAACGGGTCCCGACCCACTATTTGGAAACCAGTGAACTAGCCAGTCACAGTGCGACTCTCCCTCCGGGCCATGGGATTCTACCACTGAGTCCCTCCCACCACCACCACCTTCCTCCTCCTCCCACTAAAGATGGGATTTATGGTTCTTTGAAGTGAGCCGGATCTCTGGGATGATGGGATCTGTTCCTTTCAAAGAGCCGTTTTGATTGATTGATTGATTGATTGAAGACTTAATTAGAAGTTTGCATAGTAAAAGGTACAGTTTCATGACGGTACAGTTCACTGGTACAAGGTCTAAAAGGAGATACATGAAAAGACTAAGCTTATTTCCACAGGAAACCATTAAAGTATCTCATATAACATTGAATGACAGACGAATAGAACACAGTACTATGCAGCCAGTAGATATGTAAATAAAATAGAATGAGAGAACAAAAAAAAAAGAAAAAAGAAAACAGTAAGTCTAAACAAACAGTAAGTAGACTATATACAAAGAAGGGGCAGGGTGACTCTGGGTTGAAAGTGATCTGTGGCGCTGCCTCTGGTGTTGTAATTATGGACATCCTTAATGTTTATAAAGTATTTTGACAGGTACTTGGGTATCATAGTGGCAGGGCAGGAATTTCAGGGAGGTCATGAAGGCCATGGCCGTCGGCCCGTCGTTGCCCCTCAGTTTGGCCTTGTGCCCCTCAAACCAATGGCATGACCTGAGGCCACAGTGGCCTTACTCCAGCTACCTGTACCCCTATCCCTATAAACTTCTTTGCCTTTTTTTATATTTTGGAAATCATTTTAAAATACTTCAAATAGCCGATCTACATCGGCAGGCGTCATCAACATGTCTGCACACAGACAAATGTGTCTGTGGCAAGACTTGTCCATGTCCGTGGCACATTTAGTATTTTGGTTATCATGTGTACATAATCTATCCTAAATATTCAATAATAATAATAATAATAATAAAGCATTTGTTTTAATTGTTTTGGATAATAAGTGTCAGGATGATTAATAAGTCGTGTTGGCTACATGATTGCATCAGGTGAGGATGCAATGCAAGACAAGACAAGACAAGACAAGACAAGACAAGACAAGACAAGACAAGACAGAGAGAGAAGTAATGTTTGCTAATACTTGTTCCACTGGTATACCTTACTGTACATCACACCACTTACGCACTGTCTTTCTCATCATCATAATACTTGTTCACCGTGCAAATTAACACATGATTGACCCTGGCAGCATATCAATTTTACTGGACTGTTGCCTGTTTATTAAGCTACTACTATCTTTCAACCACAACTTATGAGACAAGAGATCAGTAGAATGAGTTTGGCAAAAGACAAAAGAATAAAACAATATTTGTTGATAGGTCAATGAATTGCGAAAACTATGCTGTTATAGTGAAGAAAGGGAACTTGGAAAGACTCTTTCTGACAAACCACAAATCATTTGACTACCAGAAGGAGGTGAAGCCTTATGTGTGTACCTACTTGGAACTGGATGGAGCTCTGTCAAGTATTTGTCTCATCAGCAAGATGGTGAAGAAAGAGAACTTGTGGACGAACCACACATCATTTGACAAGACATTTCCAGCAGACAGAGAACTGCGAAAAAGAAATAAACTAAGGAACTGAAATTTCAACCATTTTGCCAAATATGATACTGTATATATGTTCTTTTGTAAAATTATTGGACAGTTATTTTGTATGTCTGTGACAAAAATAAAATATTTATCAAAATGTCCATCACAAGCTGACATGGTGATGACCCCTGTACATCGGCATGTTGTGAGATCAGCTATTTGAAATATTCAAAAATGTTTTTCAAAATAGTAAAAAAAGGAAAGAAAGGTTTAGTGATATTGAACTAAACTAAACTGATATATACATTTTTTAAGACCTCATGTTTAAACCAATGCAGTAAGTGTAACCCTTAAATTCAATTACATTCAATTCATTATTTCAATGGACAAAACTTTGTTTTATTTGATGGCCTTCCTGCCCTAGCATTTGGCCTTTTTGGGCCCTCAAAAAATTTACAACACCAAAGGCCAAGTGGCCTTGCCCCTAAAAAGACAAAATTCTAGGCCTGCATAGTGGTGTAGTGGTGTAGATCTGCTATTTTCAAATATTTTTTTCTACATTTTAGTCATTGAAAAACTTGTGAAATGGGACATTTTGCATAATGAGTAGCCTACTTTCTACTATTGGTAATTTAAGTGCATTTTGATAACAATACGTTTGTACTTTTACTCAAGTACATTTTAATTCCAAACTTCTACTTGTGGCAGAGTATTTCTACATTTCAGTGTTGATACTTTTACATAAGTAAAGAATGTTTGTACTTTAGTTTTTTCCACAACTGTTCATTTAGAAAGGAACGGCTCCCTACTGTGAACCGGATCCCATCGTTCATTTCAAAGAGCCGTTCAAAAGACTCGATTCTTTCGCCAACGTCCCGCCTCCTCCCACTCGCCGTGTGTCTGCCAGGCTGCTGAAGGCTGAAGCCCAGCTCAGTCCCCTCTCTCCCCTGCCTGCCCTGCCTTCACCAACACATCTCCTCCACAAACCTGAGCGAGGCGGACGGCTAAAAGATAGGCGATCCCCCCACCTCACCTCTTCTTCCTCCTCCTTCTCCTCCTCCCTCCGTCGCTCGGGCTCAACATGGCTACGATCGTAACCTCGACCAGATTCACGGACGAATATCAGCTGTACGAGGAACTCGGAAAGTAAGCGACACGACCACGGCCAGATCATTTTGCTCGTCTTCTTGTGCATGTTTTCCTCTGTTTTCGCTGCCTGCTGCGGCGCGGCGGTGGTGGTGGGTTCTTCTTTCTGGGCTTTGGCTCAATTTGTAAAAACGTCCACTTCAGTGTTGACAAGGCGGGGGGGACAAGGCTGTCAAAAACAAGGGAAGGAAAAGGAAAGGCACCGCGGTGCCAGAGAGCTGCAGCATGGGCTGCCAACAAGCTTTACAGTGTATAATCCATCTGGAGTCATGCACGTGAACGTGTATCAAACCATCATGGGCATGGCTCTTTGTGTCTCTAGCAGTGGTTTTAAACCATTTTCATATCAAGGACCATTATTTATTCGGCATTTGAGCCACGGACCACCATTTGATGAGATGTAGGTCTATATGTAAACTAACCTCTCACCCAGACCCAAAACTTGAAATATTTTGTTAGCAATACAGCAATTCCAATTATTCCATGCTGTATTGATGTTGGTACCATCAGGAAACATAACTTCTGCATTCTTGTAAATTGAGTGATGCAGGAGGTGTTTAACAATAATGTAACTCTTGAGAGCCTAAAATGAAACCAAATGGCCATGGTTTCATTTGACACTCTCAAGGCCAGGGTTAAAGTCAAGATCTATAAGGCTTTGATATTTGGTTACCAACTGTCCATCATTTAGCTGGGGACCACCTGGAACCACCTCCGGGACCACTGGTGGTCCTCAGACCACTGGTTGAAAACCACTGGCTTACAGTATAATTCATCTGGAGTCATGCATGTGAACGTGTAACAAATCATCATGGCTCTTTGTGTCTAAGAGTCATGTACATATTAGAGCTAGTAATTTGTTAATTTATATCAAGTCAGCACACATCGATCACTGAGCCATTTAATTGGATTTATTTTGGTTTCAAATAGTTGTAATGTATTTCTCAGAAGACTGGACTGGAGGGGCTAATTACATGACGAGCAAGAAAAAGATGAGTTGCTAGGCTGTGGCTGCAATGTATAATGCTCTACTGCTGTTGGATACAAAAATCCAATTGGCTACAAATTATTTTTTTTGCCATTTGAAACATGAAGCAATGGCTTCACAACGGTGCCTTGATAGCTACTCTGCAATCATGTCTAATAGCTACTAACAGAACCCACAGTGGTCCTATTAGGACCACTATCAGCTTACAGCCGAGCTGAAATGTGGTGGTTGTACAAAATGTTTCCTGCTTTAAATAAACCCCCAATTTAGTCGTTTTTTGTATTATTCTTGGTCCACAATCCACATAGTGGTTCTTTCTTTCATGCTCCCACAGCTCTACTCACATTTCTTCCTGTAAGCAACAAGCTCAAACCCCCCTCCTCTGACACACGCACACGCACACTAGCCGCACCAGGAAGAGACGGACCAAAGCGTGCTCTCACATCAAATGCAGCACAATATCCCACTATATATTAAATATACATGACACTTGATATTCCACGGCGGTTGGCCTATATGAATAGCCTACCCACCGCACCTACACAGTGCTTCTGTGACCCCGTGTGTCAAGTTCATCTTGTCACACCAACACCATGCACTTTTCCTGCAGTGACCCTAACTGACAGCCTGCTGAGTTTGATGCGGACGTCTAGGTTTTCTGCAAGTACGGAGTAGGGATGGGACGATATGAAAATTACATGTCAAGATTATCGTGGAGAAAATAATGAACGATATTTTAACAAAATTAACAAAATATGCTTACATTTAAAATGCCACTTTTGTTAATCACTTGAGCCCCCAGCATCCATATCCTGGGGGGGGGGGGGGGTGTGTCCCCAAATTAGTCGATCTACAAGTGAATTAAGAGCGTACCAAATGTGCTCTTTACAGGTCTGTTTAATCAAGTGTAGAAGGTTTAAGTGGTACTGAATTTGCTGCTCAACAAAATGGCTAATTCATCCTAGTGTATGACGTAGGACAATTTCACAATAAATGTATATTGTTGCGGTCTTTTCTTTATCACGATAAACGGTATTAACGATTATCGTCCCTAGTATTGAGTTGTATATGGGTGGAATTTTGTCATTAAAGGGCTGTTGATTTTCTTCTTTCCAGGGGTGCCTTTTCGGTTGTCCGGCGATGCGTCAAGAAGTCCACCGGCCAGGAGTATGCTGCTAAAATTATTAACACAAAAAAGCTCTCCGCCAGAGGTAAGAGCAGAGAGTATTCATTTTATTGCAATGATCGTTGGGCTGAACTACAACTACAACAGGTCTCTTTGTCTCTTTCTATCTCATTCTCCCCACCTATCTAAATGATGAGTGCATGTGTACTGCCTTGACTGTTCTGGGCTGGTTGAACTGAAGTGAGTCTCAGGCTGGTGTAACAGCTCTCTCTCTGTCCTTCTCTGTCTATCTGTCTCTCGCCTATCTCTATCAGTGGAACTTCCTAAATAGCTGGAGGCTAGTTTGGCAAAGACTAGCCTAGCCTCTGTGGTTTAAGGTAGGGAGACATACTGTAGTGGTACAGTAAGGTCCATTAAGCCATAGCCATGGTTTGCTATAGATATGCTTGTCCTCACCAGAATGATAGTAACTGTGCATCAGAATCAACTTTATTGTCACATCACAGGTTCCATCGCCAGTGTGTGTTATTGGGCACAATAAAATCCACATTGTTGGTAATTTAACTCTGAGAGTGTAAAACAAGTTTATTTCTGCAATCAGAGTTAAATTAACAATGTGTGCACTGTGCAGTCAAGCCACATTATCTGCCTTATAGTCTTATATCTGCCTGTGTGTTTGAGGCAGGTTATTGTAAAAGGTTGGCGCTTATCGCGGTTTGGTAGCTTTTGGCTACGCGCCCTTCGGACTGCACAGAGGTGCCGAAAGTCGAGGGGATGAAGATTTACGATTCTGTCCCTATCGGGACGTAACTCGGACGGCGCTGAGTCGGCTCAAGCAGACTTCGCAACACTCGACATGGTGACTTGCTCGCTTTAGCTCAAGTCCACTTGAGACGGTGTGCCTCCGTCGTCTCTACCGGCCAAAAGCTGCGAGGGGTGTCAACCTACAATGACACGCCTCTAATTCGCACCTCGTTGTAGATGGTAGTGCCATTTTCATGATGGTTTTGAATGCGAGTGTCAGTGTCATCCATTCATTCCTATAACGTCATACAACAGTATGTATTATAGATAAACGCTCACCACCTGTCATGTCACCGTAAGCCCTATATACTTCATCTACAACAAATAACCAATCTATGAGCTGATCTATGACATGTTGCTCCAACACTGTTGTTTTTTCTATGTCACATGTTTGTATGAGAGTTTTGAGAGAGTGTCAGACAGGCCAACAAAGAGTGAGTGATGTGAACTAGAGAACAACGACTGATTTGGCTGTTCCTCTCCCAAGGAGTGGACAGCTGAATTACAACAGTACTCCCTGTCTCTCTTTCTCTCTCTCTTTCTGTCTTGTGTCTTACTTGGGCCCCTGCCTCCCCTTTCGTAAACAAAGGATTGATTTGAGGAGAGATCCTTAAAAAGGCCCTTCCCACAAGGCGATTAGATTGTGTGTGTGTGCGCGCGTGTGTGTGTGTGTGTTTGTGTGTGTGTAGTCTGCTAGTAACCCAGCAACAGTGGGGTTGAAACTCTTGATCCCATAGGCTGGCTGGCAGTGAGATGACTTTCTCTTTCTACCTCTGGGTTCTAGCCATGATCATCTGAGATCTGGCCTGCACGCCACATTCATTTAAAACACAATTACACTTGCAAACATCACTCACCAACTCTCACACAGAGACACAGGCACGCACAAGCATGTCCGCACATGGATTAATAAAAGTAATCTTCTTTTACATACTCTTAATCAAAGCTGAAATGTCTTGGCTTCGCTAGACAGGAGAAAATGCCTGGATCACTTAGGGTGCAATGTGACCACACAGCTGTTTGCAAACATATGCTCCCATTTCCACCAATGGCCATGGTCTGCTTTACACACACACACACACACACACACACACACACACACACACACACACACACACACACACACACTCACTCACTCACTCACTCACTCACTCACTCACTCACTCACTCACTCACTCACTCACTCACTCACTCACTCACTCACTCACTCACTCACTCACTCACTCACTCACTCACTCTCTTCAACTGTTGGCAATTAAGCATCTCTGTTGTTGCAGTAGCTTGGTGCACTACCTTGCAAAAGTTTCGAAGTTGTTGAGGGAAGAATGAAAGTCTTGATCCTAAGTGTTTCTCTGTATCTCGCTGCTTGTTTGTGTGTGCAAAATGGAGAGGCTTTGACATTTTGTTTGTTTGGGATTTAAACCGTATTCTCTCATGGCTCAAGGAGCGTACGGCGGCAGCCGCGGAGGTCAGTGATTGTCTTGACTTCTGCACATATGCAGGCACAAGCAGGCAGGCACTTGCACACATAGACATCAAAGGGGGCTTAAGCCCTCTCCAGACCATGTATGCAGTTTTTACTATGCTGAAAGAAATGCAAATGCCCACTTTCCATTCCATACCTGAAGGCAGTATTCAAGAGAATTGCCTTGTCCTAACTTGAACGCAGCATTATGTTGAAAGAATTGCCCTCTTTGTGTAGAAATCCATGCCGTTACACCACATCCCCAGTATTGTCCTATTATTCTTAGTTCAGTGTGGTATCAAGCGACGTGTTGTGAGCTTGGAGGTCGGCTATTTCGATATTTTCACCAAAAGGCCCTTTTAGAAATTTCAGCCCCTGCATCTCTAACATTCTCTGCACGTCCCTGCAAGCAGGCACACCTAGTTGCTCACTCCCACCTTCAAACAGTATATGAATGTGTCCACATACAGACATGCACCCATACTTAGCTGTCACGATTATGACATTTCACTTGACAATTAATTGGCACACAAATAATTGTGATCAATGATTTAATTCACAAATACCGTAAATATACAAATACATTTCATAATAACTTAATAATTAAAAAAGAAAAAAACATTAATAGTGGAAATAGCCGAAGAGCTTGTAGACCTGCTATTTCCACTATTTTGGAAAATGTTTGAAAATATATATGAAAGGTTTTCATCATGGGAATGATTATGACGATTTATGCAAAAATAACAATTATCTATCTATTATGTAATAACTGATATGCCTACAAGCAGGCACATGCAGGAACACTTGGTTGCTCACTTACCACCTTTAAACAGTACACATGGATGTGTACACTACACATACAGACTTGCACCCACACATACATTGGTATTACTAGACCATTACTGGCCTACTCTGGAATGATGCCAGTCGGGGACGATGGAAGTTGGGAGTGCATTCCCCACCTGGTTATGCAATATCCGCTGTACCTGTTCTACCCATTGTCAGAGTACCCGATGTACCATCTGTCTCTCCTCGTCCCTTTTATGCCCATTTATGGAGATACCTGATGTCATCAGTTTATTGGTTGGATTGGCAGATCAATGTTGAAGCATCAGGTGAATGAAGCATCACCATTTTTGTAGTTGCATTTTTCGATAGTTTCTTTGTCCAATAATCTTTGGGGTTCGGTGAAGCTTACAGAAAGGCAGAACTTATAGATTGGATTGGGGTATGTAAATGTATATTTCTGTTGGGACTTGTTTTGTGGTGTGTCACATCATGGTATGTAGGTCCACACATTTGTTGGTCACTGTGACCACGTCTCTGTGTCTTTAAGGCTGAGAGTGCTCCTAGCACAAGCATTTAATTGTATTTATACTTTGTATGAATATATGTGACAATAAACCTTAACCTGAAGTTCTGAACCTGAACCTGGCTTGGATGACCAATTAAACATGTGGTTGCATTGGCTGTTTAGTTCCCATAACCGAGAGGGATGGTTGTGTTGTAACTAACAGGCTAGTAGTTGGTTGGTGGTCAACAACCGCTGGTAAATGTTGCAAGCAGTGAAATTGTTTGCAGGCCTTGCAAGCTCATACAAAAAGCTGAAAGCCATAAACATTCAGAAATAAGAAGTAAAGGCAGAAGTAGACACTAGACAGGGTTTCTGCAGACAGACACTTGACACTGACTTCCAGTGTTAACGACTGTCTAGTAATGATCGAGTAGCATAATATTGGGGGAAACTTATAGTGAATATACATAAAAAATAATATCTATATTTCTTTAAATACAGTTGTTTGGAAAAGCATTCCCGAGTGGTGGAGATCAATAGACTCTCCATTTCCTACTGTATCTGTGTTGTGCTGTATTAAGTGAAATTAAGCAAGCTTAGAATCTAGCAGCTTAATTATGTGATATAGCTAATGGGGACAAGGGGAAACAAAAGATCTGTGATCACCAAAACATCACATGATGGAAATGTAAGGTATCCAAAAGTTGACTCGCTGCTGCCAAATCACCTTACAGTAGCCCCGTTTTCACTGAGTCAAACTTCTGGAAGTTTTTTCCAAAATGACGGCAATTTTGAAATTCACGCCATGTGAAAACGGCCACTTATTTTGTCTTCCGTGAGTTTTGGTGTCCCAAACGTGACGGGAAAATACCTAGTAAAGGCATGTTTTCACTACAGTTCCGGAATTTTTCCTGCAAAATAATTAGCATAATCATTTTCAACTTGCCGGGAGTTTTGTTTTTTGGGTGTTTTCACATGAGCAAAAATGCTGGCATAGCAATAAAATACATCGTTTTCACTACTAAACCGTGGCGGTATGAAAGTCCGTATTGCCAGACTTTGCGAGAGAAATAAGCAACCAGGTGTCCGAAAATAAGCCCCAAAAAGTGATATTATCTAGGCCACACAAGCAATTTAAAACTATAAGCATCGCCACATCAGCTACTTGACAATTGCCGATCTAAAAGATCACAACAAATAAAACGCAGCCAGAAACGATCAATATATACAAGCAACTTTACGGAAATCAAGACCATAGTCACTTATAATTAGCAGACATGGCAACGGAACCTGCAGCGCGCACCACACTGTCTGGACGCTTGCTAAAGCAGCAGCGACTCACTTCTGTTCGTCTCTCTTTTTCTCTCTCACCAATGGATTTAACAAGTTACAAGAAATATTCTTCATGAAACAACACACGTGAACCTTATGTGTCACATAAGGTTCAGAATAAGGTTCAGAAAGGATCGCTTATGTAACGTGTTGTTTTTTCTTTTTTTCTTTTTACGCGTCACCGATGGATGACCAGACTGTATTCCTCGTCGCTGCTCAGTAAAACACTTTACGGCGAGAAACTATTTGATGCAGATGCAGCTCTTTGAGTTGTTAGCTTCCAACTTCCATCACATCACATGAGCGCATTGCGTCCCAATCAGACAAAAAATAGGCTATAGCACCGTAAAAAGAGTTGGTAAAGATTCCAGCTTTCATCACATTACGAGCGCATCCCGTCTCCCGTTCTCCAGACCGGACTTGTATCAAAACCCACACAGCTTAATTACAAATAGGCTATAGAATAGCCTACAAATAAGTTTGAACCATGAATTGGAGCAAGCTTGCATTTATCAGCACCGCGGCCGTATAGGCTGGAGATTGTAGAAAGAAATAGACGTCTGTCTTCTGTGTTTGGCAGGCTTACATAACATTCGAATGCAATATGGATTCTGAAGCTTTCAATCCCAATTACAATGCTTTAACTGTTAATATTGGCTCAATTGCATGCACCTGCTTGTCCGAAAAAAGTAAAAATCACGGTATGCCGTTTTCACTGTGGGGAAATGTCTATTCTCCCAGTACTTTAGGCAAAAATTACTAGGTATTTTCCCGTCAAATTTTGGACTACAAAACTCACGGAAGACAAAATAAGTGGCCGTTTTCACATGGCATGAATTTCAAAATTGCCGTCATTTTGGAAAAAACTTCCAGAAGTTTGAATCAGTGAAAACGGGGCTTAATTTTTGCCTAAAGTACTGGGAGAATAGAGATTTCCCCACAGTGAAAACGGCATACCGTGATTTTTACTTTTTTCGGACAAGCAGGTGCACACAAGGAGCCAATATTAACAGTTAAAGCATTGTAATTGGGATTGAAAGCTTCAGAATCCATATTGCATTCGAATGTTATGTAAGCCAGCCAAACACAGAAGACAGACGTCTATTTCTTTCTACAATCTCCAGCCTATACGATACGGCCGCGGTGCTGAGAAATGCAAGCTTAATAGATCAATTCATGGTTCAAAATTAGACCTATATTCTATAGCCTATTTGTAATTAAGCTGTGTGGGTTTTGATACAAGTCCGCTCTGGAGACAGGAGTACAGGACGCGATGCGCTCGTAATGTGATGAAAGCTGGAATCTTTACCAACTCTTTTTACAGTGCTATAGCCTATTTTTTGTCTGATTGAGACGCAATGCGCTCATTTGGCCTATGCTGTGATGAAAGTTGGAAGCTACCAACTCAAAGAGCGGCATCATTAGTTAATAGTTTCTCGTCGTAAAGTGTTTTACTGAGCAGCGAGCGAGTGGATGACCAGCATCCATCGGTGACGCGTGAAGAAAAAAAAACAAGCCCACAATCCCACATGTGCAACACGTTGCATAAGCAATCCTTTCTGAACCTTATGTGACACATAAGGTTCACATGTGTTGTTTCATGAAGAATATTTCTTGTAACTTGTTAAATCCATTGGTGAGAGAGAAAAGGAGAGACGAACAGACGTGAGTCGCTGCTGCTTTAGCAAGCGACCAAGCGTCCAGACGGTGTGGTGCGCACTGGTTGCCATGTCTGCTAATTATAAGCGACTATGGTCTTGGTTTCCGTAAAGTTGCTTGTATATATTGATCGTTTCTGGCTGCGTTTTATTTGTTGTGATCTTTTAGATCGGTAATTGTCAAGTAGCTGATGTGGCGATGCTTATAGTTTTAAATTGTTTGTGTGGCCTAGATAATATCACTTTTTGGGGCTTATTTTCGTACACCTGGTTGCTTATTTCTCTCGCAAAGTCTGGCAACACTCTAGTACCGCGACAATGCTGTAGTGAAAACGAGGTATTTTATGGCGATGCCAGCATTTTTGCTCATGTGAAAACACCCAAAAAACAAAACTCCCGGCAAGTTGAAAATGATTATGCTAATTATTTTGCAGGAAAAATTCCGGAACTGTAGTGAAAACATGCCTTTAGTCTCCTCATGCCCAAGAGATGTGATGTCTTGACATTTCTCTCAGCACCTTGCACGGAAATGTCCAACATTATAGTCTAAGCAATAGCCTGTGAATGACTCGTAATAAAATCATACTTGACACAGAATTAACAACCGCACTTTTATAGCATCAGTTCAGGATTGGGTGCGGTATATAAATAGATAGATGGATGAATGAAGCTGAATTATGAGGTGTGGTTAGGAGCGATTGCAGAACGCAGCGCCACATTCACGTTTTAAATCATTTGTTTTTCAATCAATTTTAGCATCTAGCGTAGGCAAGATGGGTCTTTTTGTCTTGTTGTTTCTAGATTCCATGGTTGAACTATGAGAATGATGGAACATTTTACAGTAATATCTCTGAGTTCACAAGCCACAGATTGTTTTGTGACAAGAGGTTATTGTTTCAACCTTTCCTCACACCTGGAGATTGATTGGATTTACTGACCAGCTGACCTCTCCAGAGCTGTGCTTGCTAGTCCTCGTTCTTTGTTGACCTTATATGGTCAGGATTGTCGCACCAAATTCTGGGCCCTGGGTACAAGGATTCACTGTGGCCCCCCATGAATGTACTTCATAGGGGGGGTTTAAGCCATTTACACTGGGAACGCATTATTACGCATTATTTTGTGCTTTAACTATTGAAAGATAGCAGATCTACAAGCTCACAGCGTGGCACCGAGTGCTGCGCTGTGAGCTTGTATATCTGCTATTTTTCAATAGCTAAAGTATAAAATAATTAAGGCCTCTCCACTTTGGTCCCTAGTAACGCAGAACCACTTTTCCCCCCTTGTGACGCCCCTGTATGGTTGCTTCAGATTTGACACCTCCATCACCTACATCCTGCTGGAATGGTTAGGGAAGATGGACACTTTGCACCTTCAGCTCGATAATAAGGAAGATAATAAAGAAAAAGAAAGAAAGAAAGAGAACCATTTTCTCTTTGCCAGTCAGTTCCAACTTCCTGGCCATTGGAAGTTATGTGATCAGATATTTCCAGTTTACATTGAAGTTCATCGGGTGCCAACCAGTACTGGGCAGCAGTGTTGGGACTAACATGTTACTTTGAAACTTGTTACTGTAACTACTTTTTGCGGTAACCTGTAGATTACCGCAAAAAGTAAATAGTTACTTTTTCCAATTCCGTAATCGTAATCTCTCCAGACCACCACGCGGCACCACTGCTCTAAACATGTCTCCCATATATAAATCACATTACCCGTATTTTCCGGACTATAAGGCGCACTTAAAAGCCTTTAATTTTCTCAAAAAACTACAGTGCGCCTTATAGTCCAGTGCGCCTTATATATGGATCATTCATTGACATTGACATTCCCTTTAGCACAGCTCCATCTGTTTGATGCATAACGCAACGGTAGCGTCTGTGCGCCTTATAGTCAGGTGCGCCTTATATATGAAAACAGTTTGAAAATAGACCATTCATTGACAGTGCGCCTTATAGTCAGGTGCGCCTTATAGTCCAGAAAATACTGTATATATGGGAGACTAGTTGTCATCCCTCTTTTGGCTATCATGCAGGTTATTCTCAGCTTCAACAAATAACTGAATGTGCCATATTAATTTACGATCATTTGAAGTATTCAAAGCTAACTATCTACTTTACCAACTACATAAATCAATTAATATTATGCAGAAACAAGGTGGGATTCATGATATTAACCTATTTCTTCTTCTAACTGTAAGCAAGCACTTTTGCAGTATAAGTTGTTTGCGATATTCCATGCTATTTTCATCTTTTGTATATCGTGTCGGGTCATGAAGTAAGAGTTTTGTTACATTACTAGTGTAGATACGACCTTGTTTGAGTGAGTGAGTGCGTGTGCATGTATGTGTGGGCGCGTGCATACTTGTCTGTGTGTATGTGTGTCTCCTGCTGAATAATTGACACTAGACACAAGGCCACTCCGCTCTGGCTGCAAATGGAAAAGAGCTGACGAGCAGATCTCTCTCTCCCCTCTGTTCTCTCCCTCTCCACATCTTCCTTATTCTCTCTCCGCCTTGTATCAGCCGCTCCTCCATCCATCACCCGCATTTACCCCCTCTTCTCCATCTTGTACCCCTCTCTCGCTTCCCCCTACACTATCTCACATCTACATTTTGATCCAGCCATCCCCTCCATGGCTGCCTTTGTTTCACTCTCTCCATATCTCCACCTCTTCCTCCGCCTCGAAGGCCTAGTGCCGCATGTGTGCTTGTGTCAGGGGCGTCACAAGGGGGGGAAAAGTGGGACTGAGTTACTAGGGCCCAAAGTGGAGGGGCCTTAATTATTGTATGATTAAGCTATTGAAAAATAGCTCACAGTGAGGCACGCGGTGCCATGCTATTTTTGAAAAGTCGTGAAAATGTGTGCAAACATTTGACTTTGAATATATGTATTTTTAAGCGAACATTTGTAACTCAAATTTTGCTTCTGTTCTGGGGGGTCCCTGGAACTAAATACTTTGAGATGGGGGTCCGTGGCCAAATATCATTTTGGGGGTCCTTCACATGAAAAAGTTTGAGCACCACTGACATAGAAACATAGGTTTTTCAAAAAACCTTAGAAGGATTTGAAATATTCAAAGACATATTTTTCAAAAATAGCAGATCTACAGCGCACCAAGTGCTGCGCTGCGAGCTTGTATATCTGCACAAAATAACGCGTAATAATGCGTTCCCAGTCTAAATGGGTTAAAACCCCTACCCCTATGAAGAACATTCATGGGGGGCCCACAGTGAATCCTTGTACCCAGGGCCCAGAATTTGGTGTGACACCCCTGGCTTGTATGTTTGTTATCAGGGCTTTGGAGGGCTTCCTGTGACTGGCTGGAGGCCGGTTGGTGGAGGCCTGATAAACGTAGCAACGCTGCTGTGGTGAATGTTTAATGGGACCAACTGTGAATATTTGATGAGAGAGAAAGAGAGCAAGAGAGATGTAGTGAGGAAGTGATGGAGGGTGTTGGGGCAGAGAGAGGGAAAGAGAGAGGAAGGGAGGGAGGGAGAGATCAAGATATTATTTAGGATAGTGTTACAGTAGAAATGGAAATGGTGTAACACAGGGGTCTTCAACGTTTTCCCTTAGTTGAGAGAGAGAGAGAGAGAGAGATGAAGCAGGGACCCCCCACAACCTTTTCATAGATTCCATATAGTTTAATTGTTTGACGGCACAATCATCATTGTATTTTAGATACATGTCAATTTGTGTTTTCTGATATTTAAACACGTGAAACCGTCAATACTTAGTAAACCTGACCTTTCACTCTGCTCTTTTTCCCCTCCACAACAAAGCTCTTTGCCGAAAATAGCCGACTGCGAGGCGTTGTGAGCTTGTAGATCTGCTATTTTTGGCAAAAGTTCTCAGAATATGGACGCTATGGTTCAAGTGGTTAATATAAAAAAAGAGAGAAAAAAAGAAAAGTTTCTATCACACAAAGATTTGGAGGACCCCCTGTAGTAACTCTGAGGACCCCCCAGACCCCCTGTTGAAGAATCCTGGTGTAACATGTACAGTAGATATACGCCCCCACACAGCAGCCCGCATCACCTTCTTCCTCATGCTCTCAGGCTTGCTATTATATTATATCTGCTCTGTGTGTATGTGTGTGCACTAGAGCTGGGATCGGGCCCATTTTTTCTGTCCGACCCGAACCTGTGTCCGACAGTTTTCTGTCCGACCCGAGTCGACGTCCGAGCATTAATCATGAAAAAGCGTCCGACCCGAGCCGAGGCCCGAACCTTATGTTTTCAACGCTTTTTCGCCTTGTTTCTTTTTCTTTGAGGAAGCCACTGATTTACACTCACTAGCAAACGTGTTATAATGTGCAGTGAGTGCATGCAGCGTGCCTGTTTGTTACCCTTAATAATATTAAGCCACATTGTGGCTTGTGAAAGTGTTTTAAATAATTACACAAGTAGGCTACGTTAGATTATTAAATAATATGCTATAACGTGCACTGCGCGTCTGGTGACTGGTCTGACTGCAGTCAGTGACTCGCTGCAGTCACACACTTAAAATCCTCTTTTACAAACTGTTAATAAAGTATTCACACACAAACCTTTTCCACATGTTCAATCAATATCAAAATGTATTCAGTCTTACCAGCATAGACGAATCTGACATCTGCTTTTAATATCCAGCGTCCACAAACGGCCAGTCCACGGCCAGTTGGCCGTCTTTCTTAATCAAAAACTATTATTAATCCAACCATTATGGTTTATGGGTTTTAGGCTAAGGCTACATTCAACATCGGACTTTTTAATTATGTCTGCGTTGACAACTACGTTGAAATGCGTCCATACCGCGGCGCTGATTTCCCTCTTTCGTTTTCAATTGCTTTAAACTTTACCGTAGACAAGTTAACTTTTATCTCGGCTGGCGGCAACATTATCTCTCACTCATTCGCTTTTTCTTCTCGTGGATCTGTTTGTTTGTTTGTTTGTTTGTTCTCTGTCACATATGACACTCCGTCTCCCACTTCCTTTTCCCCATGAACATGTGTGCAAGGTTGTCAAGACAACGCACTGACCGTAGCCACGTGCAGTGCACCAGAAAGACAAGGAAATAGCACACACAGAGACGATAGTTGTATCGTTTTACACTTTATTTTCTACGAATCAAAATTATGTCCGACCCGAATCGACGTCCGACAATTAATTGTGAAAATGCGTCCGACCCGAGCCCGAGCCCGTCGGGCTTGTCGGGTCCCGTCGGATTTCGGTCGGGTATCCCAGCTCTAGTGTGCACACGCTCACGGCATGCATTTCATGGGGTGTAAAAACGAAAACAAAACGGATGCTTACTCCCGAGGATTCTAGTTTGTTACTTGTTTCTTTATTCTTTCTTTATATCTGCCCATCACTCATCCCCAATCTCTTCTAGACATTTTATGGCATTCTGTGTGAGCCAGCTTGAACACTGATCTTCCATAGAACATGATGCAAACAGGCTTTTTTCATGTTTGGTTGACTTACCAGGATCTTAGTAGCTACTAGCTTGTAACTATTAAGTTACAATAGCTTGTAACAATAGTATTTGGGACAAATCTCTTAACTCATTGCATGCCAGGCCCGATAGTCCCGAGATTATTTTAATGTCTTTCCCTGCCAGGCCCGATAGTCCCGAGAATTTCCGCCATTTTGAAAAAAAAAAAAAAAAAAATCAAAAAGATTTTTTTTTTCAAAAAATTCTTTGGACCCCAAAAAATGTAGTAGGCATTATAGAAATCGCGAAATTGCATGTTTAACCCCCATAGCAACCCCATATATCAAACATGGCAGCCATCTTTGTTTACATTTTAGGAAAACATAATGGCTTGTATCTCATGAATGCCTGAACGGATTTCCATTCAGATTTTTTTGTTTGAAAGCTGTGAGCAATGTGGACACACGTGTGGTGCATTATCTAGGCATGGGTGTGCATGATCCGTGCACTATGAAATACATGGAAGTCTATGGAGACCAGAGGCACCATAGAGTACGAAGGTATTGTTAAATGGCGGGGATTAACAACCTATACAAATAACTAAGTCTTGTTCATCATTCTATTCTACAATAATTTATAACTAGCCCTTACCCGTTCAAAGATATGAGCTCCGAAATGATGTGCAGTGTGTGGATTATGGGATGTGCACTGTGCACACAGTATATGAGGGATGGAAAGTAACTTTAACTGGTGCTTGCATGCTAATATGTAGGAGCATCAATGTAAGAAATACCCGTTCCATTTAACGGCTACAGAGATACTGTGTACCGATCTGCATGATTTTGGACAACATCTGTAACAGGGCCAGAACCCCCCCCCCCCCCCCCGCCCGCCCGCCCGCCTGCCCGCCTGCACACACACATACTCCCCCCCCCCCCCCCCCCCCGTGTGTGTGTGTGTGTGTGTGTGTGTGTGTGTGTGTGTGTGGGTTTGTGTGTGATTGTGCATGGCCTGAACAACAGCGCCCCTCCCTTAACATGTGTGGTCACAAAAGGTACTGTAGGCTAAATAGATATAGATACACCATAAAAATGCAATTATACAGCATACGATTTGTGAAAGTGACAAACGGGCTTCACAGTTATGTCAGGTGTGTTCATATGCTGATGGTGATGCGATTTCAGATGAATTGCTCGAGCCACTGAGGAGAAACGCGGTTTCAGACAGACAGACAGACAGACACTCAGACAGACAGACAGACATTCGGAAAATTATATGTTAGATGTTCTGTTGTTACATCATCATTCAAGTACTGTAATTACTAAAATGAGCAAATTAATAATCAACAATACAGTTCTATATGCTAAAGCTATACAAGCACACATATCTGAGAGATATACAACGTTTTTGAAGGCCTGCAGACGATCTTCCCACATCTCATGACATCGTTGCTGCTGTCATCCCGTTCAGTGAAATGAGCAACTTCATCACTAACTTAATGGAAATCTGCCTGCCATATCAAAAATCCCTTAAAAAGACAGACATTTTTATGAAGCAGCCCTTTTCACTTAATTAAATAGTGTCTATTCATGAATAGAAGAAGTACTTTTGCTCATTCTGTTTTAGGTGAAAACGTGTGCTGAAAAAGGCACATGTATATCACCTACAACAGGGCTACTCAACTTTTGAAGGCTCAGGGGCCACTCGGCAAAATACAAAAAGTCCAAGCTAAAAAGTATGGTCCTATTTTGGACGTTGAGACAATGATTTTGTAACACACTACATGAGCAGTCTAAAAACTAAGGAAACACACAGAAAACAGCCTAATTTCCATCAATGAAGCCAAACCTCATTGAACAAAAAGATTGTCATGGAATGATTAATTAAAGTTGCTTCTTTTGGAACAAACAAAATAGCAAAAAAAGTACATAAAATAAGACAAAAAAAGGTTTCCTAGTGGTTTTGGAGAGAAACAGAAAAATGACATCAGAATTATTTGTCCACACTGAAACTAGACAAAATATATTTTATTGGTATGACCATGAAGGGCCGCATAGACATGCCGCAGGGGCCGCATGCGGCCCAAGGGCCGCAGGTTGAATAGCGCTGACCTACAATATACATCTGCTGCTATGCTCACACACCTTCCCTCAGGTGCAGACTGTAATGTGTTTGTTTGTTTGTTTCTTAGATAGATCTCTGTTCCCCTTTCCCCCCTTCTTCCTTTTCTTTTTTCTATGGAAAAGCACAAAAAACTAACCAACCAACTTTTCTACTTCTGTAAACCTGTGATGTGAAAGTAAAGTTGAATCTGATTCCTGACAAATGTTGCGTTAGTGCAAAAGGTTAAAGGGGTATTTCATTTTAAAACACTTCTGGGGTCATTTTAACATCGACTCTGGCTTTTGTGTGCACCCTAGATAGTTTTTAAGTTGCTTCATTAAATATTTAACTGAACTTAAAAATCCATTTTAACCACTTAAACCCTCCAGACTTGGCTCTCGACTTGGTCCACTTTTTTTCCTTTTACACAAAATCTCTTCACCACAAATAGCTGATCTACGAGCTAAAAGTATTAAAAGTAAAAAGAAGAAAAAAAGAAGCAAAAACAAAGTAAAGAAATGCAATTAAATGTTTAAGTTAAATTAAAAGCCTGCATTTAAACAAGTCAAATTTAAACGAAGTAAATGATGAAACAAAGCTGACCACTTGACCACATTCAAAGTTGAGGAGCTGTGATAGCAAACGTCCCGTCACCCTGTTCTTAATCTCGTCTTCCGAATAACCTGAAGGTTTCTTCCCCAGGGTCTCAGGGAGTTGGGGGTCAAAGTTGATCTTTTATGTTCAAATGGTCTCTGTTGTGTTGTGTTCTACTTTACATTCCGTCGTTGTTCCGACGTGCCTCCTACTCCTCCGTGCTCCATGGAAACTACTAGCTTGTTTGTTTCAGAGGAAGGCTGAACGCCAACGCTACACTGGATTATTATTACATTCGAGGGAATCTCTAGAGAAGTGGTTCTCAAGGTGGTGTCCGAGGGCCTGGAGGTGATTCCAGGGGGTCCCCAGCAAAATGAGTTAATATAGCAACACAATCAGTTTAACCACTTCAACCCTATAAAAAACGAAATATTTATTGGTCCACCCCCAAAACACATAACATATACATTTTGGGTTCCTTGAGTTAATCTAACTCGGGGGTCTTCAACAGGGGGTCCGGGACACCTTGGAGGTCCTCAGAGTTACTACAGGGGGTCCTCCAAATCTTTGAGTGATACAAACTTTTTTCTCCTTTTTTATATTAACCACTTGCAGTGTCCATATTCTGAGAACTTTAGCCAAAAATAGCAGATCTACAAGCTTGTACGCTGCGAGCTTGTAGATCGGCTTGTAGATCGGCTATTTTTGGCAAATACTATACTATATAGTATATAGTATAGCAAATACTATACTATACTCTGTGTACTGTACCTGCTTAGTTCTAGTCATGTCAGACTGTGAGTCATACTGCAGTACAGGCTCTGTTTACGTACTGTATGTGTCCTCATTTTTCTGACAGGATTAAAGCCTAATTTCTTCTTCATCCTTTCGCTGAAACATCACAGATTTTCCACACAGCACTTTTTCTGACTTGAAGATAAGTTGTGTTTTTGGTGAGTGACAGCGTGGTACGATTAAGTATAAAAATTAAGGTTGGGTTTCCTTCCTCTTTAGTTTACAAAGGGTAAAAAAGATCTGAGGCCCTTCCTGCATTTTACCCTTTCAAATCCTTTATGTTCATTTTACTTGAGGATTTACTGTGTAGCTTGGCACTTTTTCTTTGACTTCCTCTTTATTGCTCTTTCTTTCTCTTGCTGCTTTTTCTTTGTCGTAAGAGTTTAGACACTTCACTCACAAGAAAGACAATGCTGACTGGCAAATGTGTGTTTTTGTTAAGGAGACTACTTTTATAAAGTTTTCTTGAGAGAGGGACTGTAAGAGAATGAGATGCTGTAAGATAGACTGCAAGAGAATGGAACTAGGTGGGGGGGGGGGGGGGGGACACGTGCATATGTGTGTATGCGTGTGCGGTCTCTCTCTGTCTCTCCATCTTTCACACTTCCAGTGTGTATATTCCCTCACCCAACTTTGCTGTCATCAGTCTGCATTTATCCACATGCATAGGGTGGCCTTGCAATCCAGGTACAATATCTTTTGTGGGTTTGTTTGGCTCACGTTTTCTGTAAATTCCTCTTTACCTGGCTCCATCCGTAACAAGATAGCATGTTATATCAAAACCTCCACCGGCCGTCCGTCCGTCCGTCCGTCCGTCCGTCGGTCACACGTCACACCTTTGCCCTGCTCATATCTCCGAATCAGTATGACATCACACTGCTTGGTGTGTGCCGTCAGGGTTATTTGTGTACGGTGTGATGTCATACTGATGTCAGCAGTGTGATGTCATACTGATGTCAGCAGCTATGTCTCTATATATGGAGTTATATGTTGTTCGTGTCCAAATATGGGGCTTGTGAGGTCAGACTTAGTGAGATTCGTCGGTTATCTCCATATATGGAGGGAGAACCAGCTTATGAGCCGATGAGTTGTGTCAGAGTCGAGATCCTGCTTGCATCTAATCTGTCGGTAGATAATGCCGGTCTTATATAAGGGTCATTTGTGTACGGTGTGATGTCATACTGATGTCAGCAGTGTGATGTCATACTGATGTCAGCAGCTATGTCTCTATATATGGAGTTATATGTTGTTCGTGTCCAAATATGGGGCTTGTGAGGTCAGACTTAGTGAGATTCGTCGGTTATCTCCATATATGGAGTGATGTGTTGGTTATCTCCATATCTGGAGATTCAACCTTCAACGATTTTGACATCTTGTTACTAATCTGTCGGTAGATAATGCCGGTCTTATATAAGGGTCATTTGTGTACGGTGTGATGTCATACTGATGTCAGCAGTGTGACAGGAGATAAGCTTATCTCCCGATTAGGGAGTCTTACTGGTGTAGACTGCTGCCAGGTCATTGTGACCTGGCATCCTATAGTGCATGGGTCTTCAACAGGAGGTCCGGGACCCCTAGGGGGTCCTCAGAGTTACTACAAAACCCAATGACTCCTTTTATGACTCCTCTTCGGATCCGCAGTGTGGATTCCGCACAGCCTTGCACACCAAATCCAATGCGTTTTAATCATGCAGCAAACGGAAAGAAACACAACGTCCTGTGTGCAAAGCCCTTAAGAGTGAAAGTTATTACAGTAGGTAATGACGGCTCAAGTGGTTAAATATCTGAAAACACAAATTTGACATGAATCAAAAATACACTGATGATTGTGCTGTCAAAAATGAAACGATAATGGAATCTATGACAAGGTTGTGGGGTGTCCTTGTTTCATCTCTCTCTCAACTAAGGGGTCCTTGGCCTGAAAAGGTTGAAGACCCTGCTATAGTGTGTAAAGTCTCCAATATGTGCATATATGGACATATTCAGTCTAACCAGTGTGGTTGATGTGACACAAGTCACACTTGCAAAATAATTCTGTCCTTGTCCCTTTTATATGGAGATCTGTGTTCCGATGTCATCAGTATTAAGCACATATCTGGGAATGCCCATATTTGGCAATGCCCAAATTAATTGTAGTTGTAAATTGTATGAAGATGTTGAGAAGGTTTTTATCTTGGTTCAGTTCCAGGAATAACGCAGTATATCATCCAGGAATAAGATACAGGAATAACGCAGTATCTCATAATTGCTTTCAGAACTGACTGCATTGGCACCCAGGCTGGCCTCTTAGTATTGTTCTAATAGTTTGTCTCAAGTCTCTTGATAGGGCTGTATTTGTTTGATCATGTAGTCTTGGGTGCAAGCAGCACGCATGCATGCTCTCTCACAGAAGGATGAACGTGATGACACACACCCTGCGTCAAAGGAGGGGTATCCTTTGTCAATATTGGTTGACCTTTTGTTGTGATTGTCATCATTTGCATTAAGACTACTTTTGGATTACACTGCTGCAATTTCTCAGCAGAAGGATGTTTGAGCGCACACACACACACACACACACACACACACACACACACACACACACACACACACACACACACACACACACACACACACACAATGCATCATCCATTGTTTGTAGTTCTCTGCAATGCTTAGCCACGTATTGGCACATGCAATGTTGGAAGCTGTCCAGTGTCCACACTGGCTCCTGGCAAAATGAGTCATGTGATTAACTGATAAAGGCATCAACGTGTTGAAATGTTGATTTTCTAATGTCTATATGTGTTGGAGCTTGATGCAGGGCATGGTCATAGTTGTGTTTTCCCATTTACTGACATCATAACAGCCAGGTTCAAGATTCACAAAATCAATTATAAATATAGCTGCAAGCAGCGATAAAGTGGCCAAGGCAAAAGCATCAAGGGAAAGCAAAGAAGACATCAAAGAGAAACTAGAAGCAGTGTTCTTCCGAACAGGTCAGGTGTTTTTTTTGGCCCACTGGTGACTCTATAACAGGCCAATGTGAGAAGGGTGGCATCTGTTCCTTGGCCTAGTGGGAACGTTTGTGCAAAATCTCACACACATAGCAGGCTGCGTTTGAGACAATTTGTTCAAAAAGGAGCAATCCTGCAAACCTTGGAATTCAATTTTAGCCAATTAGATAGAATATGATATCGGACAAATCCGTCATGATCACATCACTGTAGAGATACTGTGTACTGATTTGTGTGATTTTCTGTCTATAGCTGCAGAGCGAGATGAACAAATCTCAGTGAGAGTTGCAAGGGCCCCATAGCCTAGTGCAGTGTTTGTTATTTTTGCCTTTTTCTTGAGTTTTGCCTTTTGTTCCCGTTCCCGAGTTCTCTATTTTTAGATTTTTGGCAAAGTTTATTTTTGCCATTTTTGAATTTTGGGTTTCACTGTACAACTGCATGGTGGGGGCTGGATAAATAAAAATCTTAACGAGACACAAATTGCTTATTATAAGCAGACATGGCAACCCAGGTACATTCAGAGCCCAGAACGCCAACTACTGACACTTTAATGCAAGGACAACAGGAAATCAAATGATGTTTTTCAGGACAGCTTTTTCAGCTCCCACCTCTTTCAGGATATGAACAGGATAACAGGGGCGGTGCCAGGAATAACATGAATATATAGAGATAAATAGCAATACTGAATAAAAGTACAAAGGTATTGGCATCAACTTGAATTTTTTTGAAAATAGCAGATCTACAAGCTCACAATGCAATGCAACGCATGAGCATTTACTGGAGTAGCCTAGAAGTAAGAGTATACAAGTGAAGTATAAAATACCTCAAAATTATACTAAGGATAGTATTTGAGTAAATGTACTCAGTTACTTTAACACCACTGGCATTGTAGACCCAGATGCTTGTGAAACATGATAAAGAAATAGTCATGCAATAGTATGAATTTCAGTTTATTTACACAAAGGATTTGCAATTGCAAAATATTGTAGCAGCATTATTTTCTGTAAGTGGCTAGCAGAGTCAGACTTAACTAAACTTAAATTGTTTTTATTGAAAAACGTTGAGGGGAAGGCGGCTGGGGGTCAAAACTTGGAACTTTAGGGGCTCACATGGGGCTGCTGTCCTGTGGGCAGAGCAGACTATGGATTCCAATTGGGGGGTGTTGGAACCCAGCCAGCCTAGGTGGGGGAGGGAGAGAGAAATGAGGTGAGCTTCAGAATAATTACAGTTGAGCCACAAGGTAGAGAAGAGGTGTTCAATCTGCCCGTTCCACACAGTTCAGAATAATGAACCCACTTACACTGCCTTTCTTTGGCTTCAATGAAGCAATCTGGGAGCTGGTACTGATTGTCAGCTGATTGTCAGATGGGCTTCAGGTGTGAGGCTGAGCTTCCCCTGCATGGTTTGAAACAATAAATGAATGCACTCAAACATCATTACTTTATAAAGAAACTCAAAGTCATTACTTCAAAATCAAATCAAACTAGGAATGAGTGTCACTGCGGCTGCTTTTTCCTACCCATAACCATAGGTCAGACAGGATTGTGTCAGTCTTTCTGCAGGCTCGCCATCTTTCAGATTCAGTTCTAGGCAATAAACCTGGCCTGGATCAAAGAAAAAGGCCAAATGAATAGAAAAACAACAAATTCAAATAATCTGCTGCACTACAGGCTTGAAACAAAATAATTCCATTAATCTGCCCAACTAGGCATTGGCATTAAACTCAAAATACATCAATTCAATAATCAACATTGCAGCTAACATACAAGCATTACATTCCAAAAGAAATCGTTTAACATTTAGATCCCAAAACCAAAAACAACATAACATTTCAGAGCACATGGTTAGCTTACCAAGTCACATTGTTCCTCCATCACACACAGCCAGTGTATCGAGTGGATCAGGTAGGTATGGTCAGGTGAGGTAAATCTAAAAGCCAAATTATAGTATGGGTAAGTATAATGAATGAAACTGTTAGAAATTGGAATAGTTGTTGGAATAATGAACAGTGTACAGACCTGCAGCTGCTGCATAATGTAGCAGTGAGTAGCAGCAACCACCAGCACCATGCGGCTTCCAAACATTCTGAGAGGGGGGGAGTGGCCTCAACTCAACCACTATTTATACCCTTGCTTAAGAAGGTTGCCATGTTTGGTCGGGTTGCCATGTTCAGTTGCAGTACCAGGGTTTTCACGGCAAAATGTTGTAAAATGTATTTTAAATGCATGAGGTAAGGCTTGAACAGGGGACTTCTGGAATGATAGACAAAGGCCTTACCAGGTGAGCTATGCACAGCTCTGCACAGTGAGAAAATATTACTTTAAATGTTTGTTTTAGAGGCAGAAGAATAATTTGCATACAACTTGCAATATTGATTAAATTATTAAAAATGCATGTTTCAATTTTTAAAAAATCCGATCTGACAGATCTTTAGATGTTGGTCCAAAGTTCATGTAAAAAAAGTTCTGTGCACGTGACGCGAAAGTTCCGGAATAAAAGCGGGTTTTATTGTTTTACAAACTGCTCAAAATGGCGGAAAATCTATGGACGAAGCTTACTTAACAAAGACACGGATGGCTTCCGCTTGAGTCAAGGCACGTGTGTAACCAAGTTGCATGTCTTTAAACGAAACGAGGCATGACTTATGCCCCTTTAAAGTTTGAGTTTTCAAACGCTTCGTATAGCGCCCCCCTTTGGCCAATTGGAGTAAGATTGCTTTCAGTGATATTTGGACTAACTCTCTACATATTTGCCAAATGCCATGAACGTGTCACTTTGCATGTATGATTTAGAGGCAGAAGAATAATTTGCATAAAACTGCAACATTGAGTGAATTATTAAAAAATAATGTTTCGCTTTAAAGAAAATCCGCCTAAGTTCTCAGACCGTATTGGTCCAAAGTTCATGTAAAAAAAGTTTCGCGCACGTTACGCGAAAATCCCAGGAGGAGATACATTTTTACTGTTTTTCATATAATTCAAAATTGTGGGAGAGGTAAAGGTCAGAGGTCAAAAGTCAGAGCGTAAAAGTTGTTCGGCATGAGGAGACGCATAAGGGTATACAGGTTTCATTGCTGTACCTGAAACAGGGCATGAGCTACACCAGTTCAAAGTTTGCACTTTCAAAGGCTTCCTACAGCGCCACCCTTTGGCCGATTGTTGCGAGCTTCGCGTTTTAGCCGTTTGGCATAGTCCTCTGCCATACTGCCGAGTTTCGTAAAAAGCGACTGCACGGTCTAGCCGCTAGAGAAAAAGTGGCGGAATAATAATAATAATAGTGATGAAGTCCAATAACAATGAGTGGCCAAGGCATTGCCACTTCGTGGCCTTGGCCACTAATAAAAGAAAACATGTTATCGCAGCTCTGCCCCCTCACACATTAAGATGGATTCCATTGTCTACGACTACCTGTCAATGATTCGGTTACAAAGGTAAACTGTGTTGCAATAAATTCCTTCAATGGTGATGGAGAATGATAACGGTTGGGAACGTGATGCCTCTCAGGTTATACAATCCCGTTGTACCTATTTTCAGAGTACCTGTTTGTTGTCAGAATACTTAATGCAGTACCCGTAATAGTAATAGCAGTCTATGACGTCATGCCAGTACTATGACCAGGGGCAAAGCTAGGTCTCTACGCTGCTAGGTCAGGTTTTAGTGGGCCTAGTGGGCGTCAGAACACAGATTCTTGTTTAGTTTTTTTGGGTGGTCCCTGTTGTTCTGCCCAGAGCAGGTTTCCACTTACTTAATTGATATAAAATCACTCAGAGTCTACTCGGTGGCTTGTTGATGTCACTGTTCAGATTATGATGCAGTAGCCGTGAATCTCCAATGACATGTATAATAAACAAAAAAGCATAAAGAGTTTCTGGCAGCATTTCTCTTATCTGCTCACCAAACAGTCACATTAGCTACGACTCTCCTCCCGCCCTCAGTCTCCTCACACAGTTCTCTCCTCTGAACAAATATGTAAAAACCTACAGAAATGCTGTATGTTGGCTCTCTGGGGTGCCTCAAGCAGTATTATCAAGCCCTGAAGTCCCTTAAGAAGCACGTTGTCCCCATAGGGGGACAGGACAGGAGTTTGGCTACAGTTAAGAGCAAACATCAATTAAAGTACATTTAAGAGTGTTTTAAGTGTGAGCTAACTATTAGCTATTTGGCAAACTGTTGAGTACTGATACTTTTACACACACACACACACACACACACACACACACACACACACACACACACACACACACACACACACACACACACACACGAAAGGAGCTGAGATAAGCAGTTGGAGGAGCTGTGTGCACTGTGTGAAGCTCCTTTGAATTGAATTGAAATTGTGTGAAGACAGCGAGAGATATGCACACACGCTCACGAAGGGCGGGTCTTAGCGAATTGCCCCATAGCCTGGGAGGCTATAGGCTATAACATGTCACCATGGCGATGGCTAGCCAATGAACGCACCAGAGGAGTTCCAACAGCGGTCTACCACCGTCTACCTATGACTGAGAGTGGGTCTGAATGGTGCGTGAAAGTGGACGTGGCACATGTTCAAATCCTTTATATTTTACATTTTGTCAATTTTCCAAACGGCATACTGGCTTCTCTTGTCCCCAACTGGTTTCCTAGTAGTTTAACTAGTCACATTTACATGCTACTAGCCTACTGTAGCCTGATTAGTTTTAAAACCAAAATCAACATGCTTATTATTTCACATACCTCTCGTCTCTGGTATCGCTTGGCGAACAAGGAACTGTGTCAGTGCTTCCTGGCTTCTATGCTGCTTCTCAAATTTCTTTTGGGTTTCACCTGGTGCATGTTGTTTATATCATGGATTCTACCGTAAATTCTGCGGCAGTCTGTGCCATTTCTTTGTGTACATAATCTCCCTTGTTTTTTCCCCCATTCAGTTCTATTATATCGTCACTGTCGGGCAGAAACCTTGTATCTCAAGAGTTTCAAATGTGTATGTCTTTCGTTAAGTAAAGACTGTCACACAAAATTAGAGGAAATATCAGATCTACAAGCATGCGAGACGTGTGCTTGTTATATCTGCTATTTTCACTAGTTTAAATCATTTTTATCATGATAAATACAAAATGAACGGTTTTGGACATACAAGGTTTCCACCCGACGACGACGGTATGCTTCTAAAGTGTCTCATGTTTTTCCTTTAGACATGACACTTGTGTTCTGAGCGGGTAATGTCAGTCACGTTAATCCATGCTGGTCTGTTGTGTTTTGAATGGATGGAGGGTTTGGGGGGCAGCAGAGCTTGTCGTATCTTAGCAAGGGATCATGTTCCCTCGACCCTATGTTCCCTCAGCCCCCATGTTCCCTCAACCCTTAACCTGTACGGTTAAGGGTGGAGAATGCATGGGTGTTTAACGGCACGATGACAAGTAGTCATCAGCTGCTGCCAGTGTGAAAGGAGTGAATAGCTGATTGTCGGTAGTACTAATAGATGTTATTCATAAAACATCAGACAAACTTCGCATCCGTCATTAGTGTTCTATTAACAGGAAAACCATGAACAGCAGTAAGCTACAAGTAGAGTGAAATGGACATTGCAAGCTCCGTGCTGTGGCTAGTAGCAGCTCGCTAGGATACTGAAGAAAGTGAAAGTGGGAGACTGTGTGTTTCTGTTGTTGGATAGATTTCCTTAATAAAGTCGGATGTGCTACCACCTTTGCACGAAAGGATTGCGCTGCATTTCAGTCGCTTGCAATGCACACAGCTGAGCAAAATTAACGCGCATGAGAAAATCCAGGAACCGTTATCGGAACCGGTCATAAAAGTATGATGGAACCGGCTCTGTTTTTTCAATTTCGGAACCGGGTACCCGAACGAACCGGTTCCGGTTCCCAACGTTAGGCATTTTGTTACAAAAATGTATTTTGCCTGCTGGTGGCTCTATAACAGGCCATTGTGAAAAGGATGGCATTTGTTGCTCAACCTAGTGGGAATGTGCATACACAGTTTCACCACAATCAGACGCTGAGTTTATGATTTGCAGCAACGGGCCAAATTAAAAATTGGGAAGTCAGCACCCCTACTTCCCATAATGATGAAATATGAAACATTTTACAGATCTGTGTTGATCACATGACTGTAGAGATACTGTGTACCAATTTCTGTGTGGATAAAATCTGAAAGAGTAATATAATAAAAATATGATTGTAGCGGTGGAAATGATGATTGTAGTGGTGGACGTTGCCTGTCACAAAAAGGTGCTTAACTTCTGAACTTTTTGAGGAAAGGTTTGTCATGGGGCATTGGAGAAATTATTCACCTTTCACACTGATTGGATGAGGGGACTGGAGCCTTGTGGGGCCCTCACATCTAGAGATCGGGCCGTGTTGCGGCCCTCACAGCATCATCAAATCGCATCATAGGGCTTCCGGCGCTGGAGCGCTAAAGTATTGTATATCGCATAATAATGGAGTTTGTTACAACTGTACATCGTGCAAGTACATTAACGCTGTGGGAAGCAGCTCTGAACATAGTCAGAGCACTGAGTAATATTTGTGCAAAATGTGGAGTCAGCAACACCCGTTTGCTGTGAGACCCTGTCCACGCTGATACCGAACTCCATGGGTGTCTGCCTCGATTCTTGTTGCTCGAGGATCTACTTTCCCCTAAAGAAGCAATGAAGATGTATTTCTATCATATCTTAACGGAATCCCTCCACTCCACTGTAGGGCTGGGTTCGGTAACCGCCGTACCGCCGTATCGCGGTATACCGCGGCCTACCGCGGTGTCAGGGTCCTTACCGCGGTCAAAAAAGACAAAAAAATAGGCTATTTTTATTGAGAACGAGCGAGTTTTAAAACGGGGGAGAAGCGAGGACCGCATGCGCTCCATGCCGCTCTGCTCTGGGCCGTGTACCACACGTTGGAAGCCGCCCACATACGTCACTCACACACACACAGTGCACGCAGGGCAGTAGAGTACGGAGCACAACTCTATGACGGAGCAGCAATGCAGCATATACTTTCTCTGTAATCCACTCGACACAAGGATGTTAATACATACCTTGTGTTGTGGCATATCTTTTTTTATTCATACGGATTACTGGCGGAGCGCGGGCCGCGTGGACAAAACCGAAAATGAAACTATTTTACTTTCTCCAGCTCCACCGCGTCGCACGTTGTGCTCCGTCCAGCGGCGCGTCGGCGATTTTATAACCTTTTCTGTCAAGTCTTGTAACTAAAACCTGTATATAGCAGCACTCAATCACTGTGATTTGAGAGTTGAGACGTGACGTGAGTTTACAGAATCACTGTACACGATCTGACTACCCTTCCTCTTCTGGTTTGTTCACATAGCTGTTTGTGTCTGAAAAGCCCAAGTAGCTAGCCTACGTTACTATGGTAACCCGACAGTGCAGATCTAAAAGCTCAGAACGCATCGCGGATGCGATGTGGTGTGAGCTTGTAGATCTGCTCCTTTGAAAGCCAGACCCGCTGTGCTGTACAGAGAAGTATATCTCGGGCAGTCAGGCTGTGTCGCCTCTCCACTGTGGAGAGGCGACTTTTGGGAAGATGATTGCAATATTTTGGCTTATCGCCGAACCTTAATTAATAGATACGGGGGTGCGGTAATTACCGCAGTACCGGCGGTAAATGGGAAGACGGTAATCGCGGTAACAAAATGTCCATACCGCCCCAGGCCTACTCCACTGTCTTGTTAGCAGGATACCTCAACAACAAAAATGGATTTGCATAAAGGTTTTTGGACAGACTGGTCACTGGAACATTGAATTGATGATGTAACTGATGATTGTAGTAGTGGACTGAACTTTTTGAGGAAAGGTTTGTCATGGGGCATTGGAGAAATTATTCACCTTTCACACCGATTGGATGAGGGGACTGGAGCCTTGTGGGGTCTCATTGGATTCTGTGCAAAGCTGACAACTTGGCATTCAGCTGTGTATAAATGTATATCCATCCTCCACCACTTACCTGCTAATAGAGCAGTTATCATTTCCCTCTCTTTACTTACTGGTTACATTCTAGTCACCTTTTCATGTGTGTTTGAAAAGTGTGTTTTATTCATTAATTTATTTGTATCTTATTTAGACGAGGGGTATGCAATGCCTATCACACAACATATTAACCTATGAGCCACCTCAGAAAGGCATTCCAACAAAGATGAAAGATTGAAAGGAATTCATACCATAGGAATAAGCGGTACATTTAGTTTCATCCTCATTGACAGTGCATTGAGCAGCTTGTCTTGCATATTCAGAGGTTTCCAAAAGCATTACAGGTTTTGCATGCACATAAATGGCATTTAAATTATGTCCTTCATGACATATGGCACTTAGAAGCCTGAGCAATTATAATTCTGCTTTATATACTGTATATAATCTTGTGTTATATATTTGCTTATTCATAGCCGGACCTAGTGAAATTAAAGGAGATAGTCTGTCAGTCAGTCTCTCTCACTCTCACGCACGCACAGGAAGGGATATTAGCGTTATGCAAGCAAGTATAGCAAGTCGGCTAAGGTGACAAAGTTTTAAGATGTTTTATTCTTACTTTCTTTCACACAGAGGGCTGGATTTAACCTATCCTTGAACCCTCTCATACCCTGAATAATAGCACTATATACAGTGTGTGTGACTCGCGCACACACATATAATGGTACTGTACCAAAATACGTTTTTCTCTCTGGCCAACAGTCATACATAAATAATAAAGTATGCCTGTGCTAACCCTGACGCTGTGTTTGTGTGTCTTGAGGAGGCACAGTGAAAGAACATCCCAGATGATGCAAACCCCCCTTTCTTAACATTGGCATTAGTTTATATAACGGCCTGTCACCAACCAGTATTTTCGTATTACTGTGTTATATCTGTATACTAATCTTTATCAGCCCTTCATTTAATTACTTAATTCAGTGGATTATACACACTAATGATTCTGTGGACTTGCTTGGGCAAAATGTACTAACTTTGTGCCAGAGACAGACTGGACAAGGGAGAGTGAGGAGAGACATGCAGAGACAGAGGGAGATGGAGAGACAGAGGGAGATGGAGAGAAGTGTAGCGATGGATGACAATGGAAAGGGAGTGTGAGACACATACTATGGATAGAATGGTGCTGCATGTTTTAGAATATACTTTAAGCCATTCTTTTGCACCTATATTTCAAATACCACTAACCACTAAAAATACACTGCTTTCTCTGACAATGATCTCACAAAATAAAGTGTGTGTGTGGGGGGGCTCATTAAATACACTTCAGCAGCATCACCACTGAAGGGAGACCAGACCTACAGACAGACACTTATATATCTTCTCCCTTTAAAAAACAAGAAATAAAGGATAAACTCTTTAGTGAAGCCAAGCGCAGCTCAATGGGGCTCCCTACTGGTTCAGTAGGGCCAAGCCCAAGATACATCCCATACTCCCATGATTTTACCAGTTTGATTCAACCAGTTTTGTCACTTGTCATTTCATCTCTTTGGATTAGTTATTAACTCATTTAGTGCCCATGAAATTAACGGATTATAAAGTCCACGAGGCCAGTCTCAGGTTGGCATCACCCCCGTTATCTTATTTTGAAGGCCAGAAGTCAACAGCGCAAACACGACTGGGGAGCTGTACTCACATTATTGCTTTTCTAGCGCAAATATATCAATCAGTCAATCAGTGATTTTTGGGCCGACGATGGCCAATAGGAATATTTTGGCATATCGCCCAACCTTATCTCCCTGCTCTTCTATTGAGACATATAGATTGTGTCAAAGGTCATGTCTCATCTATCATCTTCATCTGATATGAAGTTTGATCTGATGGTCAAGATTTAAAGGGATATTTCATTTTCAAAAAAACTTTTGGTCATTTTATCAAATAATCTGCCTTTTATGAACACCCTGGACAGATTTTAAGTTGCTTCGTTCAATATTTAGATATTTGATGTAAATGTTATCCGGCCCTCCTCGTCCAGGCCTTCTCCCCATACACACCCATTGTAACTTCAAACTCCATTTTAACCATGATAGATTCATTAAAAACACCCATAATGTTTTCTGTTGACTCGTACTACTCTTCTAATACGTGAGCAGGCCGTGTTTTTTCATTAGGAGGGTAGTATGAGTCAACAGAAAACATAGTGGGTGTTTTTAATGAATCTATCATGGTTAAAATGTAGTTTGAAGTTACAATGGGTGTGTATGGGGAGAGGCCCTGGGCCTGGGGGGCCTGATAACATTTACACCAAATATCTAAATATTGAATCAAGCAAAATAAAAACTGTTCAGGGTGTTCATAAAAGCCTGATTAAACGATAAAATGACCACATGTTTTTTTCAAAGTGAAATATCGCTTTAATTTCTCCCCTGTTGCAAGCAGGTCGACTATTAGCTCATTGGTCAGACAAATCTGCCGGTGCAAAAAATATGCCCCTAGCGGATTAGGGTCTAGCCCTGCTTAATTGTGAATCAAATTCCTCACCCGAAAAGTTGGGTGACCAATCGGGGCCCAGTATTCGTCTGGTCTAACCAATTGCAAAAAAAATCCAAAAAGAAGTAGCAGACTCAATATCCACGCAGTGATAGTTTGTTAAGAAATTGCACTGGCGCAGAAAACAGTGTTCAAATCCAGGGTAGAAAATAAAAGTTGCATAGCGCAGCTTTAATTTCATACAACAATTCATGATTTAATTATGTTCATGGCATTGAACATTCAACATTGAAACATATAAATAAATGTTACATTTATGTTTGTCTTTTAGGCTTTGTGAACAAATTCGCACAGGGCAGATATGACAAATAAGTTAAATATACAGAGATGCAATTAGCATAATGCAATGTCCATGATTTAAAAAAATTGCATCCATTACATTTTATTTCAAAATATTAAAACAGCTTCTTCTCTGCAAGCTCAGTATGTTCACTATTTCGGAAATGAGTCTGATGAAAATGCAAAGTAATTGAGATGTCCTTGGTTCGAACTCACTTTGGTCCGACCACCTAAACCTAACCTTAACCCTAACCTCAGTAAAACTATGCCTAAACCTAACCTTAACCCTAACCTGTGCAACAGCCTTGTATGATGAAGCAGGGATTTACTTTGCAGAAAAAAACGTACAAATTTGAAACTTGGAGATACAAGGTTTCTACCCGACAGTGATGATATGCTGTACATAATACCAGTCTGTTTAGTCCAGGGCATACCTGTATGGCCGCTGCATGGCTACAAACATCGGGGAGATATATTATTAACCAATTGTCCAGAGTTGAATATAGTCGAGTGCATTTTGCTCTGCCTCATGTAAGGTCAACTGTCTTGTGGGAGAAGACCACAGCTTACAGAACAAAAGAGAACAAAGAAACACAGGAAGAGGAAATGACATGCGGCAGAGAGAAAAAGAGAAGAGACAGACTCGGAGTGAGCACAGAGTTATCATGTTAGTTGGGTGTGTTGCTGCAGTTCAATCCATACCTCTACTTCAAGGGGTGTCACTTGACATTTACTGTACACACAAACACACTCATACAACAATTACTGTGCTATTGTTTATCAATGAATACCATTTACAAGTGTACAGATCTTGTTTGATCATTAAAATACATAAAATGTATCTAATGTGTGTGAGCAAAGGTCTGTTTTCAACTGGTGACTGCGCTGCCGAATCTTGAGTGTCAAACCCGGACCGTGTAAAAACTATGAGGGTCCATTATCTTGCAGGGTGTGTGTGGGAGAGTCGTGCTGATCAAAGTCGCTATAATAGAAACAAAGGCACACTTTTCCCACAGCTGCCGGCTGTACTTTAACTCGCCACACCAGCGTTATGCAGGAAGTGGTGAGGAAATACCACTAAATGTGTTGAGACGCACAGACTCCCTTGACTTGCAAAACACAAACTTGTGAAACGGTTAGAAAAATATAATCTGCCATGTCATTCTGTGATGTTTATTCATCTGTGGGAACACATTATTACGCATTATTTTGTGCTTTAACTATTGAAAAATAGCAGATATACAAGCGCGCGAGCTTTCAGATCTCAAAATATTTAGTTCCGGGGATCCCCCCAGAGCAAAATTTGAGTCACAAATGTTCGCTTAAAAAATACGTATATTCAAAGATTTTCACACATTTTCAAGATTTAAAAAAAATAGCAGATCTACAAGCTCACAGCCGCGCTCTGAGCTTGTGTATCTGCTATTTTTCAATAGCTAAAGTATAAAATAATTATGGTCCCTCGACCTTGGGCCCTAGCAACTCAGTCCCACTTTTCCTCCCCTTGTGACGCCCCTGGGGGTCTTTCCAAATAAATTGACTGCAGAGCGAAACAAGGTGTTCTGTCAGATTTTAGATTTATAGGGAATACATTATGACATTTCACGTTTTGGTCTTTTTTGGGTTCTGTGACGTCTGTAACTATACCGTTAATGATGTGATCGTCCACACTGAAGAATGATGCCGTTCTGTAAACAGTGGAACCAAGCATACACTGTGCACACACAGAGGGAGAGAGTCAGAGATATGTTTGCTTCTGTGGTGCTGAAAGACACATGCAATAGGATATATGGATAATCTGACTGATTATTATAAAGAGGTGAGATTATTAGATGTAGGCTATACCGGGGGTAATGACAGCTAGTGTACCAGCTAGCGTTAGCTATTCATAATCCTCTCCTCATCTCCGTTCATACTTTATAATATAACTCACTGATGTGATGCCAAGTGAGACCGTTTGCAACTAGCCTCCATTGCACAAGGAATATTATACTAGGGTTAAGTGGTTAATCAGACTAATTGACTAATTTATAAAGATTATTCGATTTTTCCTGTTGATTATACTGTTTTTGAAATCAACCAAAAAAAAACTCAGACTATTTAACCTACATAAGCAAGATTAAGTTATAAATTGGTTATAAATTGGTTATAATTGGTTATAAATATCGGTTTCAGAATATGTTTTAGTTAATTAATTGCCCAGGCCTAGTAAGAACTCTTACTCAGCTAGTCCCCCACCTGTCTGAGTTTGTTTTTGTCTGTCTCTGTGTCTCTGTCTCAGTGTGACTGAGGCCAGGCCAGGTCATCTTCAATCAGGGCCATAAGCTGGAAGAGGATTGGATCTATTTATAGTATCTATCGTCCGCTCCCTGGGCCACGCTGACCAAAGTCTCTTCCCCCCTCTGTCTGTCTGTCTGTCAGTCTGTTCCATCTATACATTTTACACTAGCCAATGTATGTATTTATTTCCCCTTTCCCCCCCAAATGTAAACGTTATGACAATTATTCCTCCCACCCACGCACGCACGCACGCACACCTGTGGTGCCACTGCCTGGCTCACCTGCCAGTGAGGAGCCGTCTATCTCCGTCCTACTAGTCACAGAGGAAGGATAACTTCCTTGATCTTGCTCGACTGTCCTTGGATTTCTCTTTGCATTTGTAAGTCTGTGTTTGGGTGTTCTGTCACCTGACCAAAACATGAAGTTGGCACACCTCTGCCCAGTGTGCATGGTGGAAAAAGGTTGAAATGCATGGAAGAGATGGAAAGTTTCTATGTTAAACTGTTGCTACTAAAGGCTCCAAATGGAATCAGTAGGCCAACTATTGGCTTTCCTCATTCGCACGTACGTACGCGCGTGCACGCACACACACACACACACACACACACACACACACACACACACACACACACACACACACACACACACACACACGCACACACACGGTCAGATCATATTGGCCCAAGGATTAAATGAGTGACATTTGAGTGTTTTAAGCTATGCCATGCCACAGAGACCACAGATGCCTGTCTTACCTAACCGCATTAGCGGTTGACACTTTACACACACACACACACACACACACACACACACACACACACACACACACACACACACACACACACACACACACACACACACACACGGTTCTAGAAACACACTTGCTAGGTCAGCGGCATGCTTGCACACATGAGTTTGACACATGACGCTCTGACAGGCTAAAAGACTAGACCAGGATTTCTCTACCTCTACGAGGGCTCAACTTCAGTCAAAATAAACTAAACTACTTCGCTACTCACCCAAACAAAGGTAGTTTTGCACCCCACCCACTCTGTACATTTTTTGTCATGAAATAAAACGCATCGAACTCGACCACCGCCGCATCCAACGTGACCGCCGCTTATTCCCGGGTTGTTTCTGCGGTGGCTCGAGTTGGATGTGTTTTATTTCATGACAAAAAAAATCTATTTTATAGAGTGGGTGAGGTGCTGAGAGGTTTCCCACCACGGAGAATAGACTTTCAACCTTTGAGAAATCCTGGTCTAGTCTTAGTGTCAGCCGCCTGTCAGAGCGTCAGTGCAGCTGACGCTCTGGACCAGAGCTACTATGTAGCATGCATGCAGTTTGTTTCTAATCACTAACTCACTACCGCCTTAATGTAGTGTAATGTAATGTCATTCCCTCAATATATGACAACCTGGCTCACTATGGATTCAGGTTTCTGTCTCCATCATTCCCTCATGATGAGACATGTTTCGCACGGAGCCGCTGCTGACTGATATTTTGTCTGTGTTTTTTTTTTAGCCTGGACTTGGAGTTGAGCACTGTGTATCTCTGACAGACTCTCACTGACTGAATGACTGGACTAAAGGAAGCCATGACTTCTGTTAGTTTTGTTTGGCAGGTTTTACAGTAGCTCTGGACTGATTTTCTATTTGTCTGTATTTCTATGTATGCTATACGTGTGTGTGTGTGTGTGCGTGCGTGTGCTCGCTCGTGAGTGTGTGTGTGTGTGTGTGTGTGCTGGAAAATCATAGATCACTTTTCTTTCATGCAGTGACGTGGGACTAAAATGATCTCCATCAGTCCCTCCATCTGTCCATTTAATGCTCCTTCTTTGAGCAGAGCAGACAGGTGAGACAGACAGATGGAGGGATAGATGGATAAATTGAATATGATGATGCAGCTTGCTGGGCTGGTGGCCATCACTCCAATTCAATTAGTCTAAGTGCTGTGTATTCCCCCACTCACGACCACAACATATGTCACACAGCATCTCCTGGAAAGCTCTGCATGTGTTTGTTCCGTTTGTGTGTTTACATCTGGGCTCTTCAACGTTTTCAGGCCAAGGTCCCCTTAGTTGAGAGAGAGATGAAGCAGGGTCAGGGACCCCCACAACCTTTTCATAGATTCCATATAGTTTCATCGTTTGACAGCACAATCATCAGTGTATTTTGGATTCATGTCAATTTGTGTTTTCAGAACCACTTCAGCCGTCATTACCTAATAAACCTTTTACTCTGTACTTAGTCTGCTCTTCTTCCCCCCTACACCAAACTTCTTTGCCGAAAATAACCGATCTACAAGCTCACAACACCTCGCAGCGTTGTGAGCTTGTAGATCTGCTATTTTTGGCTACAGTTCTCAGAATAAGGGTTCAAGTTGTTGATTTGGAGGACCCCCTGTAGTAACTCTGAGGACCCCCTAGGGGTCCCTGGACCCCCTGTTAAAGACCCCTGGTTCATCCTACTATAATCCTACTGTATTATCCTACTTTCCGGCTATAATAAGTTTGTAGTGTCTATCTGAAGGTTTCAGACAGTTAATAGTGAGTGAGCGCTGGTCAGTTTCTAGTATTTCTTTCAGAAGTCAATTGGTGTTTTTATGCACCTTGCAGCCAACGTGCCTACTATCCACCAGCATAACGAAGCTGTCATCGAAGGCCAGCACTGAAAAATAAATAGACCTATTTTCGCAGGCAGGTCCCGCTTCCCAGAATACAAGCAGCCAAACGAGGCCTATTAAATCTCTTAAGAAAAAAAAATTGTGGAATGTCCACAGAATGCTTTGATTTCCCCCTCATCTAAACACGCTGTTCAGGGAGCGTTGGGACAAAGGGGGTAGTGGTGAGTTTGGGTCCATAACTTGGTTCTCAACTGGTGTCATTCAGCACTCAGATCATAATATATATATATATATTATATATATATATATATATATATATATATATATATATATATATATTGTCGTTGTCGGGTGGAAACCTTGTATGTCCAAAACCGTTTGTTTTGTATATTATCATTGTTAAAATGATTTAAACAGTGAAAACAGCCGATCTACAAGTACACAACGCCTCGCACCGCGAGGCGTTGTGTACTTGTAGATCAGCTGTTTTCACTACTTTTGTGTGACTGCCTTGTGTGATGAAGCAGTGCTTTACTTTGCGAAAAAAATTACACATTCGAAACTTGGAGATACGAGGTTTCTGCCCGACAGTGACGATATATATATATGCAGCTCGGCTTCCCCCCACCATGAAAACATGACTCCATGTACTAGATGTCTAGATGTCCACTCCATATTAGGACATCAATCGGTTGTCAGACAAACCTCCCAAGAGGGATCGTTTGTCAGACAAAACTTATCACAGTTTTCAGGCATCAACTGTCAGACAACACTCCTTCAGCTACTGTGTCAGACAACACTCCCTCAGTTGCTTATTTATCTAATCAAACATCCTCTTTTGTTGCTTTCAAGTTGTATTGTGTTCATCAATATGTCATTGCACTGATGTTATTGTCTGGCCTGGACCTCATATTTGGGCATGGCTAACACAGAGCTCCATTATGGACATGAAAGGGACACAGTGTGCCTTGACAGTGCCCCTGGAGGCCGCTGTTGGGGTCCATGCACAAATTGTCATCGTTCAGCAACGTGAAGGGTTTCTGTTGTGTCTGACATTGGAGCATTTCATGTTTGGGGCGTCAACAGGCGACCCAATGTCTGCAATTTTAATATTAAATATATATAGGATAGGATATGTAACTGAACTGATGTCAGTACTTCCTTGTTGTCATCATGTTTCTGCTTCAGTGACAAAGCCTTTATGCTGCTGGCAAACCCTGTCCCCCCTGTGTGTGTGTGTGCGTGCGTGCTTGCGGGGTTTTAGAATAAAAGAGAGGGACAGACATGGGAGAGTATCCAGAGAGAGACAGAGGGAGAGGGATAGAGAGATTGTATGTGTGGGAGGATGGGGTGTACAGAGGCGGTAGCAGGCACTGCACTGACGGCAGGATTAGCATTCAGCACCAGAACATCAGCTCAACACTCCTCTCTGATGCACATGACGGCCTAACTAGCACTCTGGGCTCTGTGTGGGTGTGTGTCTGTGTAGCACTGTCAAGTCAAGTACATTTTATTTATGTAACACCAAATCACAACAAGTTCTCTCATGGCACTTTACATATAGGTCAAGACCATACTAAATTTTCAGAGACTCCACAATTTCCATTTGGCAAGGAGAAACTCCCGGGAAGAAATCTCGAGCAGAACCCGGCTCTAGGTGGGATGAGAGGGGGAGAGAGAGAGAAAGGGGGAGGGAGAGATAAATTGTTATTCAATCAATCAATATTTATTAGTGGACTCAGGTCCATGAAACAGGTTTAAGACATAAAACAGTGTACAAGACATAAAAGAAACACGCCAGGCAATAAAAATCAATAAGAAAATGTAAAATAAATAGTACATATAACTTAGCCCACAGGAAAAACACACAGGCATTTTAGCCAGTGTACCCTTAGTCTGGATGTATAGCGTGAACTGCTCATAAGATGGTTTGAAAGTGCCACAATGATGCTTCTTAAAAGTGCTTTAAAAGTCCTCACTCCAGCAGTGACAAACATCTCACTAGCACTGCCCCCTCTGGGCTTTTTAAGGAGTATTCTCATGGCATCATTATATGCAACTTGCAGCCTATGCATACTAGATTTCTTATTGACCCCAGTGTCACCCATATCTTGAGGTGGGACATAAACTTTAAGAGATATTTACTCTTTGCCTCTGTTGTGTCTGACACACACACACACACACACACACACACACACACACACACACACACACACACAACAAATTGTTTTATCTCTCTTGCACGTCATCATTTCTCACTGAAAACAACCGTTTGAATAAAAGCTTTTCATTATGACTGACTGCGTCTGGGTTAAAATAATGAATTCTAAAGTATTTTTAAGCTTAAAGTCTACTCTTTCAATTACGCAAAGTATGGTCCTGCGTCTACATTTTCTAGGCTCCATGACATCTAAAATTAACGATGTGGGACTTTCCACCGTCTTTCCCAGAAAGTCATGGGTACAGACTGAGGAGGTCACTGATTTGTGTATTGTAAAAGGCAGAGACACCGCCAAATACTACTACAATGCCAGCCAAATGGGATGTTGTCTTTGGTTATGTACTGGGACATATCAAAACGAGAGCAACATAAATCCCTGTGGGGAAAATAAATGGCAGTGGATGTTTATCATCCGTCCTTTTACAAAAAAATACAAAAAGCCCACAAAATTGTTCAGAGAATTTAAATGCTGACATAGCTTGTATGTGTATTTTTTTGTATTTTTTTTTTTCAAACTTTGTATTTATGTATGCCTGTGTTAAGCCTAAGATCATGACCAATGTCAAATAATGTCAATTTCTATCATTCCTGGAACTGACCCTCAAGTCTCTGTGTTTCTTTCTACAGATCATCAGAAACTGGAACGAGAGGCCAGAATCTGTCGTCTGCTCAAACACCCAAACATAGGTGAGTGCTGTTATAACACTACCTTAGTTTCACGTAGCCAGGCGATCAGAGATCTCAGACTACTGGTAGGTCTGGGGAAATCTAAATTCTGAGCTTGGACGGCGGAGAAAACCACCGTTCCATATGAAGGACCCAAGATTGGCATTGGTTCTGTGTTTTCATTTCCAAATCGTTCCCATTCATTGGATTTGGATGTCACCAAACGCATCAGTACGTGGAGATCCAGTTTGTTAGTTTCTGTCCTGCCAGCCACACCCCTAATTCTCTCACCAACCTGCATATGGGGTTGTGGTTTGAAATTGTCACACTTTAGCAACGCTGTTGCACCCAGGCAGACATGCAGGTCGTTTTCTTGTCTACTCACAAAGGCGTTATAGAAAAGGAGAGTGAAAACGAGCACAAGCAACTAAAAGTGGGTGTGTCAGCCAGAATAATGTTAAACATCGTCTATCCGCCACTTTTCAAAGGTCAGTGAAAAACTCTCTGAATCAGAGAGTTTTTCTCTGACCTTTGAAAAATCATAGAATATTATGCGTCGTCACGAGGCCGCTAATATTTTCAGGAGAAGGGCGAAACTGTCATTTTGGGCATAGAAAGAATCAGACTTTCCTCCATCACATCTTGACGACTAATTGAAGCCGAGGCCGAATTGGGCCAATCACTTGAAAGAGCCCTGACAGCACATGGTTGGTGCTACAGACTCCAAATTTCACACACAGATAGCTCAGACCTTTGCCTACGTTCTTAGATAAAATGGACGCAGACAGACAGATACAGATATCTCCATATATGGGCATAAATGGACACAGGCAAACAGATGGTCAAACGGATCCTATGACAACAGGTATAATGGGGTTTGCATTAAAGGCAGTTGACAGGTTACCATGGTTACGTATTGAATGTTGAAATCCATATATGGAGATACCCGACACATCTCATTAAGTCTGACCTCACAAGCCACATATTTGGACCTGGACGACCTCATGCTGCTTAGAAACCTGCAAGCAGGTCCTGGCCGCACTCTCAAAAATGGCACCAGAATGGTGGTAATGCAAAGGATGAACAGAGTCATTGAGTGTGAGATTGTAGTAGGCACAAAGAGGAGTGAAACATTCTTCCTACCAAGAATACCTCACTATGACAGAGGTGAGCTTCCCTTCACCTTCATTCATTTTTGGATTCCCTATCCGTTTAGCTTTCTCTGTTACCATCAATAAGGGTCAGGGCCAAGAGAATGAACGAGTTGGCATCTACTTGCCTAAACCTGTGTTCGCTCATGGCCAACTCTACACAGCCTTCTCCAGAGGTTGTAAAAGTTTTCATTGTGGATAATGATAAGGGCATTACTGACAACATTGTTTATAGCGAACTCCTTTAGGATAATGAGCATTAAGGGACACAGACAGATGCAGAGATGTCCATATATGGGCATAAAATGGACGCACACAGACACAGATATCTCCATATATGGGCATAAATGCACACAGATGGTCAAAACAGGTCCTATGACAACAGGTATAATGGTGTTTGCATTAAAGGTGGGGCATTCATTCCCTATTTACATAATTTCCGAGCATGCCAGGCTCCGACCTAGACACTCGGCCGGCCGAGCTTCTAGTCTCTTAATTTATGTCCATCTGTGATAACCTGACATTTCAACTTCTTAATCATCAGCTCATTCATCGGTTATGTTCTTTATTTAAACCATCCTAACCATTAAAACCGGGAAAGCATCTGTGTCATTGTCTATTCAAAGATAGCAGATATACAAGCTCACAGCCCGACATTTTGTGCCGGTACCGTACATCTGCTATTTTTGAAACTTTGAGAACTTCTGTGCGTTGGAGCTCTAAAATGCATATTTAGCACTGTAACTGCTGTCCATTGCACAGATATAGATAAAGAATGCTATGGCTTCACAACATTCTTATGTGAGGAGAGCTGTTTAAAAAATATTCATCATCTGAAATGAACTGCTTATTGAAATGAACTGCATGAACCCTTTCTCTCCCCCCTCTCCCTTTCCTCATTGCTCTGGTCTCCAAAGAAGCACAGAGATCTTCTTCTTCCTCTTATGAAAATTCAAGTGCTGCTCTGTTGGATTCAGATGGACTTTTGGTTGCAAGCAGTGTGCATGCATTGGAACCCTCATAGGTCATTCTACTATCATTCTATAGCAGATTAAATTGCACTCTCTAAATATCAGGGAAATCTTGTGCTGGGGGACTGCGCTAGACGTTAGACATCGTTAAAGCAGGTCTATGTGCAGACTCTTCTAGAATTGCACCAGACTACACCTCATTTTGAGTCCAACATGGGCTCTTAATAGGCCCAAGATCATTTGGTATTCATACAATGTGGGTGCTGGGCATTAAACTGCATCGATTGGAAAATAACAAAATAATTGTGCTGCACTGTGCCTGTGCCTGCCCCAGGTGGAAGATAGGACCCTCTGAGTTACATATTGATAAAGCTAAATCAACACATTTTACTGTGTAGAGATGGAAATGAAATTTCTAAATCTGTGAGTGTATTTTAAGGACTGCTCCAATTTTAGAAATGCAATGCCTGGGGGCGCCCGCTGGCCTACTGGTCCAGGCGCATACCGCTTAGGCATTGCCACATAAGCATTGATGCCTGACGGCGTCGCCGGTTCGATTCCCGATGCGGATGACCTTTGCCACATGTCACTCCGCATCTCTCCACAAATTTCCTGTCAGTCTACTTTCCTATCAAATAAAGGCATAAAAGCCCAAAAACAAATCTAAAAAAAAAAAAAAAAAAAAAATGCAATGCCTGATTTAAAAACGAAAAGTATTTTTGACAGAAAATGCATGTCACATTCAGTAGAAAATATATATATTTTTTGTCAAGCGACACAAGCACACTTAATTGGTACCAATTAAGTCAACAGAATCTACCTACACTGTTGGTTTCTCTCTCTCCATTTTTCTCCATCTCTTTCTGTCTTCCTCTCTCTCTCTAACCTCTGCTGACATGATAACGATTGTACGTGCCTACCTCTTTGGTTGCCTGGCAACAGGTGAAGGCTTCCACTGTATGTTTGACCGCTGACAAGAGAAAAGAAAGAACAGGGAGGGGGAGGTGAACCTTACAGGGGTGTCGCACCAAATTCTGGGCCCTGGGTACAAGGATTCATTCACATGTTGTGCTTTAACTATTGAAAAATAGCAGATATACAAGCTCTACAGCTTGCGAGCTTGTAAATCTGCTATTTTTTCTAAATTGTGAAAGTTTGTGCAAGTCTGAATATTTCAAATCCTTCCAAGGTGTTTTTTTTTTTTGAAAAACTAATCAGTCAGTGGTGCTCAAACCTTTTCATGTGAAGGACGCACAAAATGATATGTATTTGGCCACGGACCCCCATCTCAAAATATTTAGTTCCAGGGACCCCCCCAGAAGAAAATTTTGAGTTACAAATGTTCGCTTAAAAAAAATACATATATTCAAAGATTTGCACACATTTTCACGACTTTTCAAAATAGCAGACCTACAAGCTTGCAGCGCAGCACCGAGTGCCACGCTGTGAGCTTGTATAGCTACTATTTTTCAATAGCTAAAGTTTAAAATAAATGAGGCCCCCTCCACCTTGGGCCCTAGTAACTCAGTCCCACTTCCCCCCCCTTGTGACGCCCCTGGGTGAACCTTACAGGAATGTAATCACACAGCTATTTCAAAATAATCACAGCCATGCTTTTTTTCTTTTTCTCCCCCCAGAGAGCTTCCCCGCACATCAGGTGTGGAACGTTGCATTTCTCCTCACATAATAGGTTTAGATGCAGTGGATAGTAGCGAAATACGTTTACTGGAGTACTGTACTTAAGTAAATCTTTTGAGGTATCTATACTTTACCTGATAACTTGTGTTTTTTTTGGATATTCCACTACATTTCAAAGACAAATATTGTACATGATGAATCTTATTTCACATAATAGTGAAAATACTGTAGCAGATCTAAGCTTTTCACTGTTGTTGATATTCGTTTTTTTTCACAATTTCTGGAAAATCTTCTTTGGTGAGAAATTGTCTAAATTTCAATACAGTATTAATCCCACACCTTTATTAGAATCGCCCCAAAAAATAGTGTGTTTGTTTGTGTGTTTGTGTGTGTTTCCATCTGTAACTCCACGTTCAGCAGTTGTTCAATTGTCTAAAAAACATAATACAAAAATCAATAACGCATGTACCTTGCCCAACATCAACTTTATCACCTTCAGATGTGTCTCTACTTCTCATATAATGCCAAAATGTTTAATTTTTTTTGGGCCTTATATTGCACAAGCCATAGTTGACCGACGACGCGATTCACGTCACAAATGGGCGTAAACAAACACTGCCTGCAAGCAGAGATGCAGAGATGGAGGAGATGTGGGGGGGGGGGGCAGTTGAGAGAGAGCAGCGGCACAGTATAACATAGGAATAGCGTGCTTTAAACCTTCTACTTTACCCTTTCTGACTTTCCTGCAATGACAACCTTAATGCAGCTAGCAACAAAGGACCTATCTAATTTCGTCATGTGCCCACATGTGTCATAATTAATCCCACAATAACTGTTCCACTCTGTCTTTCTGTGCGCATGGTCGCATTTCCCTCGGAACACTCCGGACACGGGACTGTAATCATCATGTATATAACCCAAGAGGACCTGTTAGGACCCGTACTGTGTGTGTGACGTGTGTGTACTTTCTGCTTTTTATGCAAACTATAAAGCAAGCAAGCAATCAATCAATGTGTGTGTGTGTGCGCTGGCGTGCGCTTCTGCAGAAAATAAGTACTGCTGCATGGTTAATCGTTTTCAAACCGAAATCGCGATGCGAAATCCCGCGATTAGCGAATCGCAAAGGCCACGGTTTCTCTGCAAAGTAGACTTCCCAAGCAATATGGAGACGTTTTAATTTTTGAAATCCCTTCATAATTGACTAAGGAATGATCAAATCAAACTGTGGTGACTTTCTTTGCTTCCGAGCATCCACACCGCTGAAAGTGAAAGTGAATTTGGCACAGTGGCCACTGTGCAGGACTCTGCCAGTGCGTGGGAACTAGGGGTGCTGCAGGTGTTCCAGCACCCCATGGGGAAGTTTTCAATTTTTTATTTAAATAAGAAAAGAACAAATCAAACATAGCAAAAATACGTTGCCTGTTGTCGTTTTTTATTTATTCATTTATATATATATTTGTATATATATATATATATTTCCATTATAAAATGGATTAAAAAATTATAAAAAATATTAGGCCTATTATTTTTCAAACATAGCAAAAATACGTTGCCTGTTGTTGTAGTTTTTTATTTATTCATTTATATATATATATTTTATATATATATATATTTCCATTATAAAATGGATTAAAAAATAATAAAAAATATTAGGCCTATTTTTTCGCGGGCGCTCGCTACGCTCGCGCCCGCAGGAAGGCCCCATAGCAGAATCACGCTTAGGGCCCCCATGGGCCCAGAAACGGCTCTGGCTATGAACAACAACGTGTGTAGAAATTACCTAAAACAAACAACATCTGTGTAGAAATGACATAAACATGATTTAAAACATCAAAACATCGCAGGCACCGTTTTCTATAGTTCACGATTCGGTGTATAACACCAACGGCAACGTCCGTTGACGCTGCGAGTGGAAAAGTACTGAAATGTTTCTACTTAGGTAAAAGTACTCTGTTACAAGTAACGTGTGTGTTCGAATGTGTTACTTGAGTAAAAGCACAAAAGTATTAGGCTACCGATGCCAAAATCATTCCATGTTCTACAACAACTTCATAATTAAAAAAAAAACTATTCAACAGTAGGCCTACCATTGTACACTTTATTTCAACATAATATTTAACTTTGCCTTTCCTACTACACTACACATCCCATGCAACCTACACAAACGCCCAGGGGGTGCTTTTTTTCTATCTTATTATAACCCACCCAGCCAAAACAGAGCAGGCCACCCTGTACCTGAGGGGTTTGTATTTCTGAAACTATTGTATATATCTTACAGACTCAACATTTTACACCATTTTGCATTTTGGAACAAACTGCATATTTAATGTTGAGCTATCCTACATTTGTATTGCTTAGCTGCCCTCTGGACTGTATCCATCTCTTGAGTACAGGGGACTTTTACATAAGGGGCCAGGCCCCCGCAGGGGGCTTTTTTCTAGTTACTATTAAAAAGAAAATGTACTTTCAAGTCTGTAGCCATTGTGTATCGGGAGTATTTAACATTCAGCCTTCCTACAACTTTAGCCATTTCTACTAAGACGTTTATTTAATTAGCTGCAAAGCAATACATGGCCGTGTCACATATCTGATTCCTTTGGTTCATTGAGCCTCGTTTATTCAGGGCCAGTGGTCCTGCTCAGTTCAATGCCCGGGAGTTTATGAAAGAAATTCTGGACAATCAACAAGTCTGAGGCAGATCGTCCATGTTAGCAATGTGAGGGGGGGGGCTTTTCTGCCTTAATTGATAGTACAGTAGGTAGTCTGTGATATGCAGCAACGATAGCCGGGATCAGGATTCTTCCCCAAAACACACTGTCAGGCATCAGAGCCTATGTGATATGCGCCTGGACCGCTAGGCCAGCGAGCGCGGCGGGCACCCCCAGCAATTTTGTTTTTGACAGTCATACCAATAAAACACCTTGAATTGAATAGAGATAGAGAAAGAGAGAGATAACATCACAAGATAATAGCAGTGTGTTCACAGCTCACAGCTGTGTTTGATCTGCTTTCATGAATCTTACAGACCAGTGATCAATCGTGCGCACACACACACACACACACACACACACACACACACACACACACACACACACACACACACACACACACACACACACACACACACACACACACACACACACACACACACAAGAACCAGTTCCTCTGAGGTGAGGGTTCATGGGAGGCTCTGCTTGAGAGAAAGATTTTAATATTTTATTTTACAAGGTTATTACCGAATTTAGCAATGCCTCATTTAACTCTGTCTCTCTGTTTCTCTCTGTCTGCTTCTCATCAGTACGGCTCCATGACAGTATCTCAGAAGAAGGCTTCCATTACCTTGTGTTTGACCTGTAAGTATGCACACACACACACACACACACTCACTCACTCACTCACTCACTCACTCACTCACTCACTCACTCACTCACTCACTCACTCACTCACTCTCACACACTCTCTCTCTCTCTTAAAGCCTTGTATGGGTTCTTCCACAAAGAGAAGGGTCTACACTTGGTCTTTCTCCTTTTTCCCTGTATAACAAATCTCCCAGACAAAAATAGGCAATCTACAAGATGGCAACACGTTATGTGTTGTGAGCTTGTAGATCTGCTATTTTCACAGAATGTTTGACTATTTTTGCCAAATGTTTGCCTATTATGGGGACACAGTGGCGCAGTTGCTAGTGCTGTCGCCTCACAGCTAGAAGGTCCTGGGTTCGATTCCCGCCCGGTGACGATGTGGGCGCTGGGGGCGTGTTCCCTCCTCCGTGTCATAAGCGCCCACACCCTAGGTGGGATTGGCGAAAGGGCCTTTCTGTGTGGAGTTTGCATGTTCTCCCCGTGTCTCCTAGGGTAGATACCCTCACAAAAACATGCAGTAATCCTGGTCTCTATAATGCCTCCCCCTGGCCAGCTGGTGCGCCTGATGGAGGGGAAAGGAACTAGTTGGAATAACGTGTTCCTTCCACGCGCTACGTCCATACCGGGGAAATCCCCCCTGTCAGGTGAAAAGAAGCAACATGGACTACTCATGCATAGAAGGAAGCATGAGGTCAGTCCGTTGTCTCCCCAGGCGTGGCAGAGGGAGAGCAGAGCCTAGGATTACAGCTTAGGCAGTTGGCACTGGGTGAAGAAATGGGTTACAAAATTGTGTGATAAATATTTTATAAAAAAAAAAGATGTTTGTCTATCATGACAAGCCCAGAATAGGGTCCAATCACTGGATAGTCAGGGGCTTTCTCCCAAATGCTCTTACCCATCCATTGGGAAGCGTCACCAACCAAAGATAACAGATTCTCAACTGATCACGTTACGTTTCATTACGGATATATTATGTTTGTGTATATTATATACATTAGAAAGCATAGTTTAAACACTAGATTCCTCCAATGTTAATTCATCCATTTGCGTCTGCTTAGGATTTGACTGTGTTGGCTTTAGCAGAGTGTACTCAGACACACAGCCACGTTACATACTCAACAGAGTACATGCGTGTGTGCTGAAGAGTGACCGGGCAGACAGACCATCACTAGTGGCAGTGTGTTCCACGCCAAGCGGCGCATGAAGGGGCTGTGCAATGACAGAACAAGGGCCACCCCAAGCAAACTAAACCCCAAGTAAACTGAACCGGCTGAGAACTGACGACTCGTGAAGAAGACCGCCATCTCTTATTTCCTTTTTCCTCCATTCCAAAAGCACACAGCGATTAACATGAGCACATTTGACTTCTGCCATGTTTTTCATCATTTTTCTCAAGCATCACATCGTCAAGGGAATGACCACATGTCTCAAGGGTAACCGGTAAAGTTGCCGGAAAGAAACTGTCAGAGATTTTTATTCTTGTATTTGTTTTACTGAGAATAAGGTTAGATACAACGTAAGAATTGCGCATATCTTTCTGAGGTTAAGATTAGGAATAGGGTTAGGTTTTGTCACAGCTTTACTGAGGTTAAGGTTATATAAGGATATTAAGGATCTCAATGGAAAATAACAAATAAGCCTTGCTTTACCCGAGTTTTTTTTTAGTTGACATTGTATCAGTGAACTGTTTTTTTTGTATCAGTCATGAAACTGTACCTTTTCCTATCCAAAACTAAAACTAAAACTAATTCTAATAAATACCTCAATCAATCAATCAAAAGGCATAAACCATCAGCCCAGGCGAGTTTCTTTCCGGTGACTCTTCTGGTATTCGTCTCAAGCTTCTGCTGAATCAAAAGACAAATAACAATGCCTCTCTGCTCTTTATGTGTTTGTGTGCTTTTGTGTGTGTAGTGTCACTGGGGGGGAGCTGTTTGAAGACATTGTTGCCAGAGAGTATTACAGCGAAGCTGATGCCAGGTACAGTACTCTATGGCCTAACCCAGTGGTTCTCAACCTGTGGGTCGGGACCCCCAGGGGGGTCCCCAAATTATTTTGGGGGGTCCCCATATGATTAACTTAATATGAAACATTGTTTTCTCACTCAACATTAAACAAACCAACATAAAGTTTAAGTGTATAGAGGGTATCTGCACATTTCTAAACTGACAATTTAAGGACTAATACCTCTAAAATGTCAAATTAAACATTGGCCAAATATTAGAGGCGTACAATGTGAAAATAGCTGATCTACATGCTCACAACGCCTCGCAACGGCGTTGTGAGCATGTAGATCGGCTATTTTCATGTATGTAGATCGATTATTTTGTGGGTTGCGACCTGAAAAGGTTGAGAACCACTGGCATAACCCACTTACCTGCTGGTTTTATCTTTGGTGCGTGTGTTTATATTTGTGTGTGTGTGTGTGTGTGTGTGTGTGTGTGTGTAGATCTTCATATCAAGCACACAGGGGGCTCCTACCTACCTAAGCAGATGCAGGCAAAAAAAGAGAGACGAGACGAAAGAGAGAATATGATCGGGGTGTGAACGTGACACCAGAATTGACCTAATCTGTACACAAAGCCTGGAGCTTCTCTCCCGATTTTGTCTTAAAGAAAGACATGTAGAACAGTGGTTACTAAAAGTTACTTTAAAGACCTTAAAATGTCATTTAGAAATGTGCAGATACCCTCTATACACTCAAACTTTATATTGGTTTGTTTACTGTTGAGTGAAAAAAAAAGTTAATCATCTGGCGACCCCCCCAAAAATTATTTGGGCACAGGTTGAGAATCACTGATGTAGAAATATCATTTCTCCTGCTCTCGATCCTTGTTTCTTCTGTCTCTATATTTTCAATTTCCTTCCAGTAGCCTCTGCTGTCTTCTCTCATTACTCCATTACTCCCCCAATGCCCCCATGCTACAGCTGAGCTAAACTGGATCAGGTTGATTGGGTTCAGTAACCCCTTAGGATGTTTTCATACCCCCCCCCCACACACACACACACACACACACGCACAGTCTACTACAAAAATGCTAGTAAATTACACTCACTGAATGTCACGATTAGGGAGCTAATGTAGACATTCCAAGGTGCTAGGAAGCTTCAGCATTGCTTTGAATTCAGTTGACATTTGGATGGAAGTATTGACGGCTCCCTATGATGATAGATTGATGAATGGGATGTCTTTTCTGTCTCACTTGCAGCCAGTGCATCAATCAGATCTTGGAAAGTGTCAGCCACATCCACCAGCATGACATTGTACACAGGGACCTCAAGGTGAGTCATCATTTCCACGGTTACCTGCTGTCTCCTGAGCAGCATCACAGGACCACGCACGCATGCACGCACACAGTCGTACGATACATATTGATAACACAAGTATAGGCTACATGTGAATGTTCATGCTGTCTGTGTGTGTTCCTCTGCCTGCTTAGATGGTCTGAGACCAAAAAAAGTGGTATTTAGTATGCCACTTTTACAACTTTATCTGGAAATATCCAAATGAATACTGTACACAAGCGCACACATACACAACAAAGTCTATTACACACAGGCACGCTTTACACAATTTGTGTATTTGTCTTTCTTTACTTGAGTGTTGTTTTTCAGAAAATAACTGATAACTTGCTTGTAAATCAGTTATTCTCGGCATGCAACACCATCGTACAACAATCATAACTTAGGCTTTGGTCACATCTGCACGCACGCATGCACACACACACACACACACACACACACACACACACACACACACACACACACACACACACACACACACACACACACACACACACACACACACACACACACACACACAGTCACGCTACCCTTGACATCATGATCATGACGGACAGAAGGAATGACGATATGAGGTGTTTATCATTGGCCCTCTGTCCCCACCCCACCATACGCTCTCCTCCCCTCTATCCCTCTCTCCTGTCGTCTCTGCCAGTGACGAAAGCAGACTGTGTGCTATTTATAGCGGAGCGTTGGGTGAAATTATGTCTGGTGACGCCGATTGCACCCCGACAGGGTGATTGTTCACCCAAAGCGGGCATCACAGCTTTCTGACCTCCTCCATTGCCTCTTGTCTTCTTGTAGTGTTAAGTTTGGTAGATATTAATACTGTAGATCAAATTCTTGGTCATCCCATAGAGGAGTATAAGAATGTTTTTTTTTGGGCGATTATATCACGCACGCACGCAAATGCACGTACAAACAATGTTTTCCTTACACAAGGACGAACACTTAGACAAAGAAATTAAGTAAGACAATACATGATAGGATTGAGATATACAGTAGACACACATTTCAAAAGAAAGTCCTCTAAAATATTTTTCCATTGATAAAAAGATAGGTTTCTCTGGTCAGGAATGTGTTGATGAGTTTGGCTTGAAGGTCATATATAAAGTTCAATCATAACTCATACACGACATGACTACCTGGTATGGTGCAGAATGATATACACAATCACAGAGTGGAATAACACACGTGACTAACATTTAGTGTAAAGAGTGCTATTGATGATTCAATGGGCTTATGTGCGTTGCACTGTGTTAACTATAAAAAGAACTACAGTATGTACCAGTAAGACTCCCTAATCGGGAGATAAGCAACCGTCACGTCGCATACACAAACTTTAGAAGGCAATCGTAGCCAATCAGGAGGGAATGTGCGAAATGGGACAGATCCATGTTGATGACATGACTTCAGAGATACTGTGTTTTTTATTTTAGGCCAAAATCTGTAGGAGCAGTGTACAAAAATGTGTTTTGCAAAAGTCTGCCTGATGGTGGTGCTAGAAGAAGGCCATGTGAGAAATCAGTGGTGTGATTTGCCATCCAAGGAGTGTGTGTGCAAAGTTTGGCATCGATAGGGCCAACAGTGCCAGAGATAAGAGTAGGGCCAAAAGTGTGACGTGACGTGACGTGACGTGGCGGACAGACGGAGGGACGGAGGGACTGACGGAGGGACTGCCTTTGGAGCTTTTCATTGTAACTGTACATTAAAATGCTAAGTAAAGAAAGGGAGAATATATCACCCTCTCTCTCTCTCCATCCCTCTTTCTTTGTCTGCATTTCTCATTTCCTTTCGTTACCCTCTGCCGTCTCCTCTCATTACTCTCTTTACGCTACAGATGAGCTAAACTTGATCAGGTAGATTAGGTTCATTCACACCATAGGATGTTTTCATACCACACGCGCACACGCACACACACACTCACACAGACACACACACTAGGGCTGACCTTCGATTGCATTCGTTCGCCAAAATCGAAGCTTCGGTGACGGCGACCGGGGGGTTACATAACCGATAAGCGTTGTTAACCGAAATGTGTTAAAAATGCTTTTTTTTTTACCCGAAAAAGGGAAAATATATTTTTTAGCTCCCTATTTGCACAGTAAAAACAACTATACAATGAGGAAGAAGAAGATGATATAATGTGTTTTTAAACGCGTCGCGGCTGCAACAGCACAGCAGCAGCGCGACTCACGAGCGACTAGTTTTAAGTTTGCAGATCGGATACAAAACTGTCATCAACACCACGTAAGCCTAGCAAGTTGGTTTTAAGCTCTTCTTTCCTCTTTAAAACGGGATCGACGGGTGACGGGGTCCGTTTTGTAAAATCCAATTTTCACTGTTTATTTCCTGATGAAGAACAAGCTTGTGTCTCTGTCAGCTGGTGAGCAATAGCATGATGCATTGATGTTACACCGACATTGGTGTCGGGGGCTTGACACAGAAATGGGTGACCGCATCGCATAGTTGCATTGGGTGATGTTACTCAGACATTGGTGTCTGGGGCTTTATCTGTGACAGCGCGCTGCCTTTTCTTTCTTTTTTAATTATCGGTGACCATTCTCTTTTTTTTTAAATAATTTTTATCCCACGATTTTGCAACCGATTTTTCACCCAGTGCTAATTGCCTATGTAATCCTGGGCTCTGCTCTCCCTCTGCCGCACCTGGGGAGACAACGGACTGACCTCATGCTTCCTTCAATGCATGAGTAGTCCAAGTTGTTTCTTTTCACCTGACAGGGGGGATGGACGTAGCGCGTGGAAGGAACACGTTATTCCAACCAGTTCCTTTCCCCTCCATCAGGCGCCCCGGCTGGCCAGGGGGAGGCATTATTGAGACCAGGATTACTGCATGTTTTTGTGAGGGTATCAACCCTAGGAGACACGGGGAGAACATGCAAACTCCACACAGAAAGGCAACTATTCTGATGGCTTCATGCTTTGCTCTTGTTGTTTTTGTCGGCTTGTTATTAATGTTAACACGTGTGAGGAGGAGGTGACGCTATCACGCTGGAGTGGAGCGAGGTGCAAGCTAAGTTTGAATCCCGTGCCACCGATTGAAGCTTTGAATATATATTTTTTTTGGGTCAGCCCTAACACACACACACACACGCACGCGCACGCGCGCGCGCGCGCACACACACACACACACACACACACACACACACACACACACACACACACACACACACACACACACACACACACACACACACACACACACACACACACACACACAGGTATGTGCACACATAGACTTCAAAGGGGGCTTGAGCCCTTGCCCCTTTACCCAGCTGTAAAAAAGTGCCCTCTCCAGACCATGAATGCATGCCTTTATGGAGAAAGAAATGCAAATGCCCCCCTTTCCATGTCCTACAGCATTCAGGAGACTTGTCTTTTCCGAACTCTCCTGAACTTGAATGGAACATTTTATTTTGAAAGAATGTGTCCTCCATCTAGAAATCCACGTCGTAGGCCGCACACCGAAAATAGCTGATCTACAAGCTCTCGACGCGTTGAGAGCTTCTAGATCTGCTATTTTCGCATTCTTTGCCAAAAGAGCCCTTTTAGGACATTTCAGCCCCTGCCCCTCTGCACATCCCTGCACACACACACACACACACACACACACACACACACACACACACACACACACACACACACACACACACACACACACACTCTAGCGCGTGCACGCACACACACACACACACACTCTTAGGCCAGAGCGATGGGCAGGGGGATGCTGGCTGGTGGCAGTCTGTGTTGCCATGGTAACTGTGGGTGAGGTCACGCGGCTGCTGCAGCGGCAGAGCAGCATAGGGACCGATTATACCTCCACCCACTTATATATCTGTCTCTCTGTCTCACTTTGTCTCCCTGTCTCTCTCTCTTTGCATTTCTCCCTCCCTATCAGTCTCCCTCCATCTCTTTTTTTTCTTTTTGGTAAAAATTATCTCCCTATTCTTCTGTGTACGCTTCTCTCCTTATTGGTTTGGTCCTTTGACTTCTTTCACTCTGCCTCTCTATTTCGCTGTCTCTCTCGATCTGTCTCAATTTTTCTCTCTCTCTTCCTTCTAATTTTTCCTCCATCTCTTCTTCCATCTTCATCTCGCCGTGTCTTGTTCACTCTTTCTCTCCCTGTCTTTCTTTATTTTGGTTCATCTTTGGCTACCGTAAATCTCTAAAGCTCTCTTCCTTTTCAGACCTTTCCGATTTCATATCCCGCTCACCTTTATCTCTTGTAAATTGTGTGGACTGTGTTTCAGACAGAGAGCATCAAAGCAAGATAGATGGATACAGTAGATGGAAAGAGAAGGTAGTCACAGAGAAAAGTCAAATGTGTCCATTAGGACATGATGGACTGCCCATCATGTCCTAATGGGGCTGTAAGGCCTGTTGCAAAGACTCTTAAACGCACACACACACACACACACACACACACTGTAAAATAATCATTCATTTATACTTTTTCTTTATTACTGGAATCACAGCAGTCACTGACAGACACTGGTCTTTGTCAAACAACAGAATGTTCTGTTCTTAGTTTTCTTTTCTTTTTTTAACCGCCATATCTCTCAACAGTCTGCTGACTGGGAATGTTTGTTTTTTGAGAATGCTTTGTGGGATGCTACCCCTTTGACCCGTGCTATGTCTCATTACTACCATACATTTTGACTCAGGGTTAGGGTTAGACTCAAGATTTTCTCAGTCTTGAATCGGCGAGGGACAGTAAATACTCAATACTTACTATGTCAATTAGAAATGAATTACACACGATTAACTAGATTTGTTCATGTATTCATCCAAAGCTAGCTACAAGTTAAAAAATATCGAAACAGTTTCTCGCTTAAATCCTATAATAGTTGACTGGGTTCCCCCAGTGTTCTTCCACTCTACACCAGTTAAAGTCATTGTACCATTGCTAACTGACTCTTTCTGTTGTGTGTGTGTGTGTGTGTGTGTGTGTGTGTGTGTGTGTGTGTGTGTGTGTGTGTGTGTGTGTGTGTGTGTGTGTGTGTGTGTGTGTGTGTGTGTGTGTGTGTGTGTGTGTGTGTGTGTGTGTGTGTGTGTGTGTGTGTGTGTGTGTGTGTGTGTGTGTGTGTGCGTGCGTGCGTGTTCACCTCTGTGCATGTGTGTCTGCGTGCTGCAGCCAGAAAACCTGTTACTGGCCAGTAAGATGAAGGGGGCGGCAGTGAAACTGGCAGATTTTGGCCTGGCCATCGAAGTTCAAGGCGACCAACAGGCCTGGTTCGGTAAGAGGTCTTCACAAGCTAATTGCAGTGTCAGGGAATTCTGATTTCGCTTGTAGGAATCTTGATAGCTCTTGTTCTTTTGTGTTTGTTTTGCATACCCTACCTGTGTTTGTATACAGTATGTTACAATTTACAATTTGGGCATTTAGCAGAAGCTCTTGATCCAGAGCGACTTACAATAAGTTAATACATCAATACAATAAGCAAGGTAATACATCAATACATCAACATCAGTACATCAAATGCGTAGAAATATCAAGCTAGACAAAAAGAACGTAGTTAGACTGAGCACCTAGTCAGTAAAAAAAGCTTTATATAAAATCCTCAGGTCTTTGGGGGGTAGGTACTAGGTAGGTGAGCTACAGTAAGTGCTATGGGCCTTGGTGCAGTCTGAAGAGGTGATATATGTAACTGCCTGTCATTTGTTTTTAAAGGTTTTGCAGGCACTCCTGGTTACCTGTCCCCAGAAGTGTTGAGGAAGGACCCCTACGGCAAGCCAGTGGACATATGGGCTTGTGGTCAGTTTGGCAGCTCACCAACAAGCGTGTGTGCATTTGTGCGAACATGTATGTTAGGGATGGGCATAATGTTGTAATTAGATGAATTCTACTCTTCTTTTCCTACAAGGATTTTGTTATGTTTTACCTTAATCATTTCCATGACTTATCTCTTTGTTGTCCTCAGACTTTGAAGTATTTAAAATGGTAGATTAGCTATTTTGAGAATATCAGATCAAGATTGGTTAGAAAAGGGATCGATCTAGAACATTGAATGGAGAAATACATATCATTCCGACTTGTTTCTGGTATTACACTATTGTACAATATCTTGCCCATCCCTAGGAATGTATGTGCATGCATGTGTGCACATAAGAGAGAGAGAGCATATGCTAATGCTGATATGTAGAACATTTTGAAAATAGAGTGCGCTTTTATGCCCATGCGTGCTCCACTTGCATATGTCTATGTATTTGCATATGTGTGCGTGTGTGTCAGGTGTCATCCTGTACATTCTGTTGGTGGGCTACCCCCCCTTCTGGGATGAGGACCAACACAAACTATATCAACAAATCAAGGCTGGAGCTTATGACGTGAGTATCGACGAACATGACCAGAGAAAATCAGTGTACCAGCCTTGCTAGGTTGCTTCCAGACCGCAAATCATACATATACCTGGTCAATGTGTCTAATGGAAGATGTTCTGCAGCAATGTACAGCCTGTTTGTCTCAGTCAGGCTCAAATAGAGATAGTCTTTCATCACACACATGTGAAACAAGTTATTGAAGGGCTCACCTGGCAATTTTTTAACCTGAATCCTATTGTGAGGAGGATATGAAAATCAGACATGAAACTGACCAAATTATGTTCTGTGCCCTGAGAGCTCACTTTTAAAGACTCCCATCAGCCTATGAAAAATGGTTCGGTTGGCAGAGAAAAAATGTATTTTTCATAGGCTGGCAACGACTTTCCAGAGACTTTGAGGGTGAGCTCTTGCGACCTGGATCAGTTTTAGGGATTTGAGAGAGCATCCTGGCAGACCAACAAGGAGGGCGTTGCAATAGGCAAGCCTGGAGATGACTGAGGCTTGGTAATTAGCTGGGCAGACTTCCTGGTGAGGAAAGGTCTGATCCTAGATGTTGTATAGTGCAAGGATCCAATGTTCTCTACAATGTGTGCATTGGAAGGACAGCTGGCTGTCCAGGATCATTCCCATGTTGTTGGCAGTTGTAAAAAAAAACACCAGAGTGTTGTCGATGGAAATGGAAAGATCTAGCTGGGACAGCACTTTTCAGGGAAAAGGCAAATCTTGTGCTTGTCCGCATTAAGCTTGACATTTCGGGAAGACATCCACTGTCAGATGTCAGCAGCGATGTGCACATCAACCTATGTGGCAGAGGGATGGAAGGTCAGCATTACATTTGTAGAAGAGCTTCTAAGCAGAGAGAGCCAATGGATCTGGTTTAAAGGGATATAAAGCGAGGGCAAGTACAAATACCTTGGGGACCCCATTCAAGAAATCTTCCCATGAAACCTGGTAAGTCTAACCAGTGAGGTAGGAGGAGAACCACTTTAGTCACAAGTCATAAGTAAGCTGCAGATTATTCTGTCAGAGGCGATTATTGTAATTGGGCATTACATTTTATGTCAGATTTTCAGATATCCTCACAATTTAAATATATGATTCAGTTTAAAGAATTGGCAAAGCAAGTGAAGAAAAAAGAAATCCACGTGGGAAACATTTGGTGTAAGCTCAATTGGCGTCATTTTTTAATATCGATTAATATTATTATCTCCTAAATGTCACTTTAAAATGCAATTATTTCTAATAGATATTAATAGATATTAGATATTGTCTTCCCCTCCTGGTACATTAGAAAATGATATCCTCTGCTAGAACAACAGCTTTGTTTATCAGATCTTGTCCTGTTCCCTAGGGAGACTGGAACTAATACTACTAAGTACTAATATACATTTTCATGATTTGAGGCATCCATTTCCAATGAATGTGCCTTATATAAGTACAGATACGAGGGACTCTGACAAGTGCTTGTCTTGAGCTAACATGCACTTATTAAATTATCACTGGCATCGTGAAAAACCCTGTACAATACATGTAATTTTGTTATATATATATATTTTTTATCCAGTAATTGCCAGTTGACATTGTCCCATACTTTGAGAATGGCTTTCACGTAAATCTGTTACAGAGTTGCATTTTAGTTTGCAAGTAATTATTTACTTTTCTTATTTTTCACACATTTGCTGTGTGTGCTTTGTTTATTTTCAAAGCTATTCTTCTATACTAAAGTATTACATGTAATATCATTTTTGAAGGATGCCAATGACATGTTATGTCAATGTGTATGCTGTCATTCAGAATTGCATCTGTCATGGATCATGCATGTAGCATGTATGCTATACTGTATCTTAACACATAAATGAGGTGACAATTGTACCACCTTATCACTAAACCCTAAACTGTATACTGCTATTCCTCAACCTTGCTTCTCTCCGTGCATCTCTCTCTGTTTCAGTTCCCATCTCCAGAGTGGGATACAGTCACTCCTGAGGCCAAGAATCTTATTAACCAGATGCTTACCATCAACCCCGCCAAGAGAATCACGGCCGACCAGGCCCTGAATCACCCGTGGGTCTGCGTAAGTCAACATACCCTGAACAAACACACTCACCGGAGTAGATACACATAGACTGTGTATCAATCACAATATCAACATAATACATTAATATTTTACCCGATAGAGCAATTTAGCATGATCACATTAGCAATGCATACATTTATGTGGAATATCCAAATTAACACATTACATTGCATGTACAAAATAATCACAACAATTCCTCCTTCAGTACATGGGCAGAAATGTAAAGCCTCCCACATGCTCCAAAATGAACCATCCGAGGTCAGCCAAAAACTCTGTATTGATAAAATGCCTTTCTCATTTTGTCTGCTGCCAACCGAATTAAGGTGATCCCCCTCCCCTGCTCAGTAATCTGATGGAATTAATCACTGCTGTCTAGCTTGCTCTGAGCGTTGGAGCAAGTTTGTGTACATCTAGTGTGTATATTTTAATACCTGGATATCTGACATTTCAATTCCAATTCAATTTATTGTGACAGTTTGTGTTCATGCATGGTCACCAGAGAGGGACAAATTCTTGGTATAAACTCCTCAGCTCACATCTGCTCCCAATGTGTTCACTGCTGACAAAATACCCTGGTCTGAATGAATGAATCACGCCGTCTTTAGCGTCGAACAAACGTTTTTTCTACTCTACTGAAGTGACTAGGAGACCATTTATCACCGCTGCTCAGTGACATTATTTTGTAGTTGTCACCTTACCAGTTTGGCCGGTGGATCACCGTGGATGGTAGCATGTACTGTAGCCCCCTTAACCAGTCAATCATTGTGCCAGATGAAATCTCTGAAGTGGAGAAAATACATTTAGGAGCCGATCAATTAGCCTGTTTCCAAACGGCACCATCAATTGCCACCAAGCAAACATTTTAAGCCTCCCACACAGCTGTTTCTGTTTCAGTTGAGGTCTGTGTTTCAACCTACGTGTTATGCAATTTATGATCATTATCTATCACGTGTTTGATGTAATTGGTTAATCACATACTATACCTGACTTTAATAATCCTACAAAACCCCTGACTTTGTGCAAGTGTACCTGTAATAGTTTGCTGGTTTGAAGGCAAAGGGTAGTCACACCCAACATTGTTTTGACTTACAGTATGTTAACTCACTTTTATACGTTTTTTTAATTGATAAAAAAAGGCAATTAAAATGTATATTTTTGATAGCATTCTTATTTCTTACTTGCATTTCTTCACACAAGCCTGCAACCTTTGCACAGTACTTTGTATATTCAGTATGCATTTACTTCACAATGCTGAATGAGTCTCTTCTGCATTGACCTCACTGATATTTACCCATATCTGTTGCATTGGTTCCTCTCTCTCTCCCGCCTAGCAACGTTCCACCGTGGCCTCCATGATACACCGCCAAGAGACTGTGGAATGCCTGCGCAAGTTCAATGCCAGAAGGAAACTTAAAGTGAGTATAGATGCACACACACACAGACAGGCAGACAGACACAAATAGCAATTTCAAACCTCCGGCAACAGTTTTCCTCCCAGGAACATGTACTGTGACCATCCCTTCTTTTATATACTCCTTGATTTCTTTCGCGATTAACACATTGGCTGTGAAAATAGCCATAAAGACGTCTGGAAACGTCTTTATATCAAAATGGCATTCCTGGTGTTTCTACCAATAAATAATAATCAATATTACTATTTTATCGCCAGATTAGCAAAAACACTACATTACCCATAACGCTTTGCGGCCCTATAGGGTGCGCGCGTCACTGGCTTGTGCTACGCATACAGCAGGCCAGCGAAGACAGGGCTGCAGAATGCCCCCGTCCACGCTCATTGTAAAATGGCGACCGTTGTTTACTTCTTGGGACCAAACAAAGCGATTGAGATGTTTATCGCCATTGGAACATTAACGATCCTACGTGTGCCCGTCACACAGAGCGAGTCCCGCACGCACATCGCGCGCACACAAGCCCCGGTGAGTTCCATTAACCCTTTGATGGCATCCCATGTGTTAAGCAGTTCCAACCACGACTCAAACCAGCTGTCCTCAAAATCTCGCTTCCAATTGCCGCGATTGACTAAGACGCGCGGAAGGAGCGATTGTGACACGCAAGGCCATCAGCTGCCTCACAAGCCTCATACGCAATAATAATTACAATTATTATTATTAATTATAATTACCCTTATTAACTCATTTACTGCCTCCCCCGATAGTCCTGTTAAAATCCCTATGTACCTCTCTGCCGGTCCCGATAGTCCCGAGACTTTAATGTGCTTTAATCGCTATAAAACATTAAAAAGTAAAATCGCTGTTTTATTGGAGATTGGTGTCTAATCGCCCGGGGGTGGGACCATGGCGCAGCTACCGTTAGCTTCCTTGTAAACAGTTTCAGACGGAGCTCAGCGATGGAGAGGTCTTTTTTCAATGGGATTTTTTTATTTGAAAGCTGTGATCGGTTCTACACACGCCTGGTACATGATCCGTGACATTGCGCACCATCTGTGCACGCGTGTCCCCACGTCAAAGGACGACGCGGCAGTTAACCCCTTCAGTCGATGTTTAAAAGACAGTAAATTAGTTAAATTAAGTGAACTACTATGGGTGCTCCTCAAAATAACTAGTTTAGGATTTGCTTAAAATGTACATACATTATAATTGGTCTATACTGTATACCTGTAACTATGAGAGCATACAAGGTTAACCAAGTAGACCTGTAAAGTTAAATTTATACACACATGAGTTAAATCAGATTATAGATTAGATTATTCTAATCCGAATTTGTGTATCTTTTCAGGGAGCTATCCTTACAACGATGCTGGTGTCCAGGAACTTTTCAGGTGAGAAGAACATGGGAAACAGGAAACTATACAAGTCTAGTAATGTTGGTGTCTTTTTTTTTTAAAGATATGTTTTGGGGCTTTTCTGCCTTTATTGATAGTCTAAGTGGAGATGGACAGGAAAATGGGAGAGACATGCAGCAAAGGTCGTTGGGAACGGGACTCCATCCTGTGATGCACTGTCAGGCTACATTAAGTCTAGACCAGGCTTCCTTTAGGGGGATCTAAATTGACCCATAAAAGTCTGTAACTCTGACAGTGTACAAATGAAACCAAATGAACCCTAACAGGCGGGTTCATTTGGTTCCATTTGTACACTGTCAAGAGTTAAGGGGAGACGTTTGAGAAGCACCGGTCTAGACCCGAGTAATCGTTAGACATTTTGGAACACATTCAGTTTTTTAGTGGGGCATCGACGCCAACCACCATCTCTGACCCTTTCGGACTGAACATCCTCTCTGTTCACTAGTGGGACGGCAGCACACCAGCCCTGCCGCCACCACCAGCACGGCCGCAATGGCACAGGAAGGTATGTCTGCTTAGAGGGAGGCCACTGAAGCCTGGCACTGCCAGCCTCTTACCTCTGTGTGTTGGCATGTGGCCCGGGTTGTTTGTACCCCACTACCTCTCCCCCCCCCCATTTTCCCCACACACCATGCTGCCTGCTTGCCTGCACACTGGAGGACCACTCTGGAATGGTCATTGGTGAGCTTGAGGCATCTCGCCAACACACACACACGTATTTTGCCAGTGCTGTGACACACAGAGCTCTTGGAAGTGGCCCATAGTACCAGTTCCATAACCTGTAGCAACTGTGGCCACACCAGACTGTTTTCCGGGCGACGCATGCAACCTGTGTTCCCCTGCCATCTACTTCAGCCTAGCTCCACTTCCGTACAGAAGCCTCTGGCCATATTAACGTCTCACTACAGAATACGAGTTTTAGTCCTTTAACATACTGTAAGTAAGACAGCCGTCATCTAACCACCATTCCACTCCTGATCTTGCCTCCTTGCAATGAGTTAATTTTGATTCCACAATACATGGCCGATGCTTGGTCGATGCCTACCCTGCAATCCCCCGTCTGCACCCAGACCGGCATGCATGTGAGCGTATACTACTTCAGTATGATGCCCTCTTGCATGGAAAACCGGATACTGCTCTGCTGTCCCTGTTGTTTCTGTGTAAATGGCTGGAGCCAGAAATGAATAATGATAGTCACGCATCCTGTGATATCAGGCCAGAGTTGATACTGTAGCTTAATGGATGGTGCATGGATTGATTGATGGGCATGTTTTTTTTTCTTCTTTTTTTCCCCACGTTTCTCTTTTTAATCCCTGCCTCCCTTCATTGATCGTTTAGGAGAGTGTGAGATTGTTTTTTTACCGGGTAAAGGACATTTTAGCTTTGGAATATACTCAAGCTTGGGTGGAGCAGGGGTAAAGTTCCTGCCCACCCTCGCAGAGCGGTTAGCGGTGCAAATCCCCCGCGGTGCATCCAGCTTGGCCAGGCATTCCACCAAACACAATTGGCTGTGTTTGCGGGAGTGAAGCCAGGTGGGAAGGGTGATCTCTGCTGCTACACTGTCAACTCCTTCAGGTTGGTCAGTGCGCCTGTTGAGGCGTGTTACTAGAAATTTGCATTTATAATTTGGAACTGATAAATGCAAGGCTGACATTTTTCTCTGACATAATTTCTAAACACAGGAACAAACCACTTTTATTTGTGACTGTCGACAGGCTAACAAACCCTCCTGTGTTTCTAGCCTTTGAACATTTATCCACCAGAGCCTGCAACGAGGAGACACGTGGTTGTGCCGTCCCAAGGACCATCTGTATACGTTAGCAGTGACATAGAATACAGGGAATTGTCATAACGACTACATTAGTAAGAAAAAGGGAAAAACTGTCAGGACAATATAAAACGATCATACCATCTAAAATCAATGCGCATCATAGCTAACTTTTTAACTAGGTAGCACCATTGACTTCAACAATGCACACTGAAAAACATATGTAACTCTTGCAGGTAGATAAGACCACTTTGGCATTGCAAGCCCGTTGCTAAAAGTGCTCTTTGTGAGTGTTTAAAGAATGACTTAATAATTCAGTTAAACTACAGTGATGAAGATACTGATATTAAATATTTTATCTCGTCTTCTCCATTGCCCTCCTTCCTACTTTTTTCAATGGAAGGTAAGGGTGGATCTATGGAACCTGATTTTGAGACTCTGTGTGTGTGTGTGTGTGTGTGTGTGTGTGTGTGTGTGTGTGTGTGTGTGTGTGTGTGTGTGTGTGTGTGTGTGTGTGTGTGTGTGTGTGTGTGTGTGTGTGTGTGTGTGTGTGTGTGTGTGTGCACGTACCACATGTGCCTGTGTGTGTGCAGTGTGCACGTAACACATGTGTGTGCATGCATGCGTGCACCACATGTGCATGCCTGCACATCCTTATGTGTACATTTTTACTGTTTGTATTAGTTTCCGCATATTTCTATTTAAGTCTTTGCGGTTATTTGAAAACTCGGTCAGATGCATGCATGTGATGCAGTGTCGCTTGTACCTACTATACCATGAATTCTAATGTTAAATGACATGATTGGTGTTCTAAAGACGTTATCCGACTCAGTGTTTAAGGGGAAACGCTGATATTGAGTGTAATGTGTTTCTTCATTAATCCCTTCTCATAATGTGAAGACAAGTTGCCATTTTCATTGAAAAAAAAAAGAATAAACCCATTTAATTGAAACGCTAACAGTGAAAACATGCCAGTTTTAGCATAGCTTTTAAACATAAATAGAATAACTATTAGGATTTGCTGAAACTAGTTTTTCCACAATAGTTTTGCCTGGCTAAATGTCAAGATACCTTTGTCTATCATATGTGAGATACAAGAAAGCCTGGAGACTTCACCCTCAGACAATGCCTTACTCTTTTTTCACAATCTGTTTAACCTGCAGGTTGACTGGTGCCCCCGATTTTTGGTAGAAAAATACCTATTTGACGTAGCCTTGCAATCTGCTGTCTTTCTGTCTTTCAGCATGTAAAAGCTTACTCAACAAAAAGTCGGACGGTGTAAAGGTACGTTTCTGAATTATGTTTTGGATTTTTACTTTTTTTCCCCCCTTACTGTCTTTCCTTCTCTTCTCTTTCTGTCGCTCAAATTAGCCATGTTTTTGGTACAGGTGCTGTATATGGACCGAACCACAAAGGGTTCCTTTTTTCAGTCAATAGTTGTCTTTTATGATTTTTTTTTTAGGGTTGATTTAAAAAAACACTTAAGCACTATTATCTAGAGACAAAAATAAAATAGAAAATGCACCCTCTTGCTCTGAAATTAACCAGTTTATGTTGATTATTAAAGGAGTAGTCCACCCCCAAAATGACTTTTTCTGTATTGATTACTCACCCCACGGAGACTAGAGTTCAATAATATGTTTAGTTTTTTGTCGCATTCCTAAGACAATAATTTGATAACAATAAATACTAAATCCAAATCCAAATACTTTAAAGATATCCATATCTTCTTCTCACTCACGTCGTCGTCAGACAATACTCATTTATAAAAACTAAATTAATATATATAAAAGAAAAAAATCGCCTGAGGTCGCTTTTTAAGTCTTTTTATTTCCCACAATGGCACGACCTCTGTATGTCCCTGTTTTTTCCATGGGTTTGTGTTGTAGCAGCTGCAGTTGCATTTTTCTGCCTTTGTGGGATTAACGGCAGCTTCACTTTTTTGCTACTTTGCTTGTTTTCTTGTTTTCCCGATGACTTCCCTGTTCTTCCTTTTCCTCTCCGTTGCTATCTGTTCAGAAAAGGAAATCCAGCTCCAGTGTTTGTTTGATGGTGAGATCACCTGTCTTTTCTTTCATTAGTTTTCTTTCTTTTCTTTTAACCTTTCCCTTCTATATCTCTCTCTGCTCTGTTTTTTATTGTGATGACTGATAAAGCCAGAGGGGTCTGTGACGTGTTTCACATTTTGTTATTTTTCATCCGGTCAGATTCTGTCAACTCCATTCAACATCTCTGCATTCAAACTGCCATGAGGATCAACACAAATATTTCTACTTATGTCAATAGTACAGCGACAGAAATGATAACAGCAACACACGCACACATACACACGATTCCATCAGTTCATATCATTCGTTCACCCAGTACTCTTCCTCAGCAGCCTGGCCAAGATTATTTACCTATTGATAGGTTTAGAGATTCAGGACTATTTGCTGAAATTGTTTAATCGAATACAAAGCACAGCACGACGTTGCTGCCAATCCCTCATTTAGCAAAAAAAGCAGTCCTTTATGGAAATGTGTAAGGAACATACAAAGGGAGTCTTTCAATAACTTCGACGTCACCCAAATGTTTACACACATCATGCGGCACACACAGAATTCCCATGCTCTCTCCAGCTGCTCTGCCAATGAAGCACAATGGCAGTGAGGCTTGGCCTGGCAAAAGGGAGTGGTGGTCATTTAAATCTTTGTAATTAACCATATTCACACAGTGGCCATTTTGCTCTTACATCATAATCATTTATTGTCTAAAGTCTTGATCGTTTCTGTGTTTTAGTTTGTAATTCTCTCGTTATGTCTTAGTTGCCTGCAGAAAAGGATTCTGCACACCAGTAGCCAACTAGAGTAGCATATTCTTCAGTTCTTTGGGGATCCCTACAGAGTGGGGCAATTGTTTGGTCTCTGTAAAAAAAAGAGTATGTTCCTGCTGACCTGCTCTATACCTACTGTCATGAGATGGTAACCTTTGTTGTGATTTGGCACTGTATAAATACAATAGACTACCACTAGACTAATGCCTAGGTACAGGGTTTGTCTATCAGTACTGTCCATGGGATCCCTTAGGAACAGGTTTTATCCAGCAGTGCTATACGTGGGATTCCATAGGAACAGGGTTGAAGACGTCTTTGATTTGACGGGTTTGCCAGTTTGACGATTTCACACTGTAACTTGGGTTCAACTGGACCAATGATCAGATAAACATTGCAAACAGAATGTGAGAGGAATGTTTCTGGTAACAATTTAGGTCAAGCTGTCCTGTGGAGATCCTCTATGACCCACAGCAAAAGACTGTAGTTTTATCCAAGACAAAATGGTTTCATTTATTTATTTTTAATAAACCGCTTTTGATTGATCTGTATCTTTATTGAAGGGTTGGGGAGATAACGTCTTAAAATGTATCTGTGTGGTGACTCTTCTGCATGTTACATTTAGAAAAGTGCTACTTCCCTTTTGCAATGTCTTCATCATACAAGATGCATTCATTGGGCATCACAATAGATCAGATCAGATGTTTACAGATAAAACATTTTTATCAGGTATTTAGCAGACACTCTTCTTCACAGTGTCTGAATAAGACTGATCTGATTCAGAGTTTAAGATCAACAACAGGGTACGGAATAGTATTCTAATGGCTGGGGTTTATTTCCCGGGCAGACATGACAACCTTCTTTCTTATAACTGGTCTTTATTCACTTTTGCACAGAGCAACAACAACACAACAACAGAACTAGGAAACTCAGCCAGCTCTTCTACTCTCGGGCCTGTGCCTGCGTATTTCCCCCAAAACATCACACTTAAGGTCCCCCCTCATAATGTTAAAGCATTCCCATATTGTAATACATGCAGTTCAACTTAATGTGATGTCACACCGGGACACTACAGTATCCTAACAATGCACATGCCTACTGTAGCATCCATCATTATAAATAATGAGCGAGAAGGAATTTCAGATGCAAGGATAGTCACTATATACCTCGACTAGGGTTGAGGTGGTATGCTGGTAATGAGGTGGAGTTTGAAGCGGCTGGGCTTCAGACTATGATGGGAGATGATGACTGACTCGGCGTCAGTCCTGACCGACGTAGGGAGGTCGGGCTCATTCCACTGTGTAGGAGCCCCTAGGGAGAAATATTTAGGTCGGCTGGAGCGTTGTCCAGGTAGTCATAGGGAAGGGAGAAATAGGCAGCTCATATTAACTGTCGGCAGTGTGTGAAGGGGTGTAGGGTGAGATCATAGGCCGTAGGTAGGAGGAGGGTGCCATGCCGTGGCCGCTTTGTAGATTATCACAGACTAAAAATGCAATACACCTACGGGCAGAGACAGCAGCAATGACCTGGAAAGTGATAATGGCATTTGACCGCCGACGTGCCCATATTAAATTACTGTTGTTTTTTCAGAGGGTGCTTCTCAGTTTTTACAAATCATTATTGATATAAAAAAGAGGAGATAACAGGTAGTCATTGTTTAACCGACAGTTGTGTTTTGAAGCACCTTGCTCAGGACACACCTGGCCCCAGCTATACACTGTGCTAAAGTAATGCTCAACTAGGGGGCTTAAGAGACCTAATTTTTTGTGGTGGTCTGGCCTCTATATGAGCTTCCTGCAGAAGGATTGGTTTAGAGTCCCAGTGGTTCCCAAACTTTTTAGGTCGAGACCTGAAAAGGACTTTTGCCCCGGACCCAAACTAGTGAAAATAGCAGGTCTACAAGTACACAACGCATCGCTTCGCACCGCGTTGCGAGCTTGTAGATCGGCTATTTTCACTGCTTCTTAATAATTCTTATTTTGTTTCTTTTTTAGATTTGTTTGCATTTTCTTTTTAAAATGTATGAACTGGATAAAAAAAACACTTTTGAAAGAGATATATATTTTTAATGTAGGTAAAGAAAATGTGATTTTTACTTGAGTCATGACCATAAAGATCGGTCTGTCACCCACAAATGGGTCCCGACCCACTGTTTGTGGCCACTGGCCAGCCTGCACAGTTCAGTACAGATGGTTTTGTGTTGTGTTTCTTTGCCCCAGCAGGGGGCAGCCAACAGTAAAAACAGTGTAGTAAGCAGCAGCAGCACCAAAGACAGCAGCATGTCATCTTCAGCACCAATGGTATTCCATCTCTACTTGGGTTAGGGTTCTGTCATCGTTGCTTTTCCACTCCGCCGCCATGCTGTTTTCATCTCTCTTTCTTTTGTTCAGTTCTACTTCTACATCCTCTCCCTTCCATCAGTTGACTGACTCTCTCACTCTCTCTCTTTCTCTCTCTACTGTATACATATCTATATCGATCTCTCTCTCTCTCTTTGCCTCATTCTTTAACACAAAAACTGTGGTGTCAATGATGGCTTGGAGGTCTATTAGAAGCAGGCCACTGATTTTTGTGCCTGTGACCCTATCCTGGCCTCTGTTATACCCTGAAAACACACGCGCACGCACGCACGCACACACACACACACACACACACACACACACACACACTCTCTTGTTTCATTTCGCTGTACAATTCTGCAGATTCTCAATCATGTTCAGTCTCTGGAGTCTCCTCTGTGTACAGTAGGGCATTCACCAAATATTCGAATATTCGAATATCAAAGTCACTATTCGACGTTGTTCACCGAAGTCGAATATATTTTTTTTAAATCTATAGTTTATAAAGCTTGGCTAGATAGGAAGTCATAAGAATGAGTTGTCAGTGCCCCTGGTAGAAGATCTCAAACCTTTTTTGGCAGTGACCTCCAAAATAAACTTATTTGAACTGAGGACCCCCACCCTGACGATCACTTGGATTTGTGGTATTACATTTAATGTGACTCGGTTCCGCAGATAAAAATTGTGAAAATAGCCGATCTACATGATCACAACGCGAGGCGTTGTGAGCTATTTTCACAATTTTTATCTGCGGAACCGAGTCACATTAAATGTAATGTTCGCCTCTTGCTTACATAATATTTGACAGTTTGGCCAGTCCTGTCGAATATTCGACTATTCGAATACTTTGAGGTTGAATAATTCGAATACTAAAAATCACTATTTGTGAATGCCCTAGTGTACACAGTATGTTCATCACCCGAAGATGTAGTTTGGTTTTTGAAAAACTGCCACATCAAAACAGAGTTTTACTGATTCGGACACTCGTTGGTAAAACAGGGTCAGAACGGGTCAGACACAGCAGTATTAGCATCACCCTGAAGATGCAGATCCTTAAGTGTTTTACAGTAGGCATATGTGTGGCTGTGGTGTGAAGGCTAGGGGTGGGCGGTATCCATTGAAGTCATTGAAAGGTCCCCAAATTTGACAGTGACTAACATGCAGCCCGAGGCTGCTATACAGTAGCGCAGTGGTTCTCAACCTTTTCAGGCCGCGACCCCCAAAATAATCTTATTTTAACTTGGGACCCCCCCCCCCCCCCCCCACCCTGACTAGCACTATAAGAGTTGAGGCATTACATTTTGTAAAACACGGTTCTATTGTGAAAATAGCAGATCTACATGCTCACAACGCCTCGCAATGCGAGGCGTTGTGAGCATGTAGATCGGCTATTTTCACAATTTCAGCCTCTAATATTTGACAATTTGGCCATTTGTCATTTTAGAGGTATTAAAAAGTCCTTAAATTGTCACTTTAGAAATGTGCATGTACCCTCTATAGACTCAAACTTTACGTTTTATTTACTGTTGAGTGACAAAACAATGTTTCAGATCAAGTTAATCATTTGGGGACCCCCCGACCCACAAGTTGAGAACCAGTGCAGTATCACAAGTGAAAGTCATGTCCTTGCCAAAAAAATAGAAAACAACAAAAAATGAATGTCCACCATGTCTTGAAACCGATGCTTCCAGCAACAGCATCTAGTCCACCTGCAGTTTGTAGGCGCTCTCTTCTCTAAGATTAGGGAACATTGTAAAATTTGGGAACACCATTTCCTACAAAAACGTAGACAGAGTCAACGTAACATGCGTCAACTATGGCATAATTCTTTAAACAGGATTTCATATTGCACAGGCTAATTTAACACCACGAAACCGCCCAACCCTATTGACGGCAGGGTCTAGGCTGATTAGGGGGACCACACACACACACACACACACACACACACCCCGTCCTCCTCCTCAGGCATGGCCCTGTTGCTGAATATATAATTCAGTCGTGATTTAGCTGTTTCCATGCATTCTAAAAGCCAGTGGTTGGGTGATGTCCTCACTGATAGTGTAGTTGTCGTTTGCTACAACGTGGAGACGTGACAGACGGGACACTGCGTGCCTGATACCTCCTGTCTCATCTACATTATCATCCAGACATTCTGCCGCCTCTGTTACTGTGGCTCTCCTGTGCTTGGCCTGTGCCGTGTGTGTTGGTGTCGGTAGCATAAATGTACTCGATGCAATGCCCTGGGTAGAAGATACTCTTGTCATCGTCTGTGATCCCCCTCATCCTCTACCTGCATGTTAAAGTGTCTCCCACCCTCCCCCCAGGAAGCCCAGACAACTGTTGTACACAACCCAGCCGACGGCACCAAGGTAAGTGGCAGTCTCTCCCTGTAGTGGCCACACGCTACCACTAATGCTAGTAATCTGTGGAGGATTTTCTCAAAAGTATATCGCCGTCAACAGAATTAATATGACACACTGTGTTCAGTTGTGCAGGTACGGTAGTTTGGTATGGCACAGTTGGATTCATTCCAGAGTTGGCATGTGTTGGCACAGCTAACTCGAGGGAGAGGTGTATTAATGAGAAAATCCTACACGTAGCACCCTTAATACAAACATAAGCATATTGGCATACTGCAATTACCAAACACCCACTTTAATTAGTTTTGCCATAGTAACAAACTAAATGCCACTCTTAACACCCCCTGCTTGCAATCTTAAGTAATCTTGGCGTTTCGGCTTTTGAAACACAAAAAAAGTGTGCAAAACCTGAAATGTGTAAAAAAGAAAAAAAAAAAACTCATGCGACGCAGATTTCTATACATTGGCACTTTTGAGTCTCACATTAAATCAGGAATAACTCAACCCAAAACGTTGTCCAAAATGTTTCGAGTGAGGATAAATCCTTTCTCACTCACGTTATATGCTGACAAAGGTTTTTCCTCACTCAGACTAACACACTGGCACACTTTTTTTTGGCACACAACTGGCACACTTTTTTTTCTCTGAATAAGTGGCACACTGCCGCACACACACTCGTTATGATGCGAGGAGAAACATCCCTCACCCTATGAACGGTAGATTTGTAATTGTATGCCCTGTAATGCACTCAAACACCACCTCTTGATGGACTGCTTTGATGTATCTGGCTCTGTGTCGTCCCCCCTTCACTGCTGTCCTGGCTGGTTTGTGTGGCGTTTGTCGTCCTGGGAGGGAGTCATCTTCTGTCTCTCCGTCATGTCTCCACCTGGGGAATGTCCTCACCACCACACAGGGGTGTCGCACCAAATTCTGGGCCCTGGGTACAAGGATTCACTGTGGGCCCCCCATAAATGTTCTTCATAGGGGTAGGGAGGGGGTTTAACACATGTAGACTGGGAACGCATTATTACGCATTATTTTGTGCTTTAACTATTGAAAAATGGCACATATACAAGCTCACAGTGCGGCACTGAGTGCCGCACTGCGAGCTTGTAGATCTGCTATTTTTGAAAAATCTTGAAAATTTTAGCAAGTCATTGAATATTTCAAATCCTAAGGTTTTTTTGAAAACCCTATCTTTATATGTCAGTGGTGCTCAAACCTTTTCATGTGAAGGACCCCCAAAATTATATGTATTTGGCCACGGACTAACCTGACTGCGCCAGATGTTGGCAGTAGTGCGCACCGCCCTACTTTACCATCTGAGATCTCTCGGGGAGAGTTGATAACACTCGTAAAGTCCCGGGCCGGACCAATCAGCGGCAGCTACGGGCGGGCTCTGAGCGGCTCTGAGCCAATAGAGTCTGATTGCAGACCACGTGGAAACCCAGGAGGTGGATTCTGGGTGTAACGTCATGCAGACAGGGCAATATGAGTGGTTGGAGTTGGCACTCCCAGATTGTGATAGAGTGACGGCCCCATCCAATCACCTGCTAAAGAATTTGAAAAGCAGAGCGGTATGCACTATGCAGCCAGGCATACGCGCTGCTGCCATCATCAAGCAGGTTATCCACGGACCCTTATCTCAAAATATTTAGTTCCATCGACCCCCCCAGAATCAAAATTTGAGTTACAAAGGTTTGCTTAAAAAAATACATATATTCAAAGCTTTGCACAGTTTCACGTCTTTTAAAAAATCGAACCTCTGTTCGAAGTGGAGCTGTGTGTGTGTGTGTGTGTGTGTGTGTGTGTGTGTGTGTGTGTGTGTGTGTGTGTGTGTGTGTGTGTGTGTGTGTGTGTGTGTGTGTGTGTGTGTGTGTGTGTGTGTGTGTGTGTGTGTGTGTGTGTGTGTGTGTGTGTGTGTGTGTGTGTGTGTGTGTGTTGCAGTTGATGCTCAGGGCAGGCTAGACTCAACAGCACCTCTCTGGTCACCCAGGGTTACTACATACAGGCTACATACAGACCCACATACCCACCCACATACCTACACACACGGCCACGTATAGGGAGCTTGTGTTCCACACAGCTCCAAAAATAGCAGATGTACAAGCTCGCAGCGCGCCGAGCGCGGCACTCAGTGCCACTTTGTGAGCTTATATATCTGCTATTTTTCAACAGCTAAAGTATAAAATAATTAAGGCCCCTCCACTTTGGGCCCTAGTAACTCAGTCTCACTTTCCCCCCCTTGTGACGCCCCTGCCACCACACATGCCTACTGAGTTCTCCCTCACTAACCTCTCTTTATGTCTATCCATTTCTGTATGTGTGTCTCTCTCTCTCTCTCTGTCGCCCTTCTTCCATTTCACCCCTCGCCCCCCCTTCTTCCACGCAGGGCTCCACAGAGAGCTGTAACAACACAGAAGAGGAGGAGATGAAAGGTAGGAAAGGTACTCATCCAACTTTCACCTACTTGGCATGTTTTCCTTCTCGTCCTTTCTTTGGGTTTAGCAGGCTTGCTGCTTTGTAGAGTCCCAGATCAGACAAAAGTACCGGTACTTGCATGTATGTTTTGGGGGAGAAATGATCCCTGCAGTTCAGCTATAGACCAGGTTCGGATAGGGCTGGTTAGTGGGGCGTTTGAAAGCATCTGAATGGATTACTGGTTGACGTCTTGGCGTGTGTGAACATCAAGGGAGAGACTCAAGAGAAATGTAATGTACATAATATATACAGGCGGTAGGCCTGCCACCCCCTTGTGCTTCGTCTTCATTTACTCGTGTCCATCTGCTCTAGAACCCAGGACGGTTTATAAACACCGTCTTCTCCAGTGTTGTATTATGGCACTGTTAGTCATAATTACAGTTGGTCCATGGGGAAATGTTTTTAAATGTTTTAAAAGGCTATATTGTACTTTTGTTAAATGTATCTAAAATATTTTACGTAATATTTCATAAGTCCATCAAATTTAAGAACCATTTTTGAACTAATAGGTACAATGTCGGGGCTGTTAAGGGCTTGATATACTTAATTGCACTGGCCGGCGTGGAACCTACTGTATTACAAATCCAGCTTTAATGTTAAGTATTAACTCATTCGTAGTTTACGGCCGTAAAGCCCGTTCATTTCTCTATGTCTTTCACTGCCGGCTTCTCCTACCGGTTAATGTGGGCGCTCGTCCAGTTCCAATCGTGCGTCATCGGACACTGCTATGCATCGTGTGTTCGCGTATTCCATCAGCTTCTCAAATCCGTTGAAACTTTTTCAATTGATCAATAAGTTCTCCATCTGTAAGCCGCGGAGTTCAGACAGAAAGTTAACGGGCCAAAATAGAGGACGGACTTCCGCTTCCGGTTCAGGGACTCCAATGTTAAAGTTGTCCGCTCAATAATGTGTCCGTGTAGAAACCGATCACGGAGCATTAGTTCCGGCCTATTTTAGTTGCGCTTCGATAAAAAAATGTTTTTTAATTCATTTTTATTACATTTACGGGTTCTACGGGCATGGCAGAGAAGGGGTACAAAGGGGTATTTTGATGGCAGAGTTTGAGTTAATAAACATAAATAAATAAAATAAAAATTACTGTGATATGCCTTCTTATTGTGGGGAGATGGAGGGTCCCTGAAGATTCAAATATATTAGTGGTCCACAGCTCACAAAAGGTTGAGAACCATTGCATTGTTTTTTAACTGTGGAATGATGTCAAAAATGTGAGTGAAACCAAGCAGAATGTATTAGAAGTTCTTGATGCACAGCTAGGGCTGTCAGCCTGTCACTATCCTGAAAGTTAACTTGATGAGTAACTGTCATACACATAATTGCATTTTATGATTTAATTATATTTTAGGCATTGAAAGTTGTACCTGTAACATAAATAAATTACGTTTGTTTGGCTTTGCATATTTAAATAACTTAAATATACATTGGCCAAAATGGGCCATATTTAACAATTGTATACTTTATTGGTAATAGCCAATCAACAAGCTCAATCTTACATGTTGTGAACTTATAGATCTTCTATTTCTGCTAATTCTTTTTTAAACGTTTCAACATGGAAACGATTCTGACAGATACAAAAATACAGTGCAGTGCTCAATAATAGCTTGTCATGAATGGCATTATGCCAAGTTAGTGATATTAGCAGATGATATAATTGTAGATCCATGTTCTCAACAGCAGTATTGTGTGTGTCTCTGTCTATGTCATACATGGGCAACTGGCGGCCCCCACCTTCACTAATGCGGCCCTCAGGTTAATACCGGAATACTGATATATTATTGATTTCAGCTGTTACAATTCCAAACATGACCTGCTTTAATTCCGTCAGTCTATATTAGTAGCTTAATGACTAGTATAGTAGTATTTATAATGTATTTTTTATGTCCAATGTATTTGTATTTAGGTTCAGAAAGTTAACATGAGTATATAACTAAATGCGTTTGAAATTAAATCAAAATGTTACATTTCAGGATTCCAATTAAGAAATAACAAAAAATAATTCAGGATTCCAATTCAAAAGAAGCAAAAATAGCCGATCTGCTGCGATGCGTTTTGAGCTTGTAGATCTGCTATTTTTGCTTCTATTGTATGCAATACTAGAATGACAAATGTGGCCCTCTGGAGTGAAGGTGGAAATATAGTGGCCCTCACCATCATCAAAGTTGCCCACCCCCCCTGGTCTATGTGCTTCTGCATGTGTGCGTGTGCATGCACGGGTGTACTTAATTTGTGTGTGTGTGTGTGTACTTTATGTGTGTGTGTTGTTGGTAGTAGCAGTGACCGTGTGTGGGGCTATTAGCAGCGACAGTGCGGTGGCCAGCATGTGCAGTGCCACAGAGGATCAGAGCCCGACCCCACCTCCTCCCTGCCCTCCAGCCGCCAGTAAGTTGGCAGCACTTCCTCCTTCCCCTCTTGGCTCTCAACCTCTGACCTCTGGCCTCCTTTTCTCCTTAACCACTTGAGCCCCAGGCAGCATCCCTATTCTTGGGGGAACATTGGCCAGAAATAGCAGATGCACAAGCTCACAACGCGTCGCGACGTGGCGTGACGAGGCGTGTGGTTGTAGATCGGCTCTTTTTGGTGAAGAGCCTTTGGCGTAGAGGGGAGGAAAAAGTGGTTAATACCCCCGTGCTGACTATCCAGTGTGACATATCCACCCCTCTGTTGTACTACTATAGGACAAAACCTTCCTGCTCCCTCTGTCAGCCAAGTTGATTATTTCACTCAATGTCTACTGATTGAGCATGTAGATCTGACATTTTTCAGTAGTTAACGACAGGCAGATATAAATCAGGCTGTACAATTGTGAGATCCGTGAACTATGTATTAGGTGTCATTGTATATTTGATCTTTGCAGTGCTCATCCCTGCCTCCTCAGACCTGTTTGTTTGGATTACCCCCCAAACATTATTCATTTGACCACTTCCAATTCTTTAAAAGACCGGCGAGAGGTCATCGTCCTCTCTCCTCTGCAACTGGTCTAATATGTCTACCAGCTCTTCTCTTCCTCTTCTTAAGTTCATGTCACTGGCTCTCCTTTGGCCTGCTTTGCTGCCATCTGTTGGCTCTTTGACTCCACTACAGCATCTGATCGTCTTCTACATGCTTCTGCTCTCTCTGTGGCTGTGTAAACAGCAGTTCCTTAAAGCGTCAGATCATAAATTGTTCTTTTGTGTGCAGTAGAGCCTTGAATCATCCATAAACGGCTGACTTGCTTGATATTACAAGTGTGGAAAAAACCGTTAGCGTGTCTTCATTTTGTATTTGCATCAGTATGGACTATCAGTATGGACTATCGATATGCTGTCTTCGTAAAAGATACTTTAACACAAAGACTTAACAGGTTACTTGCTTGCTTCCACTGCTGTGTAATCCTGCAGCTGGCCCACAGCCAGAAGCTGTTAGCCTCCCCCCAGTCCCCGTAGCCCAGACTGGTTCAGCTCAGACCTCCTGTCCTGAACCAGAGACCCCTGTGTTAGCCCCAGGAAGCGCCATCAACCTGCAGCAGAGTAAGTCGTACACGGTAAAATCCAGAGAGCTAATTTAGCTCCTTCGAGTTAAATTAACCTTCTGCGCTGAAGGTTAAACATAATGAAATGAAAGAAGTTTTGTTTTTGAACAAACAGAACACAACATTTAACGCAGGCCTGCTGGACTACCTGACCACTTGGGGTTTCTGGATCAGTAATGCAAATGTTCCCCCCCCCCCCTGGCCAGCTGGTCTATGTAGGCTAGAACGGCTAATGTGGGTGCTGATTTATTCTTCTTCCAAGGAGAATAATTGAGCTTTGTGTTGTGTACAAACACAGGGTGAGCATGCAGTTTTGGTGTGTGGTGTACTAGTCCAGGCAAACTAGCGTTTTACGAGAAAGTAATTGTAAAAGATTTTTTTTCTTCACAGACCTTTTCTATAAGGTCTCCAGAACAACATACTAAAAGTCCTAAGAAATCCCAGTTGCGGAAATATGTTTAATTGACATTAATCCAAGACTTACTATACACTACACTATAAAGGCAAAAATGACTCCCAAAAAATCTGCTTTAAGTGGGATGTGAGGGGTCAAACTAGGGGTTATTAATTATTCTGAATCCATTGCAAGCATTTGTTTTGCATGAAAAACATTCCTTGGGCTAAAAACGGACCCCAAAAGGCTGTGAAAATTGATGACTCATCACTAAACCATCGTATTGTGGGGTCATTTCTTGCCCAAGGAATGTTTTTCATGCCAAACAAATGCTTGCAATGGATCCAGAATAATTAATAACCCCTAGTTTGACCCCTCACATCCCACTTAAAGCAGATTTTTTGGGAGTCATTTTTGCCTTTATAGTGTAGTGTATAGTAAGTCTTGGATTAATGTCAATTAAACATATTTCCGCAACTGGGATTTCTTAGGACTTTTAGTATGTTGTTCTGGAGACCTTATAGAAAAGGTCTGTGAAGAAAAAAAATCTTTTACAATTACTTTCTGTTTTGGGTCCAAAATGAGCTAGTTTGCCTGGACTATACTTCTAGTATGGAATAATGGACCTGGTTGTCATGTCGGGTTCCGTTAACTTTAGTGTTCAGTGTTCAGTTTGTGTGCTTTCTTTTCTTGGATACAGGCGGTGCTTTAAAATGATACCGCGTTGCATTGCTTTGGTGTGTGTGTGTGTGTGTGTGTGTCATGCTATTCATATTTGGTGTAATTATTGTGGGTGGAGTGGGGGACATGTGCTACATCAAAGTTTTGGCACGTCCTGTCTCTGGTGCTAGACAGCATACTGAGAATACAAACTTTAAAAAATACAGACTTTTAAAAAGTCAAACATTTTAGTGCGACATAGTCCAAGGCTAGATAGAGCAGGGTAGTGCACGGGAGTGTCGGCTTTGCATGTTTGTCCGCATGGTCCTATATGATTTTAATTCTTTAACCTCACGTTTGCTAACCCCTACACATTAATTTCTCTCTCTCTCTCTCTCTCGTTCTCTCTCTCTCTGTCTCGTTCTCTCTGCTTTCAGCTCGCAAGCAAGAGATCATAAAGATTACAGAACAATTGATCGAGGCCATCAACAATGGAGACTTTGAGGCATATACGTAAGTGTGCACACTCCTCTTTGGCAGTCAACTTCCTGTTGGTTTCCCAGTGATGTAATCCCTTCTCTAAATCTTAGACTCTTAGCTGGTCAAGCCTTTAAACTCGACAATAACACAGCAAAGGTGTCTCATACTGCCTTGATGTTACTGAGTTGAACCTAACCCAAGCATCACACTGGGTTTTACGCTTAATTTCAAAGCACGTTTTAGCCTTCTTACTAGCATCAAGTTGTACATCCTATAGCAGTGGTTCCCAAACTTTTCAGGTCGAGAGAGATTAGACGTTTGCAAGCTCATACCACGTCGCTTCGTGCCGCGTTATGAGCTTGTAGATCTGCTTTATCACTACTTCTTGAACATGTTTTTTCCTCATTTATTGAGTTTCTTTGATTTTATTTATTATTTATTCATGAAATTACTTACAAAATACCATGACAAATGTAATAATAATTAAGAACAAAATGTAGGGAAAATTCACCCATAATAATTGGTCTGTGACCCGCAATGGGTCCAACTCCTATAATTACTGGAGTTGGACCCCACACTCCACTGCAGAACAAGTGCACTAAAACAGAACACCAGCATAATGGAGTGCATTTGTTCCATCCCTGGACAGGAGAATCTGTGACCCCGGCCTGACTTCTTTTGAGCCTGAGGCACTTGGAAACCTGGTGGAAGGCATGGACTTCCACAAGTTCTACTTTGAAAACTGTAAGTAGACTGTTGTTAACAGCTGTTTATTTATTTTAGTAATATTCCGATAATGTATGTCATTTATTAGTATTTACATAACTTAATATAATAGTATATTCAGTTGTTCTTATCTGAGCACCAAGTTGATAGCGGGGGCAGACCTCCATTCAGAAACACCCCCACTTAGAAACATCCCCATTCAGAAATACCCCCACTGAGGTTAGGGTTAGGTTTAGGTGACACCTCCATTTAGAATAATGGAAGTCAATCTTCTGAATGGCAATGTTTCTGAATAGAGATGTGTAACCGTTGAGAGCTGGGTATTTTGGTAGCATGTTGCAGAGAGAAATAACAGTTACAAACAGAGTGGGTTGGACAGTCGTGTCTGAAAACTAAAATCTTGTGTCAATTTATCCATTTGTAGCTATGACAATACAAATAACTGTTAAGAATCCATGTGGTTAACCTGACTCCGCCAGATGGTGGCGGCATTGTACGTTCACGATGCTGCTTCCATCTGGACTCGCTCAAGCCCAACCGCTGAAGAAGGCCGCCCCCTTTTTCAAGTTACTTGGCAGGTGATTGGTTGGGACCGTCTGTCTATCAGCATCTAGGCGCGCTCACTCCACAAGTACATTTACTAAAGTACTGTACTTAAGTACAATTTTGAGGTACTTTTACTGTACTGGAGTATTTCCAATTGTTTGAGATGAAGTGGAGTAGAAGTAAAAGTACAGAGTTAAATATTGTACTTCACTACATTAATTTGAAAAGTTTAGTTACTAGTTACTTTGTAGATGTGTACGTTCTGCATAATGACTACTTTTACTTTTGGTACTTGAAGTGCGTTTTGATGCCAATACTTTTGTATTTTTACTAAGTACATTTTGAATTCCGGGGGTTGTGTACCTAGACTACAGGCAGCACTGGGTCACACATTATTGAGTTAAATCAACACTCAGCATTTACTGTGTGAGTTGTAGCAGCATCTGTATCCTTCTCCGCAGTGTTGAGTAAAAACAGCAAGCCGGTGCACACAACCATCCTCAACCCTCACGTGCACCTGATCGGCGAGGACGCCGCCTGCATCGCCTACATCCGCTTGACGCAGTTTATCGACAGCCAGGGACGGCCGCGCTCCTGCCAGTCGGAGGAGACCCGTGTGTGGCACCGCCGCGACGCCAAGTGGCTCAACGTCCATTTCCACTGTTCGGGAGCGCCGGCCGCACCTCTCCAGTGAAGCAGGAAACCGGGCAGGCAGGTCTGAACAACCAAACATATCCTACCAAATCACCATGATGTCAATTTGTGTTTTCAGATATTTAACCACTTGAACTGTTAATATTTAATAAACTTGACCTTTCACTTTCACTTAGTCTGCTCTTTTTCCCCTCTTCACCAAAGCTCTTTGCCAAAAATAGCTGCGAGGCGTTGCGAGCTTGTAGATCTGCTGTTTTTGGCTATAGTTCTCCGAATATGGACGCTAGGGTTCAAGTGGTTAATATAAAAAAGGAGAAAAACGTTTCTATCACTAAAAGATTTGGAGGACCCCCTGTAGTAACTCTGGGGACCCCTAGGGGTCCCGGACCCCCTGTTGAAGACCCCTATTCTAGAGTATCGACCTAATCAAGCATCTCTCTCATGTTCCCTCTGAGCCTTAAGGCTGCAGCATACTCCAACCGAACAGTAACGTTTTTCAGCTTCGGAAAACCGAAGAAAGTTAGATGAGGAAGAACATGTTTTATACTGCCTCAGTCAGAACTTGGCTGAGTTCTGAATGCCTAGACCCCGCCTACTCAACACCATTCACACCAGCTCACTGAGGCATTTTACATAACGCCGAAACTCGCCTGTTTATTTTCATCAATCTCTTTAGCCATTTTAGGTGACAGAGACAATGGACAAATGATGTGCTATATCTCTCTATTAACACATGGGAAGCCAAGGTTTCTAACATTTCTAGCTGTTGCTGCTGCCGTCGTTCACTTACGCTTTAATTTTGAAGAGCCTCGGAAGCTTCGTGCGTGTGCAAGTGAGTGTCCACTGACGATTGAGGAAGATAATCCATTTGTTTACAAACGCTCGCGAAACTAAAATCCAAACCGGGGCCGACCATCGCGGTAAAGTGTCGCCGTGAAAACAATCAGATCTCTGCTTCCCTGGCGTTCTTTGCACCTTATTCATAGATAAAGCCCCTTTATGTTTCAGCATAGAATAGAAATCAATGCAGCCTAGACGCGCCATTTTGTCTCTCTGCGAGCTACGTTATGACATATGGACTAGGGTCTTTGACTGACAGCACAGGATGCATGCAGCTGCATGTAACCAAGTTAACCCTTTGTCTCGTTCCTGAACGAGACAACTCCTTTTGGCAGAGCGACCTCTAGTGGCCGTATCTCGTTACTGAACGAGTTTGGTGTACAAATTGTTAATTCATTGCTATCTGGTTGTGTTTGTATTCGCTCAGTGTGAAATATTTATATGCGACGATGAGACACAGACGAGCTGAGTTCTACTGTAGACTGTGGTTTATTTTATGCATACAAGGGTCAGGTAGGAAGCTCAATACAAATCCCACAGCAATTATCCGCAGCCAACTTTTCTTCAAAACAGTCTATGGTAACAGATTGTGAAAATAAAACAGTCTAAATCACTGTGTCTGACCAATCTCACACAATGTTCTTTGAGAAAATTGTGAGGAAAAGTTCTGAAAGGCACTGCCAAAGTTGTTAATGTTAACGTTATTTTTCTCTTAATGCCTAATGCCTATGGAGTGTGCTGCAGCCTTCACTGAAAAACAACTCCTACAACCCATCTACACGACAATAGCTGATCTTCAAGCTCACATTGACTTGTGAATTTGTAGATGGCCTATCTGTGATGTGTTTGAAAAAATGAAGAACATTTCTGACAAAAAGGGAAACACCAGGTTGGACTTGGTTAAAATGTTACCACCTGCTCAACCCTCACACACCTGCATCGGGCCAGCTACCTCTAAAATGACAGATTAAACATTGGCCAAATTGTCAAAAGTAGAGGCAGAAATTGTGAAAATGGCAGATCTACATGCGCCTCGTTGTGTAGAACTGTGATGAAAAATGTAATGCCTCAACTCTTAGAGCTCGTCAGGGTGGGGGGTCCCCAGTTAAAATAAAAGAACCACTGTTGTAGATGATGCATATACTGTACATACAGAATGCTCCGTAATGATACCATCCTTCTTCCTTTCTCAGCTTTGCCTAAATTCCTTAAAGCCGCTTTGAGCATTTCTTTCTCTGTGGTCGGATCGGTGCCTGGAGCCTGGCTAGAAGAGGCAGGAACGGTTGAAAAAAAAAAAGACGAAGAAATCCACAGATGAAGGGGGGATCTTCCAAAAAAGAATCCATAAAAATATCAAGAATATTTCAAAAGCAGACCATCGGACCAACCACAGCGGCCACTACCAGTCCAGTCCAACCCTAGCTACACATTGGGGCAGACACACGACCATATCCCCAGCCTTTTCCTGCAGATGGTGCATGTTTCAGATGACCACACGGGGGCGCTGTCCCTCATATTTTTATTTTCCTTTTTTTTTCTGGAAAGAAATGTTAAAAAAGGGGGAAACATTTTCACTAAATAGAATTGGGGTGGTGTATATTATAATATATGAAGAAAATTTGATTTTTGTCTTTACAGAAAAAAACAGAAGAGCACATTCTAATTTTGGAGGTATTGTGTTTGTTTCTTTGTCTTACAATTAACAGATATATTTAGGTAATTTTCTTTTTGTTTCTTGGGTGGGGGTGATTTTAAAGGAAAGTGTTGTCTAATGTCAGAAGTAAAAGCACCAAAGTGTAGACTTAATACATGGATAAACATTATTTGGGGACAAAGGAATGGGCTTGTTAAAGGTTACTGAAGGGACCTTTTTTTGTGTCATGGTTTGTTATTTTTGACCTCTTCATTTTTATCTCTTGAATTATGTATTTTAAAGTATTTTGTGTTGGAAAGATATCTTTTTTTTCCTTCCTTTTTAAAAGAATGGGGACTTTATTTAATAGAATTCTGTATAACGTTACATATTTATATAGGAGAAAGGGGACAGAATGCTTTACATTCAGTTTAGAAGGTGGAGGGTGTGGGTCCAATGCTGTGCTATTGTTTTTTGCTTTGATATCACTCTGTGTAAATACATGCATACATTACACACATACACGCGCGCACACACACACACACACACACACACACACACATTTATCTGTCCTGCAGTGCTCTTGAGTTGACCACTTGACTCCTATAACCAGACTTCCAAACATCCGAAGCATGGCTGCATTCTCCCGCCAATTTGTTTACCCCTTCTCCTGTGTTTTTGTTGTAGTTTTACATACGCATGTCTTATTTGATCTTCAGGAAGGAAAACTCTATAATGGCCTGTACTGTTTTTGCACAGAAACTTGAGACTCAATGCTGTTTTTTGCGCTCACTCTCTCCTAAGGGTTGAGAATCATTGTGCAAATTCAGGTTAAAGCTTTTCCCCACTCCATCTTTCTTTGCACCCCTCTCCCTTCCCCACTTCCTGCCCCCCCCCCCCCCCCCCCCCACACACACACACAATTTACAAAAAAAAAGAAAAGAAAACCCCCCAGCCCTGTCGCTGTATTACCTGCTCCACTCCAGTGTGTTGATGATGATAATGAGGAAATTGATGATGTTGTCACCCTTATGCCTGTCTCTGTTCTGATTGTGTTCCTTAGACATTGTATATCGTCTGTCTTGGCTTGCTGTACTTCTGTGTTAAGTCCCGGCACTTAAAACAAAGGTGGGGAAAAAAGCATGTGGAAAAAGAGCAATGCTGAAAGGTGAGGGACTGACTGTTGCCGCGGCAGGTCGCTGGATCCAGGGTTGAGGTTGAACGAGCAAGTGGAATCTGCTGGCCTGAGGGTTTAGTAGCTGTACTGGAGGCAATCAATGGATCTGTCCCATTTCTGTCGCTGTTTCTGTTGTAAATGTCGTAGTTGTTGGTGTTCGTAGTTCGCTGTTACTATAACTTGAGTTGTTGATTTTCGACAGACCTAATTTGCGGGCGGGGAGGATTAAAGCAGTGGTTCTAAACCTGTGGGTCGGGACCCCCAGGGGGGTCCCCAAATTATTTTGGGGGGTCGCCAGATGATTAACTTAATGTGCAACATTGTTTTCTCTCTCAACAGTAAACTTTTAAATAAATTAAACACTGGCCAAATTGTCAAATATTAGAGGCAGAAATTATGAAAATAGCCGATCTACATGCAACGTTGCGAGGCGTTGTGAGCATGTAGATCTGCAATTTTCACAATAGAAACCTGTTATACAAAATGTAATGCCTCAACTCTTAGTGCTCGTCAGGGTGGGGGGGGGGTCCCCAGTTCAAATATGATTATTTTGGGGGTTGCGGCCTGAAAAGGTTGAGAACCACTGGATTAAAGAAATTGGGGCCATGGCCACCACAGCCTATTTTAATTTTTCCTTGAGTGTCCATTATCCTCTTCCATGTGCATGAATCAAATACACACATCAAACTGAACACATGGGGAAGCATATCAGAGTCAAACACGTGCACTGTTTAGCCTATAAATCGTCTCGCAATGCACAGCTTCATAAGCACACACTGAAACATTCTTCCTTTAAAAAGGACAAAAAAAAAAAGGATAGGCCTATGTGACTTTGTTTAGAGCACTCTTTATTCCCTCACTGTGTATGTGTGTGTGTGAAATTTGTGAATAGGTCCCAGTGGATGGGTCATGTATCCCCACTGCTCAACGCTGCTTCATAGTAAGTCATTCTCCGTTCCGGCTAGCATTGGTTGGAAGTCCAGAGTGGATCCATTCCCTTGATTCCTTTTGGGTCATCTTTTTAAAAGTATGTAAAATGGTCACGATTGCAAGAAGGGGGATCGGCCGCCTGTGTGTTTTTTTTTTTAAGTGCTATGGCATATCAGACACGTAAGGTAACTTGACCTGTGCCCTCGCCAACGAACACAAACACACAAACTTTTGCACCATGGCAATGTGTTGTGAAACTAGTACTGAAACTATGTGACGTTTTTATGAGTAGTTCTCTCTTTGTGCTGTGCTGGCCCTACTCCGTCAATAACCACCAGGGTGATGCTTTCATCCATTGTGTATGTTCACTCAAACTTGGGAATGTTTTAGTAAAGAGTACAATGCCATTTACTTAAACTCCTTAACAAACTATAGAAAATGGAAGGGGATATCATCCAAGGGAAATATGCCTGTGTATTTAGTGGCCCAAGTACTGGGACATTAAAACGTCAATTTGTTTGTTATACCCATGAAATTTACACTTTTGATCAGCTCAATCCTGTTATCTCTGGCTTCTGACAGTTAAATTGTTTACATTTTAAAATGGCAATTGGGATCACTGTCTACCTGGCTGAATTGGATGAAATACATGATTCTGACTAGCTCAGTCTCCACACTCAATGCTGCAGCCTGCAATAGGGCTCTTTCAAACTAGTGTTCTCTGAAGAAAATGAGTCAGGAGTAACCTCACTGCTGACGTGACCCTGTAAAGATTGAGAGAATGTTGAACGTTTTGGTTACATTTGTAACCTAAATTTGGTTTTACTTGGTCGAGTCCATCCTTAACAAAATGCAATGGAGCAGAGGCAACACTTGTTCATTATCGGTGATGGTTTATGTTTTGTTTTGCGTTGCGTTGTGCTTGAAATGAATTCCATGAGCTTGGAGCAAATTGAGCCAGCTCCACTCCACTGCCCAAATACATTGGCCTTTGACTGTAATTTGATTCTAAACGACAGCTAACTGAGTAGCAGGACAGGAAGAGAGCCTTGATATATAACAAACTATTGAAAAATGATTCAAAACCACAAACCTTTAACAGTAACACTATATATGCAGTTTTACAAACGGAAGAAATATGCATGTCTACTTTCTGGTAATATTTTTCGCTGTCTGTGTTTACTTGATTGAGTAATGGAAATATATGTTACTTGCATCCTCAAGGTTAATGAAATGGCTCTGTCTCAAATAATGAAACCAAGTGATGTATCACATTAAAAAGCATAACAAGATTAACAAGCCTTAGCTTGGTATGTTCCCCTTTATTAGTAAATTCATTGCGTTGTAATCATACAAAGGGGCTACATAATTATACTCTTTCATTTGGATGCTGGATTTTTGCATGACCATACAATTAATAAAAATCATGAATTTAAAGCCATCAAGTTTGCTTGTGTGAATGACAGACCATCTAGTTTTGCTTTTGACAGTTATTTCATAAAGTAACAATGCATTCAAAACACCAAAGAAATCTGTCTGTCTCAGATATTTTTTGTTATACGTTTCAGATAAGCTGTAAACAAGTATCACTATGTAAAACTTGACTAGTTATCATGGAGTGGTTTTACAGTACTATTTTACTGTAGCTGTATGGCAGCTAGTCTATTCATACTGTACCTAGTTTAACTATAATAAAAAATTAAAATAAAAACAGCTGTATACTGCTTGAAGCCCCCCCCCCCCCCCCCACCCCCACCCATTTTGTTCCAACAATGCATACTCCTACTGTATGTAGAAAAAACAAAAAAACAATGTTTGGTCGGTACACAACTAATGATAATGAATTGTAGGCCTATAGAGAAGTAGGCATAACATAATACATATAATACAATTGAAGCAAAATACAATACAATAAAAAAAAACGAAAAAACATTTAGGCCTAATATAAAGGTGGGTTTTCAACTATACAGTACCTACTCCACTTGTGACACTTATTCTGCTGTGACAATCAGATCATTCAAATGTTGCTCCTTTATCCGACTAGCCTACAGTGTAGTCTACATTTTTGTACTCTTGAGTTATTATGGGGTCTTTGAAATGACAGTTTGAGAACCACTTATTGCAGTGGTTCCCTAACTTTTCAGCCAGTGACCCAAAAGAGAAATTAAATGGCAGATCTACAATCTCTCTTGTAGATGTGCTATTTTCACTCGTTCTTAATTATTATTATATTTTATTTATGGAATTTCTTAGATGAGATCTTGTTTGTTTTGAGTTATTAAAAAATATATGTATTTCAAAAAGGTTTTCCAACTTTTGAAATGTGCTTTTAATTTTTTGTAGGAAAAGAAAATTGGATTTTTACTCTGTCCTGCACATGGGGACCCACGGTATGGCCTTTTATTTTTGAAGGTCCTCTCCTGACCGGATGTACCCTGGTTAACTTTAGCGACTGTTTTGTCTTTGGCGAAGTGTCGTGTTTAGTTTATCTACCAGATGAGACGGGCTAAAGTATGCAGGTTCTGCATAATAAGTTGTCACCACCACCACCATGCATCTCCACACAGGCGTCATACGTGTCAGCACATAGGTAAGTCATAACGTTAAATCGGCTAGCTGACGTTAGCTCTGCCTCTGAATGGCCAAAACATTAGCCCTGAAACATGATTGTCCTATCGCTACAGTCACGGGTCTGCTTGGAACTGGTGTAGGGCACTTTCACACTTTTGCCCCGTACGTCTACACAAACGTTCATATTTAAAATATAAAGTGCTTAGCCCCGGGCCACTAATGTTGCAATATTGTGCGGTTCCACAGAAGTGCGTATTGTTCAATACAAAGCACTTTAATCCGATGGGTGGCCATTTAAAAAAGGGTTTAAATGTATTTGGTGTGCAGTACACCTCGCAACCGATGGGGTTGCGTAGTTGAAAGCATATGGAGAACAATTGCCGCCCATCGGATTAAAATGCTTTTTATTGAACGATACGGACTTTTCTATGGACCCGCACAATATTGTAACATCCGTTGCCCAAGGGCAAGCACTTTATATTTGAAATATGAACGTTTATGTTGACGTGCAGGGCCAATATGGAGGACGTGCGCTACACCAGGTTGAAGCAGACCCATGACGACCGTCATGTTAACCATGGCTAACACAGTAAATACACAAAACGTTAGCCCAATCGTTTCTATGAAGGATTCACACACGCGTACGCGCGCACACTTTGTTTACTAACACAACGTGTATCGTTCATTCAACAACATTATTCTGTTCTGTATTGGAATTGACTGAATATGTTATTGACTGTACTAAATGAGTTAAAAAGGCCACAATGATGGATGAAAGTGAGACAAAAAAAAAGCCAAAGCATTGCTTGCTCGATTGATTGAAGACTATTAGTTTGCATAGGGTAGGGAAGGTACAGTTTCATCATGACGGTTCACTGGTACAAGGTCAACTAAAGGGAGATCCTAGTAAGCTCTTCAGCTTTTTACATAGAAAACCTTTATGTATCTCATATAACATTGAATTTCCATTGTGGTCCATTATTAACACTCTGGACAAAAACAATGCTGCAAGACAGCAATAGAACATATTTAGTTATTATTAAATTAATGATATATCATGAATTTGCATCCTTGCCACAGAATATCCTCTGGACTGACACAAATAACTTCACCAACTTTAACTTTGGCACATTGCCAGTAAGCTATTGTATGGCAAGAAGCCTAATAGGCCCCTTTCTGGGCCCGCCCCTTCCGCTTCCGCCACGTGACCGGCAGACATGATGGAGTCACTCAGAATGTAAACAAACGGGCCACCCACCCTGCTAACAATGGACGCGCTGAGCCATCTCACGCTCCCCGAGAGGCAACGATATGACGATAAAATCAAATTAATCGGCGTCGATCCATACAAAATTAGCAAGAGCGAGTCTAGTGCGAACAAGGGAGGGGCGGGCGCGCAGAGGCGTTCTGTGTACTTCTATTCCGGTTCGTCCACAGAGTCAGACACAGTGTTGTGTTGACATTTTCTCCGTTAGATAACAATGCTTTCTTTTCACTTTTTTCTACTTTTATCACTTGTCAAAAGACGTTTTATTTGGATGCTTCATCTTTTTACTGTTCATTTTTTTTGTTAGTGTTGTCATCGGTTTTTATTTATAAAGGGAAACAAGATATGTATGCTACAGTCTTCACACAGCAGAGCAGACAGAGAGAGGTAAGATAACGCTATTATTATCATAAAATACAGCAATCTATCTAATAAAACGTTTGTTAAATGTGCTTAGCAGTAGTGTCTTTTAGGGTTTGGGCCGGGGTCTTTGTTTAATATTAACGCTAGCCTCATTAGCATCTTAGCTCCGTCTATAATAGGTTACATCATCAGACTGCTGGTTCTCTAAGTGGGGTCCGGGGACCCCCAGGGAGTTCCAGGGGGTCCCCAGCTGAATTATAGTTAGGAACCAAATGGACCCTAATGCCTCGTGCACACTACAGATATATAGTTGAACGTTTAGCTTGGTAATTCAATGTTATCTCTATGGAGCATCTGAGCATCTCCTGCATCTTAAAGCTGGTTTCCATTGAGATTACATTGAATTACCAAGCAAAACGTTCAACTATATATCTGTAGTGTGCACGAGGCATTAGGGGTATGTAACTGTACAACTATATATCTGTAGTGTGCACGAGGCATTAGGGGTATGTAACTGTACAACTATATATCTGTAGTGTGCACGAGGCATTGGGGGTATGTAACTGTACAAATCATTTGGTTCCATGTGTACACTCTGAGTTATGCTAACGTATGATTGCTATTAAATGGGGGTCAGTAATGGATGTCAAACTGGGGGTCCTTGAAATTAATTTGTCATCATCATGTTTGTTCCCCCCTATAGACTCGTTTATAGAACTTTAATTTTTAACTAAAATATGAACAACCTCGTTTCCTGACAACCATAGGCTGCTAAAGACCCATTTAAGTCATATTTCACAACAAAGTATAAAGTTAAATAACTAAATTGTTCACAGTGGAAAAAAATAACACTTTCTTTCTTACCCTTTCAGGTCATCACAGTCTGCAATCAAGGTCTGCAATAATGTCCATCAATAAGAAGAATTGTAATTCATTATGCTGCTATATATGTTTTCAGCTTTAATGTATTCCCATAGAAGTATAATATTCTGTACTACTAACCATGTTCATCATTTTCGATTAAAACACATGAATCATGACATGTTTACGTCTTGTGAATTATATCAGCTTTATTCAAATGCATTCAGACAATACAGGCAATATCATTTCACAGGCAATTAGCCTTTTATTTAGGAAAACAATAGAATGTAGTCTTGTATCAGCTTTATTCAAATGTATTCAGACAATACAAGCAATATCATTTCACATGCAATTGGCCTTTTATTTAGGAAAACAATAGAATGTAGAGTATTGTATTTTGGGGGGATTTTGTTTGCATATTGTAAATCAAATTGAATAAGGTTCTGAATAATGTAGGCATAGCTATAGAATAGGCAAAGACAAATGTGTGTTGTGAATAGAATCAATAGTTACCTTCCCAATAAAGTACAGGGGTGTGAGTTTTCCTGAACCAAACAGTCGTCAACCTCCCTCACCACGAAGGACCACAGAAAGTTTGTTGTTCCTTCTTGGAGCTCTTTCAAGAGGTTGCATTCTCAAATCTGATTGCTGCTACATCCTGCCATCGGAAACCCTGATCGGCTGATGTGGTCCATGTCATCGCAGTTCCTGAAAGAAAAATAATTGTACCCAAGACTATGTATATTATTAAATGTATTTTTATGTATGGTAAGAACAGATATTTACTGTTATTATAGCTATCATTTTACAATGTTAATGAAACTGGACTTAGTCAAAAGTAAAGTTGTTTATAACATGTACTGTAGACTATTTTTACTTAGTAAAATCTTCCATTTTAATTTAATTAAAGAATACATTTAACCAAATGGACCTGTACAGGTCTACACTCAGATTGAAATTAACATTGAGGATTTTTACTCTACTTGTACAGATTGTTTGGTCCCCATATACTCGTTTGATAATCACCAAATTAATAAGAGGTAATAAGAATTGACTTGTATTATCCCACATTCCCACTGGACCCCATTTAGGCCAGTGACCCCATAAGAGAAATGTTATACGGCTCTAGCAGTGATTCCCAACCATTTTAATTTCAAGGACCCCCAGTTTGACATCCATTAGGCTACTGACCCCCATTTAATAGCATTTGTATCTCTGAGACCCCAATTTATATTGTAAAATCATACGTTAGCATAACTCAGAGTGTACACATGGAACCAAATGATTTGTACAGTTACATACCCCCAATGCCTCGTGCACACTACAGATATATAGTTGTACAGTTACATACCCCTAATGCCTCGTGCACACTACAGATATATAGTTGTACAGTTACATACCCCTAATGCCTCGTGCACACTACAGATATATAGTTGAACGTTTTGCTTGGTAATTCAATGTAATCTCAATGGAAACCAGCTTTAAGATGCAGGAGATGCTCAGATGCTCCATAGAGATAACATTGAATTACCAAGCTAAACGTTCAACTATATATCTGTAGTGTGCACGAGGCATTAGGGTCCATTTGGTTCCTAACTATAATTCAGCTGGGGACCCCCTGGAACTCCCTGGGGGTCCCCGGACCCCACTTAGAGAACCAGCAGTCTGATGATGTAACCTATTATAGACGGAGCTAAGATGCTAATGAGGCTAGCGTTAATATTAAACAAAGACCCCGGCCCAAACCCTAAAAGACACTACTGCTAAGCACATTTAACAAACGTTTTATTAGATAGATTGCTGTATTTTATGATAATAATAGCGTTATCTTACCTCTCTCTGTCTGCTCTGCTGTGTGAAGACTGTAGCATACATATCTTGTTTCCCTTTATAAATAAAAACCGATGACAACACTAACAAAAAAAATGAACAGTAAAAAGATGAAGCATCCAAATAAAACGTCTTTTGACAAGTGATAAAAGTAGAAAAAAGTGAAAAGAAAGCATTGTTATCTAACGGAGAAAATGTCAACACAACACTGTGTCTGACTCTGTGGACGAACCGGAATAGAAGTACACAGAACGCCTCTGCGCGCCCGCCCCTCCCTTGTTCGCACTAGACTCGCTCTTGCTAATTTTGTATGGATCGACGCCGATTAATTTGATTGTATCGTCATATCGTTGCCTCTCGGGGAGCGTGAGATGGCTCAGCGCGTCCATTGTTAGCAGGGTGGGTGGCCCGTTTGTTTACATTCTGAGTGACTCCATCATGTCTGCCGGTCACGTGGCGGAAGCGGAAGGGGCGGGCCCAGAAAGGGGCCTATTCAAGGTTTCCAGTAAAACAAATCACAATCTATAAAGCATATATACCATAACTTGAAAATGTTATTATTGTAAAGCCAACAACATTATGAGAATATACAGTATAGTAGGGTCAAATATGGCAGTTCCGTGACCGTGGAGAGCAAAGGTCCGTTTCTCAATGGATTTGTCATCTAAAAGGGTTATTAAACAAATGTGGCCGGGGTGTCTTTTTTAAAAGGGTCGGGAATTTTTTTTAGAGACCAAAATCCAAAATGGCTACGAAAATGAACTTTTCAATGGTTTGACCTACAGTTATTAATAAAACTTGTTTTCTGTGACTTTTTGGGTTGAGGAATCCATAATTGTTGTTAATTTAATGATTTAACCTGTTTTCAAACTTCTGATCCAAGATGGCTGCTGACTATCGGCTCCGAAAGGTATTTTTTTTACATTGCCATAGAACCTTCATATTAGGCTCTAATGAAAGCTCTGCTCAAGCTAAAGCTAGTACATAATGACGCAAAGGTCATCTCAAAGGTCAAAAAGGTCACTGTTGTCTTATACAGTGATTATTTATCCCACGACCATAATAGACAGCGAACCTCTTCAATTATTTTTAAGCATCCTGCGCGATAGAATCACATTTACACTGCATCTAAAGACTCCACCTTTTGCACAAAAATCGTGCATTTTTACCCCAATGTTCCTAGCAGCTTCTCCTGAAGCTATTGTATTTGCACGATGCACACTTTGTAGAAAAGTAATGTGTGGGTTTAGTATGCAAATCTTTCCCCAGAGGTACTGCCACGCAATTTTCGTCAGCAAAGTATCAGGTTACAGGGACCGAGAGAGAGAGACAGAGAGAGAGAGAGAGAGAGAGAGAGATGAGGGGAGGGAGGAGGGGGGAGCAGCTAGCTAACAGCGTGCAGCAACGGACGCGAGCGAGCGAGAGAAAGAGAGAGAGAGGAGGGGAGAGGGGAGCTGCTAACAGCGTGCCGTGGAGGGACGCGACAGAGAGAAGAGAGAGAGAAATGAGGGGAGGGGATGGAGCAGCTAAGCGTTAACACAGCAGACCTCTCTATGAGCAGTACAATATCTAGAACAATATCTTCATTGTTGGTGTCAAAACATGAGGAACACATGCGTTCAGGTACGTCCCCGAACACAGACCAACAAAAGTAACAAGTAAAAGTACTCCAGCCCAGCCTTCTTCACAATGATCAAAGAAAAAGTCGCCAATTCAACAAGTAAAAGTACTCCAGCCTTCTTCACAATGATCAATGGACAATGATCGCCAGCAATAAGGATTGGAAGAAGTGTTGTTTTCTACAGTCACAGCTGCCGTTGGATCCACTTTCATGAAGCAATGTTTTGGTGTGTTGACTCAAAGCCGTGAAAAGGAAACATGTCAGACAGACGCAAGGTTTATATGCTGTTGCACACGCACGCGTGCGTGCACACACAGCGCGTATGGTACGAGTCCATTTGGTACCAGAGTGAAGTTTTTCGCGGAATAGGACTGCACCATGCTAAAAAGTAAAAGATATCCCTGCCGTCTCTCTCTCTCTCCCTGTCTCTCTCTGTCGATGTCAAGCTGTGTTTGTGTGTGTGTGTGTGTGTGTGTGTGTGTGTGTGTGTGTGTGTGTGTGTGTGCGTGCGTGCGTGTGCGTGCGAACGTACTGGGCTGTTACACCGCAAATGTTGACCTATAGAATCTGGTGACAATGATTGCGTTCACTGCATATAATATAAACAGACGTTAATAAAGTATTGGTGAGGCGATGACGTGGTGTAGACCTATACTGTTCTCTCCAACCCCCCTCCTCCCTCCCATCCTCCCTCCATCCTCCCCCCATCGGTAAAAAAAAAAAAATGTGTAGGAAAGATTTGAGTGACTGTGAAAGAACTTTCTCCCAATGTAAGATTAAGACATCATACTTTATATAAACCCTATTATATTAAGCCTAAACGGTTCTGCCGCTGTGTAGAACTGTTTTTAACAGTTTTTTACTTTAAAAGTAGGACCCCCAAAGGAGGACCATACAGATGTATTTAGATGTATTTCCTTTTGATTTTAAATCACATTTCATTTGTACATTAACTTCATAAATACAGGGAAATACATATACATTTCACCCCTTTAAGACAGTTTTTCAGTTGCTTGATTCAGATTTAGATATTTGATATTAATTGTATTAGACACACCCCTTACAACACATTGTTACTTCAAACAACTTCACACTTTGGAAACAAATGCCTATTTAACATTGATGGCAACAACATTGGTTACCTGTCCACTGGACCTGTATTCGTCTGCATGGATTACATTGCATATATATATATATATATACAGTGTGTATATATATACATTTGTTTAAATCTCTGTGGCAAAAAATAGCGGTCGACAGAGATCTCCATATATGGACAAATCAATTTGATTGTTGGTATACGGCGAGGGCCCCCGGAGGGGGCCCGAGCTCTAGATTTGAGGGCCCCCGAAGGGGGCCCGAAATTCTAGTCAAACTAATAGACCGCTACACTTCATGGAAATCTGTTGATTTTCCACACTGGCTCCACTCATCATCATCAGTACTACTGTCATCTGAAGAGTCACAAGGTGGGAGCTGCTGGGGCAAGGGGGGAAGGGTGTGATGCACTGGTCGGCACTTCCCATTCACAAGTTCCCAACCACAACCAAGGGGTAAGGGATGCTCTAGCAGGTTGTTATGGAGCTGGCAAAATGTAAGGTAGTTTGTCCTTTCAAGATGAAGATTCAGTTAGTCATCATCAGGAGGAAGATGGAGTGTGAATTGTTTCTTATATGTGCCACTTTGAAGCTCTGGCCTGCCCACCGGTACTAACTGCACTCTCACCATAGATGACGAAGAGCACACGTGACTTCATGTCTCCTCTGACATCTTCCAACTATTGCCTCATGATCAGACTTGATCTTTGCCAACACTTTCTTAGTAGGGTAGCTCTCTCATGGACTGGCTAAAGTTCCATGGCATATGACAACCATGACTATGGGAGGTCTACTAACTCCAAACTCTCACTCATGAGCTCTCTTTCCTCAGGACCAGACATCACTTACTTCCTTCTGTGCCCATAGAAAGAACCCTGAGGAACCCTGCCAGTGATTACATAGATAGGTATGATGATGTGTGCAGCCTCTTCTGGCTGCAGGATGGCATGCTGAGTTTTCGTGACAAAAGCTGCTTGGACATACAAGGCTGTGTCCTCGCAATGGATGCTTGAAGACACATGCCATGCCAGTTGTCAGGGCGTTTGACATTTCTCCCTCACACTATACAATGTCACCCTGCACCTGACAAACTTGTGCTTTCCAGATTGTTCTGGTATCAACTGCCATCATTGATGAGCAAGCAGTTCAGGAACCTGAAGGATGGCGTGCATGAAGGATTTGAATACTGAGCTATTTGACAGGTCTTTTCCTACATGGAGGTCATTACAATCTGGTCTGGTGGCCTCACCAGAGGTAGTGCATGATGACCTTAAGACTGCACTTTTAGATGTCCAAACTCAGGTTGAAAATTCCTTCTCGCTGTTAGCTGAAATTATCTGTACACCATCTGGTGCAATTATGAACCTGGCCCAGATGGAGAGATCGAGGCTGTCGGCCCTGGTGGACCGACAGCCTCCATCTCTCCATCTGGGTCAATGTGTAAGACTGTTAAGAGCAAGTTGTTAGAGTTCTTCAACCTAGACCCAATTACAGAGGAACAAAAAGACCAGATCACCTTGTGGACATGGGGCTGATGTGGAGGCTAGCAATCCCCACACTTGAGGACTGTGAGGCTAAGAAGAGGGATGGCTCAGAGTACCCCTGGAATGACTAATCTGGATAGAATCTCTTCTCATGCCATGCTGATGTTGAAGCTGACCTACTCTTCAGCATCAAGGCTTATGAGCATGATCGTCAAGCAGCAAAACATCCACACATTCCAAATGTTTTCATCAAGCCTGAAGAAGTTGGGTGAACTCAACTCATGGTCAACTCAGGAAACAAGGTGAGATTGAAGAAGCTTGTGAAGGAAGAGTTGAAAGCACAAGTTTGTCAGGTAGTCTGGGATCACTTCACTTTTCGGGTTTGTAACCGGTCTGGAGCGGAAACCCCAAAACGTCACGTTGTAGTACTCAAAGGACTACAATTTGCTGGAAAGATCAAACCGGATTCAGTTTTAACCCAAAATATTCCCCTGCGCTCAAGGACATACTTTTAGGGCCTACCTAATAAACTCCTTGATGCGGAGTAGTTTTGCTTTTGAAACTGGAGCATTTGAATAGGTATTGGGGAAACAAACGGAGGGAACCAAATCAAAGCGACGCCGCTTCTTCTAGTGGTTTCCGCGCTCCAGGCGGAAACCAAACGGCCTGTTGTGAACGAACACCAGGCTTTTTCTCTGAGAAAGCCTGGTGGGCGAGGTTAGGTACAGGGTGACATTGTATAGTGTGAGGGAGAAATGTCAAACGCCCTGACAACTGGCATGGCATGTGTCTTCAAGCATCCATTGCGAGGACACAGCCTTGTATGTCCAAGCAGCTTTTGTCACGAAAACTCAGCATGCCATCCTGCAGCCAGAAGAGACTGCACACATCATCATACCTATCCATGTAATCACTGGCAGTGACCACACCTCAGGGTTCTATGGGCACAGAAGGAAGTAAGTGAGGAAAGAGAGCTCATGAGTGAGAGTTTGGAGTTAGTAGACCTCCCATAGTCATGGTTGTCATATGCCATGGAACTTTAGCCAGTCCATGAGAGAGCTACCCTACTAAGAAAGTGTTGGCGAAGATCAAGTCTGATCATGAGGCAATTGTTAGAAGATGTCAGAGGAGACATGAAGTCACGTGTGCTCTGCATCATCTATGGTGAGAGTGCAGTTAGTACCGGTGGGCAGGCCAGAGCTTCAAAGTGGCACATATAAGAAACAATTCACACTCCATCTTCCTCCTGATGATGACTAACTGAATCTTCATCTTGAAAAGACAAACTGAATCTTCATCTTGAAAAGACAAACTACCTTAAATTTTGCCAGCTCCATAACAACCTGCTAGAGCATCCCTTACCCCTTGGTTGTGGTTGGGAACTTGTGAATGGGAAGTGCCGACCAGTGCATCACACCCTTCCCCCCTTGCCCCAGCAGCTCCCACCTTGTGACTCTTCAGATGACAGTAGTACTGATGATGATGATGAGTGGAGCCAGTGTGGAAAATCAACAAATTCCCATGAAGTGTAGCGGTCTATTAGTTTGATAAATAATCACTGTATAAGACAACACTGACCTTTGAGATGACCTTTGAGATGACCTCTGCGTCATTATGTTAGTTGTACTAGCTTTAGCTTGAGCAGAGCTTTCATTAGAGCCTAATATGAAGGTTCTATGGCAATGTAAAAAAAATGACCTTTCGGAGCCGATAGTCAGCAGCCATCTTGGATCAGAAGTTTGAAAACAGGTTAAATCATTAAATTAACATAAATTATGGATTCCTCAACCCAAAAAGTCGCAGAAAACAAGTTTTATTCATAACTGTAGGTCAAACCATTGAAAAGTTCATTTTCATCATAGCTGATTGTAGCCATTTTGGATTTTGGTCTCTAAAAAAAATTCCCGACCCTTTTAAAAAAGACACCCCGGCCAAATTTGTTTAATAACCCTTTTAGATGACAAATCCATTGAGAAACGGACCTTTGCTCTCCACGGTCACGGAACTGCCATTTTTGACCCTACTAGTAGGGGTAAAATATTATACTTTATACTAATAACTATTATTACTATTAACTACTTTGCTGATTCGATTTTTGTGAATATAAGATCTACAAGCTCGCATTGCCTGACGTTGTCAACTTGTAGATCATATTTAAAACGCAATTTTAAAAAAAGATTGAAAAGGAGGGGGGAAAAAGTACTAATTTTAGTCGATTCGGACAATTGACTCTTGCGCACTTAGTGACCTTGTTTTGAAGTTGTTTGTTCAAGCGACAGTATTTCAGTCAAACTCAGTGAAGGCACCAGTAGGCAGGTATTATTACACGAGTGTGTGCATGCGCATGCATACAACGTTATTGTGAGTGTGCTTGTGGGATTCTCTATCTCTCTTATAGGCACACTGTGGACAGGAGTCACAGGACCATAGGCTGATGATGGCATCTAAATCAAAAGTCGACCTGGCATCCTTGCCACAGACAGAAATCATCACATATTGGGCACTTTCGTTAGGGTCTCACTTGTATTCTTTCTACGAGCTGCACAGATTCTCCAAAGGTAAGATCAATCAAAAGGTACATAGGCATACATGCATACAGTGAAAAACGAATACAAAACAGAGCAAAAAGTAACTCTGCATTACAAATTAAAATGAAAATACACTACTTTAGCTTGACACTCTTGTATGATGAAGTAGGGCATTAACTGAAGTTGAAATATGGAGGCACAAGGTTTCTGCCCAACAGCAACGATACTCTTTATTTCCTCAGAATATGAAGCTGGTCTGGAGAGAGAACTGGAGAAAGGCTTTTTTCTGGGGTTTAAAAGGGTGAGATTTCTGTATAGGCTGTCACCAGTGGTGGACAGTAAGTGAGAACTTTTTTGGATACTTTGGGTGCGTTCGGAGATGCGCACCGGGTGTGTGGTTGGTGTAGTGAGTGCAATGGGCGGTGACGTTGCAGAGTGCATTCAGTGTGGCTTATTTAAATCAAATTTACTTACTTACGTATTTACGAACGACCAGTTAAGAGGCAGCAGTGCGCTATTTCAGTCAGAAAACCTTCTGAAAAGCAGCAGTTGCTAACGTAACGTTGCTATCGTTAGGTAATTTAATTCATAACTTTGGCCTACCTGCTGTTAGTTTACACGTTGTTGATGAGTGTGTAACAATAAAGCCCAAAGGACCAATAAAACAGCAAATGGTGCATTTTGTTATCATTTCCTACGCCATTGTTCACAGCTGAGAAGCGCAAGACACCGCCATGAAAACCAACCAATCAAAACACTGCACTAATGCACCACACTGTCAAACCCCAACTTCTGAGTAGGGTCGGTGAGTGTGTGCACTGAGCACACCTGGTGTGCAGCGCACTGGATTTCCGAACGACTACGCACCAAGTGCACCGAATAAATGAACAACAACATGGCACACCAGTGCGTTGAGTGCATTTCCGAACGCACCCTTAAACTCGACTACAATTATTTATATATATATCGGTATGCGTGTGTGTGTATAATATTATTTTTTATAGCTGTCAAAGGATTATTTTGATACTTGGACGTCTGGTTGAAAGTAGTTAAAAGCCTTTATGCCACAGGTTTGACATACGGACAGGCCCAATGTCCACATCTTGGCCGTCCAGAGTGTGCTCTGTTCCACAGGGGTCATCCCACAGGGGCCATGACCCCTGCTGGCATTGGGTGCCCATGATGAAGTTAATTGTTTTTGTCAGGACCCCACAGACTTTGAATGGAGTTTCTGGAGCGAATGGGCAAAGAAGTCTCTGCTGTGGAGTCTGATTGGACATGGTGTTATATCTAGATTTACCTGCACCTTTTTCCCTAAGGTAGGATACATTAATGTTATGAATTTGAAGGTTGAAATGTTGCTAATACTACTGCATGTCACTGCTGCTGCACCCCACAGTACTTATTTATACTCTGTATATATTTGTTTAGTTATAGCCTAATTAATAATTAGTTATTAGATTCTCTTCCTCACTTCAGTGATATGTTAGCCATTTAAAATGAGCCCTTCAGGATCATTATCTGTAGAGAGTCATTCTGATGTTCACCTCAAACAGCTCAGGGTACCAGCACTGTTGCTGTATGGCCTCCTGGCAGCCTGCAGTGTTTTAGGAGTTAAAGGTGTGAGTGTGCTACTCATACACCTCCTTGTGTCCTTCGCCATGGCCCAGCTACGTAGGCCTGCTCTGTCCTGGGCCGGTAGCCTGCTTCTGCTCTCCAGCCTTCACTTTAAGCCACTACAAGACCTCCAGGTATGATGGAGCTGTTAGCCTATCTCACAAAGTTTTCTTAAAGATTTTTTTAGACATGTATGTGTGTTTATAAAAACTTTATATACAGTATAAGTGGATTGTGATAAAATGGTAAATGCCTTTAATCAAAACTTTATGATTATTATCAAGATTTAAAAGGCAAAGATTGTGTTACAACTCCCAATTTATTGTCCCATCCCATCACAGGTTTACTTTAAAACTGTAAATAGTTGCACTGCTGTTGGCCAAGAATTGTGGAAGCATTTACAGTATGTGTTGGGTGCATGCATACTGTGCGTACTGTACATGCACACACACACACACACACACACACACACACACACACACACACACACACACACACACACACTTTGCCAGTTTGCCACTAGTGAACACAACACTTGAATGAACACAAGAGGGAGCAAGACACACAGGCAAAGGGAACCAGCTGTGTCCTGTGCAAAATTTAAACACTGAGGGAACATGGAATACTTTAGAAGAAGCATAAGTGGTTGTATTATATCAATAATCAAATGATTTGGCATGATTTGCAAGACTGTGGTAAAAAAAATACATCTAAGACACACTTAAACCCTCTTTAAAACCTCTTATCAGCAGTGGGGAATGTGGAATGTGCATTGGTTCAGAATTAGGGGCTGACAATAATAGACTGTGCAGTACACATGAAGTACACTTAATTATGTTACATTTTAGTGGCTGTGTGAGCAAAAAAAAGCATGGTTGTTTACGAATGAATGCAGTTTTTAGAGTAGAAGGATTTGAGAGCCCACATTTTCTCAACTGCCTTCTTTGCCACAGTCTCGGTGTGTATTCTCCAAGGTCCTGTGTGATGTGCACACTAAGATTCGCGGAGGTGCTCATCCTCTCCACTGGTGCCCTGGTGTTGTTCAGGAACAGTGTGTCCATGATCATCTCTTTAGTGTTTTCAATGATCAGATAACTATTTCCTGGCACCACTGCAACAGCTCTGCCACCCTCAGACGAGGCCCCTTGTCGTCATTTAAGATCGACCAACTGGGGTCTGATGGATAAGAAGTCCAGTACCCTGTCGCACACTGCAGGGTTCAGTCCCAGGGCAGCCAGTTTGCTAGCCAGCCTGGTGGGGATCCATTTAGGCCTATACACATTATAACGCATTATGTTATGCTTTAACTATTAAAAAATAGCAGATCTACAAGCTCACAGTGCGCTGTGAGCTTGTAGAGCTTGAGCTAGATCTGCTATTTTTTTTAAATCGTGAACATTTGTGCAGGTCTTTGAATATTTTTGACCCACTTCTGTACGTGTCTTCTAAATCCTTCTAAGTTTTTTTTTTTTTTTTAGAAAAAACTATGTTTCTAAATCAGTAGTTCTCAAACTTTTTCATGTCAAGGACCCCCAAAATTACATGTATTTGGCCACGGACCCCCATTTCAAAATACTTAGTTCCAGGGACCCCCCCCCCCCCCCCCCCCCAGGAGCAAAATTTGAGTTACAAATGTTTGCTTTAAAAATACCGGACCATATATTCAAAGATTTGCACACATTTTCAAGATTTTTCAAAAATAGCTCGCAGTGCTGTGAGCTTGTATATATGCTATTTTTCAATAGTTAAAGCATTAAATAATTCTAGGCCTAAATGGGTTAACGGCAGAGCTCTAATCAATGAATTATTGTTATGGGGAATTGGCATCATTGGTGGATCTGTTGGCACTATAGGCAAACAGTGCCGTGGGTCCAGTTGAGCTGTGGAGAGAGGAGGAGTTGCAGTGTCTCACTAGCCCTCTCGAAGTGAGGTCAGTGCAACCTCACAGTAGTCATTCAGGCCGGCTGATGAGGCATTCTTGGGTACGAGGACAATGGTAACCAATGCAATTGATTTCAAGGACACTTTCTGGGGAACAAACCCAAACAGGCTACTGCCAAGCAACACTTGAAATTGTATTGTACATTATTTGTCCCTAACTCAGTATGCCTTAAGGATATGCAATTCACAAATATAGACTGCCGCTTCTAGAGGCTGCTTGTGTTGATAGGCACTCCATTAAGAACATTCAGAAAATGTCTCTTTCATCACACTCGCACTCCCCTCACTGATTTGTTTACATGCACGCACAGCACACATGCACAATGTGTATCTTGGGATTGCAGTGATCTTTCTGAACTTGTAAACAATGATACACCTGAAATAAATGTTGCAATGTTAAATGTATACAAACTTAACTGTTATGTTAGGTGAATATAAGTCAAGTTTATCTATGTTTATGTATTGTAGGGCACGGTAGCACGGCATCACAGCTAGAAGGTCCTGGGTTAGATTCCCGCCGGGACGCTGGGGGCGTGTTCTCTCCTCCACGTCATCAGCGCCCATAACCTAGGTGGGGTTGGCGAAAGGGCCTTTCTGTGTGGAGTTTGCATGTACTCCCCGGTAGGTACCCTCACAAAAAACATGCAGTAATTCTGGTCTCTATACTGCCTCCCCCTGGTTGGAATAACGTGTTCGTTCCACGCGCTACGTCCTACCGGGGAAACTCCCTCCTGTCAGGTGATAAGCGGCTTGCTCACTCCTCATGCATTGAAGGAAGCATGAGCTCAGTTCGGGGCTCTCCCCAGGTTGGCAGCGGGAGAGTAGCGCCCAGGATTACAGCTTAGGCAATTGAAAATTAGGTGAAAATGGGTTACAAAATCGTAGGAAAAAAAAACATGTACTGTATACGTATTTAGTTATTTTGACTATATAGCACATTTGATTATTTTATATTATTGGACTTTTCATTGTGTGTCTTAGAGAGGCTGGTATGAGACGGAGGAACAGTATTACCTGTTACTCTTCAGTGTTGCCGTCGGTGGACTCCGTTTCATCAGCTTCAGTCTTGAGCACTGCTGGTCCCCCCTGGAGCCTGGTGGAGTCGTGCAACTGTACTGGTTGTTCTCGTACTCGTTTTACCATCCCTTGTTCTACAATGGACCCATCATCACATACAAGGACTACATCCAGCAGGTAGATGTCTCAGATGTTTAATCCAGATCAGATGTAAAGCTTTGATTTGGTCTGGAATTGCCCCCTGTTCTCTATCCTGAGGAGGCCAGCGTGATTGATTTTTATCCCTGAGGGTTACACCACTTACACGTTGCCACTCTGAAGATTGACTTCCATTCATCTAAATGGCGGTGTTTCCAAATTTTACTTTTTCCAAAATCAAAACGCACTGCCTTTCCAAAGATTGACTTCCATTATTTGAAATTTGATCATTCAGTTTATCATATCTTTCTGTCAAAACTGTCCAAGACACATATTTTATAAGGTGTGTAAGTTGCGCAACAGAGTAAGCATTTCACATCTCTCTGGTAGGACAGGACAGTCACAGAACACTGCTCAAACGGCGAAAAAGCCATCCTTGTGTTTTGGTGCTGTGCCCGGCCAAGCCAGGCACCACTTCCAAAATAATAACATGGGACTCTGCGATAGTGGATGTGTAGATTATGTTTTTATTTTTTGGTTAATCTAATCTATTTAAGCAGTTATTTTGGAACACAAAATTACAGTAAACCTCTAATCGCTTACATCCCAACTCAAATCTGGTTAGATTTGTCTGAATAAGACATTTTAAAGAGAAATAGCAAAGAGTACTGACATAAGAGCTTGTTTTCAGTACACTGCCTTTGGGTGGGATGACACATGTATAATATGCGGGGGTTTGGGTTTTGTGTGACTTAAGTAGTATTGTGTGGGCCATATTGTTCTGTGGAATTGAGCCAGCAAATCTGTGACTGCTAAGTACACTTATTAACCTCTTAACCAACCCTCTTACACAGATGCGGACACCCACCGAGGGAGGAAGTCAAGATGAAGCCAATTTGATGTACCTGGTTTTCAGAGCAGGCAGGATTTTTCTGTGGTGGTTCATCGCAGAGTACATGATCCATGTAATGTACATGCACTCCATACAGGCCAATGAGACCTATCTGCAAATTCTTCCTCCGTGGGCTTTAGGTACGAACCCGAACGTGTGAACACTTGCCTCCCCTGGATGGTTTTCCAGAAATCGAATCAATAATTGTATTTTATTTTTCATTTTGAAGAGAATTTGAGTACAGGCGAAGTCGTAATCAACTTTTCTGTGTGGTGTCATTTTTGTGTAAGCATGTAAGTATAATTTCCAATATTATCATTTACAAAGATGTCCCCCCCCCCCTTCCCTCTCTTCTTCTATGTTACAGGTGGTCTGGCCTTGGCTCTTGTTCAGTTCTTCTATGTGAAGTACTTGGTGCTCTTTGGGTTGCCCTCAATGCTGGCTACACTAGACGGCCTACTTCCGCCAAAGCTCCCGCGCTGTGTCAGCATCATGTATAGTTTCACTGGAATGTGGAGGCAAGTTCATAGCTGTTCTTTATAATGTCCCTGATATGTCAGATATATCTTTTGTTGCATACCAAGCTTTTTGGGCGAGGGAAGTGATGTTAACTGTAGCTGACCAAGCTGTAGCTCAGTGGGTAGAGAGGCTGTCTGGTAATCAGAAGGTCATTGGTTGGCCTCTTGGCCCACCCATCTATGTATTGAAGTGTCCCTGAGCAAGAGACTTAGTGTAACTCCTCCTCATCATGACTATCTGAGTAGCCATCCGTTGGGTGAAGATGTAACATTAAGACCTGAGGCCGATTCTACAAACGTCTTCTAAATATTTTTTTCTGACAAAACGTATGTTTCTACTGTATATCAGTGGTTTTCAAACTTGTTCATGTTAAGAACCCCAAAAATGTTAATATATATAGTCGCGGAACGGGACCCCCAGAAGCAAAGATTTGAGTTTAAAAAAAAGCTTTAAATATATATATTCAAAGATTTGCACTAATTTTCAAGGCTATTTTATTTTGAATAGCCAACCATGAGCGTGCTATTATAGCTAAAATCTAAAATGACACAAATGCTTTCCCAGTTTGAATGGGTTAACAAAGGTCTCCCGTCCCAATCAGCAAACCAAAATGTATGTTAAACAGGCTGCCGCGGTTGCTACATTGTATCCTTGTGAATAATTAAGGCTATGGATAGTGGGTGCTGTATGTTATACACGATGTACATCGTGGGTATTCATCGTTGCCCTCAGTAATTAGCCTTTGGCAGACAGGAATGCCTGGATGATAATCTATATTTATCTCATACCCAGCCTCTATTTGCCCTGGAGTGATAAAAGGATTGAGAGAGTAATATATCTGATTACCCTGTGGGATGATAACTGGTAATCCCTAGGGCTGCTGTGACTAGCTGACCAATCAGCACAAATTAAGGAGCCACAGCACGCTGAACTGTCACTGTGAGCGACTTCACTGTGGAAGGAGAAAGAACTCATTTAGGCCATCACCGCCAGTGTTGGCCAAGTTGATAAAATACTATTTTCTCCATGTCTTTGTGATTTCATTAGGCAAGGGGTATGTGGTAAGCAAATGAGTGCTCACTGCTCAGGCGTTCATCGTTGTGATTATGCCTGGGTAATTACCTATATTTGTTCCAGTCAAGTAATTCGATTGTATAAGAACCAGTCCATGAGTGCTGATATACAGTATAACAGCACTTCAGTTTTACTGTAACATATTATTTAACAACATCACGTTGTCTGCCATTACTTGATCATTTATAGTAGAACTGTGTTATGAAACCAGTATGATGTGATTACATTTGACACCCATTGTCACCACTTGTGCTTTGCCAATCAAACCCTCTGACGGCAATGATTTGGCTCGTCTCCCATCATTACTGGCAGTCAGAACTATAGGTCCCTTCTACACAATGAGGAACAGGCTATGGTCCCTTGTTTCAAAACCTGACAAAAACATCATAGGCCTACACACCTAGTTCAATATTTGAATATGATTACCGTCTGTATAAACACTAATAATAAACAATCACAAACAATCAAAGCCCACGTAAAATTGATTGCTATGTGTATCTTATGCTGAAGGGGTCAGAATTGCTTAAGCTAAAGGGCACATTAAAGCACTTGGATTATTATTTTCAAAGAACCTTAATCACCATTACTGCTAATTCTCATTAATGCTGATTTTCCACTGCTAAGTCCTTTGATGAATATTTAAAGACACCTGAAGCTACAGTATAGTTCGGGACTGGTACAGCAAAACTGCTGGTGGACTTTATGCGGCAGCTTCAACCCCATTCAAAGCTGGAGAGAAAGACAGGCATGTGTAATTACATATTGTTCATGACTAGCTCCTCTATTTCACTCGAAAACCAAATAGAGATGGAAATCTTTGCCTTGGTTTTTCAGTACAAGTGCATGCTTGTAGCACATTTTGTCTGGTAATGTCACATGGATGCGCTCCATCTACTGAACTAGCTAGAGGTACCCAATGATGCTATTGACAAAGCAACATTAATTTATTGACCAAGTGAAATGGTCCCCCCCTCCCACACACACACACACGCACGCACACACACACACACACACACACACACACACACACACACACACACACACACACACACACACACACACACACACACACAACACACACAGAGCGCTCAGGTGTTTCATAGGGATGGCTATCAGTATGCAAATTTCTGTCTCTTTTTTGTCTCTTTCAGGCATTTTGATGAAGGGCTATATCGATGGCTCATCAGGTAAGAGGCATCTAATCAAATTCTAGGAGCCTACAATAATTCAAATGTTAATTGAAAGTGTGATGCTAATATTATACGTTTTAGCCAGCCCAGAACTCAGGTTTCCGTTTTTTTAATGTACAATAGAATACATTAAGAAAGCACCATCTTTTCTTTTGGCATTTGGTGCCTGTGGTAATTATTTATTGCATACTGAAAGAGCGCATTCATGGTTTGGCATTCAGATTCTCTCTTGAATTACTCTCAAAAGTCTACAGTTGCCTGCCAGCATGTTTATGCCAAGCAACATGTTGTTGGTTAAAAATGTTCCTGTCTCATGGTTATACCCCCCAAACCCTGCCAGAGAAATGCCAGCATTTTCAATATGCGCATGTGTAATACAGCCATTATGCATTCACTCACTTGGGCTTTAAACAACATGCATTATGTGTTTGTCTGGTGTTGTCTTTTGTTAATGATGCACACTCTGCTGGGCATCATAACCTATTGGGTGTTCATGAACTGAATGGTGGCTGCATGTTGCTGTGCATGTTGCTTTGAGGAAATACTACTATTCCAGTCAGTAGTTTTCCATAAGAATATTATCTCTTTGTGGGTAGATATCATTTTTCATTCTTTGTGTAGAAGTTAACATCCTTTATGTTGTTAAATCTGGCACGTTCATCAGTTATGCCAGATTAGAATGTACTTGAAAGACTCCCGAATCTACATTGCAAATACAATACATTTCAGTCTGTTGGTGCCTGGTGGCCCAGCCAATTATTGCATTGAACATATATCCATGTGAGTCACGAGGACCAGAGTTGGAATCCAGATCCCGTGATTCCTGTCATATCTCGCTTTTCTCCAATCTCTTCCCCTCTGTTACAGTGTTGATTTCGTCGACTAAAACTATGACGAAAAATGTTTGTCGATTGTGTTTTTTTCACCGATGAAAACTAAATAAAAACTATGCTGTGATGACTAAAACTAAGACTAAATATATTGACAATTTCGTTGACAAAATAAAAACTAGACTAAAACGTTAGGGAAGGACTAGTGGAGAAGAGAGTAATTGTATGTTTGGTTGCCCTCAGGTGTTGAAAACAGCAGATCTACAAGCTCACAATGCGTCGCGCTGCGACACGTTGTGAGCTTGTAGATCTGCTATTTTCAGCACACAACCAAGCGTAAAATCAGTCATTACGATGCCATCAAGACCTGCCAAAATACATTTCAGTCGAAATCTTATGATATTTAGTCGACTAAAACTAGACTAAAACTAAAACCTTTCAGGTGACTAAATTATGACTAAAAATAAATGACATTTTATTCAAAAGACTGACTAAAACTAAATCAAAATCTGCTGTCAAAACAACACTGCTCTGTTATCTAAATAAAGCATAAAATGCCCAATTAATCGTACAATTTAATTTGTAATTTGTTGTAATGGCATCCTTTGTAATTATCCTGGCTACAGCAGATGCAAAATGATGCACACGATGGTACTGTGCCCCCACATTAATAGCGAGAGTGTCGCTGAAGAGGTTTTAATGCATTTCTAAAACTCTGGTAATTGTAATTGTGTGAAGAAGAGTGCTAGATATGTGCGTAGGTGTTAATGCTGCGCTCCACATGACTCACTCGCCTGACGCCTCGTCTCCCCCGGGAAGCTAAGTGGCTCATAGTCATACCTCCTCATTTCATGGCCATGGTCTCTGCCCGTACATCGGCGTCTCTAAGACTCTCTTCCCAACAAAAGAGCTCTTGCTGTTCAATTTGCTGTTAAAGTAAGAAAGGCCCACTACTAGGCTGTCGTGTGAGTCACTTCCGAACATTTCATCCCAATAATCTTGAAAATATATTTTCATAAAGACAAAGTGTGTGTGTGTGTGTGTGTGTGTGTGTGTGTGTGTGTGTGTGTGTGTGTGTGTGTGTGTGTGTGTGTGTGTGTGTGTGTGTGTGTGTGTGTGTGTGTGTGTGTGTGTGTGTGTGTGTGTGTGTGTGAGGGGAGAGTTACTCTTTCATTTTATCATGCAGTTGCTGTAAACATGGCATGGCAACATCCTATATTAAAATCCTATATTAACTGGCTTAAGGGAGAACATAACATGGAACACCATATATGGGCATAAAGATCTGCCCAACGGGCACAGGACTAGTTCTGTCTAATTTGACTGATTCTAAATGCTAGATGATTACTTTACAATGTTAATTTATAGGCCAATATTGTACCAGGCACTGGCAATACAGTGTATAGCAGCATCTTCCTCTACTCTTAATTAATTTCCATTTACTTACATTACATTGTATTGTTGTTTAGATATGGACTAGTATGTACAGTACATATCAAACATTGTCCCTTTATCTGTTCCCCTACTTTTGATAATTGGCAATGGTCAAGTGTATTCAGCTCATCTCAGCCATTTTCTAATTAAGACATTAAGATTTATAGTGATTGAAAAGCTGTCAACAGCTACCTAATTCCATTAGTTTGTAGAGACAGACAGATTGAGCAGTTGGTTTGTTGGTTAGTTAGTTAGTTGATTGATTGATTGATTGATTGATTGATTGATTGATTGGTTAGTTGGTTGAGGATCTTTAGTGTTCAGTGTGTGTAGTGTGTAACAACATGTGATGTCTGTGCTCCTCTGCATGTATCTGCTCTTGCACCTACTTTAATCTCTCAATATTGTCAACATAGCCAATGTGGCCAGCCTCTATTGAAGGCTGATGAACTGCAGGCTCATCTTTCAGGACCATTAATTAGCCACAGGGGTGGCAGAGATAATGAGTTCCCCGCTCAGCAGGAGCAATAGCCTAAAAGTGATGTTTCCTTGTAAGTGCTGTGGCGTGATGCTGCTGCACCATGCTACTGGAGCCAGGTACACAGGGACACCCAGCGACAGACACCAATCTCACAATAGGAGCACACTTTTCCTACCCTGAGAGCAGTTTTCTAGATGTTTTCTTACATAATCAGAGGTTTTCAGTAGTACATTAGTAGTAACTTTGCAATGAGTGTTTGTGAGAGAATTGGGTGGGGGTTGTTGATGTTAAAATATTATCAACATTATGATTGTCATTACATATGTTATGTCTTAGAAACTGTTCTCACTCTATATAGACTGTATAATACATTTTAGCATATTGAATGACTTATTTAAACCATATGCTCCATATTGTGTAACCTCATTTAAAACTCGCTCCCTGCCAATTAAATATGGGCTTTTTGGCTCATATTGCCATAAATCTCCATAGACTTCCATGTAATTTATAGTGCACAGATCATGCACGCCCATGCACAGATCATGCACCATGTTTGTGCAGGCTGTTTACAGCTTTCAAACAAAAAAATCAGATTGGAAATCCGTTCAGGCATTCTTGAGAAAATAGCCATTATGTTTTACATGTTATGTAAGCAAAGATGGCTGCCCTGTATGAAAGATGGGTCGTTTGGCAGTCGTTTGGCAGGGAAGTCCATAGTGAGATAGTTGATCTGAAAGTCGTTTGGCACTGAACTAGTTAAGTATACACTCATGTTGCCTTATAGAGTAGGCTCTCCCTTAAGTTATGTTGTGGTAGATGCTCATAAATCACATGAACTCATTTTGTGATCTTATCAGCCAGGCAAGTGGATGAGTTTGCATTGTTTTCAGCACTGCTTCTTGTACATTGTGGAGAAATATGGATGTTGTATAAAGACTGTGTCCTGTACTGTTGCTACTTGGATATAAATAACTTAGTTTGTTCTAAGAACATTAGCTGCCATCCCTCCATATGGGTAGTCGTTTATTTTGTCTACCCATAGTTACCGCTTTCAAAGGAGTGGGATTTCAATGGGCTTGAAACTTCGTCTCACTAGATTCAACTGTCCTTGGATGGAGGAGATGAACTGAATGTCGACAGACGCAGATTTACACTATGTCCACATCTACAAAACATGGAAGTATTTAATTACCATCCAGTCACATTCTGCTCATGTGCAAACCAGCTGCTCATGGTGTCTTCATCAATGAATTGTTCTGGAAGCACTTGAGTGATTAAACAGAATGTGTTAACTCTGTGTGGTTATGTGAATGACATGGATTATTTTACGAATATAAATAAATAATATATACTTACTCAAGGATGAACTGAGGGTGGGTGGTCAAAGTTCAAGGGTCACTGTGACCTCACAAAACATGTTGATTCAATTCTTCCAAAGTCTTCTCTACTGTACATATAGGCTACTATGAGCTACTGTATTATGGCAAAGGGTTGGCGCAGCCATACGACTGCGATGTAGTAATTCTAGCACAAGCACTGGCTGCACATGGCTGTTAGCTTTTTGGACTTTTGACGTTTTTTGCTTTTAATTCTATTATAATGTTATTATTGTTGTAATTCTGTTAAACTGGACACATCAGGCATCCATCAGTGAGGAGTGGTGGTGTGGGGAGAAACCATGGTGATATCACCATTGAACAGCTGCAGTTTGTAGACCTGGTTAAAATATCCGGCCAACACGCCCATACATGCATGTATGGAGATCCAGTTGTCCTGTCCTGAACTAGCCTAGCTGAGCTAGACATTCCAGCCATGTTAAAACAAGGTAGGGATACTGCAGTTAGTTAGCTAGATGCATTATTTTCTAGGCTGGCCCCAGGCTAGTCCAGAACTGCTAATCTGTACACTGTGCCCATAATACCCATAAAGTCATGTACACATGGTACCGAACCGACTTCAAACTCTGCGCATGCTACAGTGATGACCCGAGGGAGTGTGGTCGAGTCGTGGGGATAGCTGTCGCTCACTTCAGCATGATGACAAAGATAATACATAAATTATATCAGCATGCGACCATATACATGCACATATACAGTAGAATACAAGTATATGTAAAATGAGATTCCAACTGTCTGTTGTCTTCTGTTCTGATTAGCACTATTTAATCTAACTGTAGAAAGTTCCATTAAAACATAACTGTTTCCTTTAGTTAAAAGGGAGAGAGTGTGCAGGGTGCCTTCTAAGTGCCAACATTTATTTTGCAGCTATGCTTCCTGCAAAATAAATAAATTGTGTACTGTGTGGCTGCACCAAATTGTGTTACTATTGAGCATTCTGATGCATGCAGGCAGGGGCTGAATGAAAAGTGTAAGCATCGTCTCATCTGTGAGTACTGGATTTATGCTGATGTGTTATTCATTTTGAAGTATTGAACAGAACATAGAACTGAGTTTAGTTTTTTAAAATTGTACTCTTCCACACACTTCCATGTTGATAAACAATATTTGGTGTGAGAAATAGGTTTGACAAATGTACATTTTGGGTAACAGCAGAGAACTGTCTAGATAGAAGTTAACAGGTTAGTATTGTAAGACCTTTGTCAACACAAGCTTATGATTTTGGGTAAGATTTGGTAGCTTTTACCCTGGTAAATAGGATTTATTGGCAGGCTCACAAACCTAAAGCACAAAGCCAGTTAATGGATTCCTATAAATGGGAGTCCAGTTCATATGCAGCCACCTTTTCTTAATGTTATAAATCATTTTATGTATAATACATTTTACAGTATTGGTTTTTGTATTGCAGGCTTTTTACTTAACCGCCAAGCCTTTTTATATAATATTTACCTGATTTTTTCTTGCGGGGAAAAAATAATACAGGAGATGGCATGCTTCACAGAGAGAGAGCTGAAATGGAGCCGTCGCACGATGTGGGAAGAAAATAGGAAAAAAGGGGGGGAAACAGCTATTTTTCCAGTGTGACACAATGGCTCTGAATGAGAAAGTGAAAATAGGTCTGCATTGCGGCCATGCATCATAGGATATGGAGTTTCTTAGCTCACCAGCGGTCGCGGGGGCAGGTGTTTACCTGGTTACCATGGTAACCAGCTAACACGGCCACAGCCGGGTTAACTAAACCGTGGCAGAGCACCGTTAACCAGAGTATGTTAGGCAGAGGATGTGTTAACTCTTTGAGTGCCACCCTGTTCACCACTAGAGGGCGCCCAGTGGCCATAGAAAATCCCATAGAGATATGCTGGTATATGCAGAAGCCCTGCAGCCATGACTTGCCTGAACACTTTCCTTTGTGCATGTACAGGAAGAGGATGAAGTTAGCTTGAAGTTAGCTATTGGCTACCAAGCATTTTAGAAGATCTATTTTCTGCAATTTAGCCACGATTAAACCTTGCACACCTCATGCATGGGAAAAAAACAGAGAAGAATGAGCTCTAAAAAATCCAATGCAATCCTGGATTGCATTGGAGTGGATTTGTGCAGTTTGTTCACAGCTTTCAAACAAAAAAATCCGATTGGAAATCCGTTCAGGCATTCTTGAGATAATGGCCATTATGTTTTACATGTTATGTAAACAAAAATGGCTGCCCTGTATGTTAGATGGGGTTGTATGGGGTGGAACATGCAAAATCGCGATTGAAATCATGTTCACCAGATTTGATGGGGTCCAAAAAAAAAAAAAAAACATTCAAATTTTTTTTTTTCAAAATTTCTTTCTTTTTTTTTTAAGCCGAACTAGTTCGGGATCGGCACTCTGCGATACGCTAATAAAGCCGAACTAGTTCGGGATTGGCACTCAATGAGTTAAGAACTGTTAATCATCTTGAGTCCATGTATTTATTTTTCTTCATAAACATATCTTTTTTACAGGTACATCTATGTCCCACTAGGAGGTTCCCGTCATGGACCTCTGTATAAAATGTTGTCCACTGGCCTGGCGTTTGGCTTCGTCTGCCTCTGGCATGGAGGCCATGACTACCTGCTGTACTGGGCTCTGATGAACTGGACTGGAGTAATGGTGGAAAATGGACTGAGGACTCTCTTCACCTCTTCCTTCATTCACTCCTTTGTTGTAGGTTTTAACACCATGCATTTACATTTACAAAAAAGACAAAACTTGAACTTAAACGGATAATTTATTTCTTGACAAGTTTGCTTATTTTCCTCAGTACCCAGAGGCAAACTAATGATTCCTTTTTATGTTTCTCATACAGTTTGAAGGTATGTTGAATGGTGAGCTTAATTTAGTTCAGCTCAATTCCTGGTTGTCTCTATGGGATCAAGTAACAGACAGCTCCTCTCAAACGTGGAAAATGCACAGTTAAACTTCTCCATAAATAGATGACTGGCATAACAATATTACACATTGTGATCTATGTAATCCTAGCCTCTAATTAGAAAGACATTAGATTACATCAAAGAAGTTTGATTATATCAAACAGCTTAGCAGATGAATACGAATATGTATTTTGGAAAAATTACTATACTCATTTACTGTATACTTATGAAAATGATTGTTAAAAACCTTTTAACACTAGGCTAACACATATTAACCCTCAGTTTTGGAGGTGCAATTCTGCTGCCTGATCCCATGACATCCAGGAATTGAGATAAACTAGGCTAAGCTCACTGTTATCCACAAACTGCATGCAGAGATGTCCTTGTTTTGGGTTTAAAAAAATAAATACATTTACTGTATCCAATTATTTATACCTGTTTTTTTTTCTCAATGTAGTCCTCATGCCATTTAACCCTTCCCACACATCTCTGCGTTGCCAGACTTGCCACTGCTATTGTACCAACTGGTTCACCTGCCAGTGAGGAGCCCCCACCGGAAGAACTTAGCGCCTCCGTCCTACTCCTCCGTTCAGTACCCCCCCGCTGACGGGCGCCACACCAGTCCATAATAGTTGCTAGTGCAGAAAGAAAGTTGCCCTCGCTGCCCGGCTTCCCTTCCGCCAACTGTGTTTGTACAGACACTTGGCCATGCCGGATTGAAACCCCTAGCCTAGACCCTGCAGTGGTGTACAGGTACTTTACCCCTGTGCCACTGAGCAACCCATGCATGCAGAGATGTCTCTTTGTACGTAGGAAAATGGCCAAATTCTCCAAACACCAAACTATCCCTTTAAATGAGAATGAAAGTACTGCTAATTGATGTGTGACTAGGATGCTCAAGATATTCCAGTATCAAACTGTTAAGATGTAACATGAATACATCTTTCCCAATGGCAGAAAGAGTCAAGAATGTAGTCTTATTTTATCAGTAGACAAAGCTTGAAGATATCACAAGATAAATAATAATTTACTTTGAAGGTCATGCATATGTCTTCGATGTGGAACAGCTCTGGGCTGTTTCTGTTCATTACAGATTTGAATCTTAGTTCTTTGGGCTCTATCTCTAGGAGAGAACTTATTGTCACAAAATAATGCTTTTAGGGTGGTATCCCCCTTAATTGCTTAAACCCTATACCGGAATACTTTGTTGTACATCTAATAGCAAAAATAGCTGATCTACAAGCTCACAATGCATCGCTGAGCTTGTAGATCTGCTATTTTCACAGACCTTTCAAGTGTTCTCAGTCCTCACTGAAAGTTCTCCTATTTATGACTTGGAATATTGAGAAAAACGCTAGTACTACTGCCGGGCAGATACACCTTTCATGCCATATTATTGAAAGTGAATCTTCTTTGGCGTGAATTCAATTCTTACTCTGCCGTTCCCTAGGAGCGCAGTCTGTCTGTGCGCATGAAGAGGCGTTGTGTTGCCCTGCTCTCTGCGTTCTCCACTGCCATGCTCATCCTCTCTAATCTTGTGTTCCTCGGGGGGATTCATGTCGGCAGAATCTTCTGGAAGCGTGTCTTTGTTCAAGGTGAGCTGCCTTCCATAACACTTACCCAAGAGGATTTGCTAATGCCTTATTTTGCAGCATTGTTTTAGCTGGCACTGTCCAAGTTTGTGTCTAATGTGGAGTATCAATCCAAACAGACTGTACTTCGTTCATCATGTAAGACACATGGCATTTTCTGTCCCAGTAATCACAAAGGGGTAAATATGTATGGTCTTTTCATAAAGAGTAAGAGTAGTATTAACTGACACACAAAAGAACTGTACTGTATATCAGGGGTCTTCAAGGTTTTGAGGCCAATACCCAGGGGGCAAAGGAAGGTGTGCTGCATTTGCCCCGACATAAAAAGTTGTCCACCAGAAATATTATCTATGACCCAGTAGGATCACAACCTATATGGACAACCCGGTCAATTTGTACAACAAAGTCCAATATGGCCGCCTCAATATTAGCCCCTATTAGTTTTAATGGGGGGTGAATAGGGCAAAATTTTAAACTGAGGGATATTTCCACGAAACTTCACAGGTTGATCAATGGTATACATATGAACATTTTTTGTATTGCAAGTTTCCATGAAATCCAATATGGCCACCACAATATGGCCCCCATAATGTAAGGACCCAGAAAATAGGTTTTGCCTTTAACTTCTGAACCAGATGAGCTAGAAACGCAAACTTGGTGTCTATTTCATGGTGTCTGACCATGGGAGACTCAATGGAATAGCTAATTTTATTATTGGGTGTGTCTGGACCTTTATTGTGCATATTTGCAAGATGGTGGACTCCCAAAATAGAGCTTTAACATAATTTCTACCATGATTGTTGACTGCTTTTGCAAATACAAGCAATATGAATCCATTTGCTAAGATTTATGGCACAGAAGGGACTTATACCTGTATTATTCTTGAGTTTGCATGTTGTCAAAATGGCTGTAAACGAGATATTATATTTCCTGTCCGATTCTACTGTATGTAGTTGTAGCAATGACTTCAGATAAAATCAGAGACCAAAACAATGTATCTTAGAAATTATTTTTTTATTTAAAAAAAAAAGAAAAAAAGAGAGATTATCTCAATGAAATGAATGCAACTGCCTTTTTGGGTCTTTCACACAACAACTTCAGCTTCAGGGAAATTATAATAAACACATGATTAAAACAGGCTGCATTATAATGCAAATAATTGCTAGTCACTATCACTGTCATGTGTACCTATCCTGCTGCATCTTGTCTCCAGTCCTTGGCAACGACACCCCAAGTAGCATGCAATTCCCTTCTTCGCACATGAAGTTCAATCACCCGAGAGAGACTTGGAGTAGAACCGCTGCTCCTTCACTTGGAAAGGAGTCAGCTTAGGTGGTTCGGGCATCTAGTACGGATGCCCCCCGAGCGCCTTCCTAGGAAGGTCCTCGATGCACGTCCCACTGGGAGGAGACCCCGTGGCAGACCTAAGACCAGATGGAAGGATTATATCTCCAGACTGGCCTGGGAACGCCTCGGTATACTCCCAGAGGGAGTGGAGGAAGTTGCGCAGGATAAGGAAATCTGGAAGTCTCAGTTGGAACTGTTACCCCCGCGACCCGATTCCGGATAAGCGGTTGAAGATGGATGGATGGATGGATGGCACATGAACAGTTTTTCTGGCAGCCTTTGATACAGCTACATGATATTGCCTTGTCCATTGATATAGGCCAGGCTGGCTCTGTAGATGTACAGGGGACTGCCTTCCCATCACTGAGAGACCATCCATATTCAGTGAAGCAAGGGATGTCTGGCTTCGCGATGTGTGCAGTTTTATCTATTATGGCTGCAAGAGCAGCTCTTTTCAGGTGCAGGCCAAAGGCATTTTCTGTAGGTGGCAGCAGCTTCAACAGTGTTGATCGGTTATTTAGGAACTTGTACACTCTCAGCTAGTCCTGAAGTGCAGGGAGATCTAGACCCATGCTGGTCTTGAACCATGCCTTCTTTCCAGTGAAAAAGGGATATCTGGTGGTATCTCTGCCACTCAGGCTGTGAATAAAGGGCAGGGCACGACACTGTGCGAGTCCAAGGGCTGAGACCATGTGATGGATAGGAAGATATGCATCCTGCTCTGTTCTCACCCACAGCTCTGGAAGGTCTAGGAGGTGGGTGGCAGCATGATATAGATGCCTATATCATGCTGCCGCCATGGGAAGGCAGTCCCCTGTCCATCTACAGAGCCAGCCTGGCCTATATCAATGGACAAGGCAATATCATGTAGCTGTATCAAAGGCTGCCAGAAAAACTGTTCATGTGCGAAGAAGGGAATTGCATGCTACTTGGGGTGTCGTTGCCAAGGACTGGAGACAAGATGCAGCAGGATAGGTACACATGACAGTGATAGTGACTAGCAATTATTTGCATTATAATGCAGCCTGTTTTAATCATGTGTTCATTATAATTTCCCTGAAGCTGAAGTTGTTGGAAAGCATGTGCATGTCTATGTGTGAAAGACCCAAAAAGGCAGTTGCATTCATTTCATTGAGATAATCTCTCTCTTTTTTTTTTTTTTTTTTAATAAAAAAATAATTTCTAAGATACATTGTTTTGGTCTCTGATTTTATCTGAAGTCATTGCTACAACTACATACAGTAGAATCGGACAGGAAATATAATATCTCGTTTACAGCCATTTTGACAACATGCAAACTCAAGAATAGTCCCTTCTGTGCCATAAATCTTAGCAAATGGATTCATATTGCTTGTATTTGCAAAAGCAGTCAACAATCATGGTAGAAATTATGTTAAAGCTCTATTTTGGGAATCCACCATCTTGCAAATATGCACAATAAAGGTCCAGACACACCCAATAATAAAATTAGCTATTCCATTGAGTCTCCCATGGTCAGACACCATGAAATAGACACCAAGTTTGCGTTTCTAGCTCATCTGGTTCAGAAGTTAGAGGCAAAACCTATTTTCTGGGTCCTTACATTATGGCGGCCATATTGTGGCGGCCATATTGGATTTCATGGAAACTTGCAATACAAAAAATGTTCATATGTATACCATTGATCAACCTGTGAAGTTCCGTGGAAATATCCCTCAGTTTAAAAATTTTCCCTATTCACCCCCCATTAACTCATTGAGTGCCAGCCTATCACCACTAGAGGGCGCCCAGTGACCAGAGAATAATAGAGATATGCTGGTAATGCATGCCCAAGCCCTGGAGCCCAAGCCCAAGCCCTACTTGCCTGAACACTTTCCTTTGTGCATGTACAGGAAGAGGATGAAGTTAGCTTGAAGTTAGCTATTGGCTACCAAGCATTTTAGAAGCCTTATTTTCGTCAACTTAGCCATGATTAAACCTTGCACACCTCATGCATGGGAAAAAAACAGAGAAGAATGAGCTCTAAAAAATCCAATGCAATCCTGGATTGCATTGGAGTGGATTTGTGCAGTTTGTTCACAGCTTTCAAACAAGAAAATCCGATTGGAAATCCGTTCAGGCATTCTTGAGATAATCGCCATTATGTTTTACATGTAATGTAAACAAAAATGGCTGCCCTGTATGTTAGATGGGGTTGTATGGGGGTGGAACATGCAAAATCGCGATTGAAATCATGTTCACCAGATTTGATGGGGTCCAAAAAAAAAAAAAAAAAATTCAAAAAATTTCTTTTCAAAAAAATTTTTTTTTTTTTTTTTTAAAAGCCGAACTTGTTCGGGATCGGCACTCTACGATACGCTAATAAAGCCGAACTAGTTCGGGATTGGCACTCAATGAGTTAAAACTAATAGGGGCTAATATTGAGGCGGCCATATTGGAACTTTGCCGTACAAATTGACCGGGTTGTCCATATAGGTTGTGATCCTACTGGGTCATAGATAATATTTCTGGTGGACAACTCTTTATGTCGGGGCAAATGCAGATTTCCTAAAAAAAGTCTGGTTTGCCCCCTGGGTACAAGGACCCCTTAGTTGAGAGAGAGTTGAAGCAAGGACCCCCCACAACCTTTTCATAGATTCCTGATTGTTTGACAGCACAATAATCAGTGTATTTTGGATTCATGTCAATTTGTGTTTTCAGATATTTAACCACTTGAACCGTCAATACTTAATAAACATGACCTTTCACTTTGTACTTAGTCTGCTCTTTTTCCCCTCTACACCAAACCTCTTTGCCGAAAATAGCAGATCTACAAGCTCACAACTCCTTAAAAAAAAAAGAAAAAAAAAGAATCTATCACACTAAGATTTGGAGGACCCCCTGTAGTAACTCTGAGGACCCCCTAGGGGTCCCGGACTCCCTGTTGAAGACCCCTGCCGTGCTGTATATCATTGCTGTCTCCATATTTCAACTTTTAAGGTTTTTCCCTCCCTGTAAATGAATCCCCTATTTCATCATACAAAAGTATCACACAAAAGTAGGAATAATGGACTATATAAAAGCTCACAACGCATTACGATGCAACATGTTGTCAGCTTGTAGGCCTGGTATTGTTACTGTTTTAGACAATTTGTGAAAGTTAATGTGAAAGTGGTTGGGTAACACTTGCTATGCATCCTACTGCATGTCTATAATGCATTATAAACATTCTTATAATGTATTATAATCTGCTTAACATAACATGTGTACAATTATAGTCATAAGAACTCATTAATACTCTATTTGACAGTGAAAAATACGTATTTTATGACTACATTCATTGGTTAGTAGGGGTGTGCATTTAGTAGCTTTGTGTCTGCCTGGCTTGCGGGGAATCACTGTTCTTTGCATCAGATTGGGGAGATCCTCACTGAGAGCCATCTGCTTGATAGCCTTGCCAGTCCCTGTCTTGCCTCCCGCATCTTTTTTATTTGGCTCATTCGGTAGCTAAAGTAAGACGTCAGTCCATCCCCAGCATCGTAGCAGGTCTGTCCCTGTAATCTCAACCCTCAGTCCAAGCCAGCTGCTGGCCTTATTCGCCACCTGAGATCATTTTGCTTGCATTGTAGCTGTTGCAATCCTTGGCACCCGATTAAAGCTGATATAAGCAGTTTTCTACTTACATAAGCAGTTTTTTGGCGATTGCTTATTTTTATTTACATTTTAAAGTATTATATTCAGATGCAGGGGTTAAAGTTCAGTCTTGATGATTTCAGTCTTGAGGATTCCATAGGGCCTATTTCTGAAATCAGTGCAGATCTGCAAATAAATAAGGGGGAGGTGTAGCAATGGCCGCTGTGTGAATGACAAAGTTGTCAAAACGCTAAAGAAATCTAGCCTCTGTGACAATTCAAGGTGCCGTAGTCTGCCTCCAAAGCTATAGACCATATTCACACGGCTGCCATCTTGCCATTAAGTCAATGAAATGCCACCCTAGTTGCCACCGTAGGTGCAGTTTTCAATGCAAATTTCAAACATAGCTGCCAGGTGAATATATTCTGTTATCTGTGAGAAGCTCCATCAGTAGCAGCTCATTGGTGCTTGAACCGGCCGACCCGGAGCTAAAATGATTGACAGACAGGTCTAACCAATCCCAACGAGAGGCACCCTGATTGTTAACTAATTTCTAGCCGATCCCGAGTATACTCGTGAAAAATACTCAAGTATTTAGAGTGCCGATCCCAAGTATACTCGCGAAAAATACTGTATATAGAGTAACGCCGGTTCTCCTACCCAATAGCCTGGCGGAAGGTCCTGGCACGATCGGCCTCGCCGATTCATCATCATCACGGATCCACGTGCACAAAATAGTAATCCCATAACATGGAGGCCGACGGGGAATCTCATCTTTAATGTCCATTTTCTCCAAACAACACTTTTAAAGCCAAGGATGGCATTAGATTCTCGCTACAAAAACATAACAACAAAGGCATCGATCGGCCATTTTAGAAACCACATGGTGTGACGACCGCTCCCGTTGTATGACGTCATGACGTCAACCCGGAAGTATTTACGCAATGGACTTCTGGCCTTCAAAATAAGACAATGGAGCGTAATGGAGCCCTGCGAGCGGCACGCTACACATTTAACCCGTTCATGTCTGGAGCACTAAATGGGTTAAGTGGGCAGACTGGGCACGTATTTCTGGACCAATAACATGATGTTTAGGACCAATGGAAAACTATGGAAAATTTAATATTTCTTGTAAAATAATTTGACAGAAAATCCTAGATTGAGAGACAGAGGATGTATTAGGAAGTATTATAATACATTGTGGTGATGTTTCATTTCCTTTCCTTAAATTTTGACATGGATTACCTTGATGGAACCAAATGTAAAAAAAATCATCAATATCTTTTAACATGAGATCAGTGCTTCTGTTGATGCACTCTGACAACTCTGAGGATAAGGAAATAATATCATATCGCTCAGGTAAAAAAAAAAATGAAATTTGTAATATATTTACACACATACATACATATATATATATACATATACACATATACGGTAAATATACATACATATATATTTGCATTATAATCTTTGTAATATTCTGCCAGATGAAGTATGCTAGTCTCGTCACCATACACATTTTCAGCTGTTTTTCAGAAGCACAGCAAGCAACTTTGCATTGCGTGTTAAGTACTCTTGCGGTTTTTCATGATTGGCCAATCTGGACAATAAGTCCAAATGTCAGGTAACCTCCCTGCAAGTGGCCTTTTCACATCATTTGCACTTGAAGTATGCTGTATTATTAATCAGGAGACAAGCCAGTTGTGGGGAGTGATTACAGCACTGGCTGATTGGGCAGTTGAGAGGAAATGCTGGCATTATGGAGTGTTCTGCTCACTTGTTATTGAGCAGTGCTAATCGGGTTTGTCTGTATGTATGTCCCACACTTGGCTCATTGTCTGAGCTTCGTGGGACGCTTAATGAAATGAACTCATAAGGCATTTCACACTGGTTGTATTCTTTACTTGTACGAACCGATGATTCTTTAACCACGCATGCCCCATATGCTTCATCTTACAAAGATAGCGAGTCATATCACCATCTACATACTCACAACATGATGTGTTGTGAGTTTGTAAAGTTTAGCCTGTATTTTTTCTGTATCTGAAAGCTGTTAAAATGGTGTGGGAAAATTGCCCAAAATAGGTACGCCAGGGGTTAATGTGGTTAAATGCACGCAGTTAGGTGTGAACTTGTGATTAGCTTTAATAGGCACACAGTAAACGTCAGCTATGAACATACAGCTTTTACAGAGCGAGCACCCAGATAAGAGCACCAATTATCCTTTATATTTGTTTGTAACTAGAAAATCCAGAATTTGAACTGACTTTTATTACTTTTATTATCTTACTGTCAGCTATTACTGTTGTAAATTAAGTAAATTGATGATTACATAAATGTTGGCTAAATTAGGGTGTTACACAATTTGTTCTTGGTTCCTCTACTTAATCTACATGTCATCCACTCAGTAGTGTAGTCTTAGGGCAGTGGTTCTCAAAGTGGATTCTAAAGACTTTGTGGGTTCCTTTATGGGGGTCTAAATTGACCCATACAAGTCTGTAACTCCAACAGCATACAAATGGAACCAAATGCTGTCAGAGTTAAGGGGAGACCGTGAAATGTAAAAGTTTGAGAAACACTGTTGTAGGGCATGGAACAAACATATTTTGTCAAAGTAACACAAGTCAACATAATGTAAGTGTGAAACATTTCTAATATTCTCTGCTGAACTTGAATCGTAGCCTCTTGCCAAAGACAAAACGCAGGGATGTCTTGGCAATAATGCCCCAGCTTGGAATGGATTACGCATTATTCATGTTGCACTGGACCTTGAAGGTTAACATGATCCAATTCCTGCCTCAGTTCCAGTCTAAACCTCTATTTGATTTATTTTTCATTTCACTGAGATGCCACAAATACTGTATACTGGTGGGAGTGCTTGGCAGCTGTAGGAAGTAACTCTTACGCCTGACTTACCTAGTTGTGCAAGGGTGTCACTCACGGAAAATAGACGATCTACATGCTCGGAGCGTGACATATTTTGAACTCGTAAATCTGCTGTTTTCATTACATGTGAAACCCAGGTGTAAAATACAAGATAAATCTGCCTTTATTTGGACATGGAAACCCCACTGTGAGAATTGCTCTTTTTGAAGTGAACCCTGCCAAGAAGATAAAGAAAATAAAACAATGCAACAATAATCTAAAATTAGACTTGACTAGATTTGAATAAATCTAAAAAACTCTTATCTATCCAACCTTGCTCTTACTGCAGATAGGAAATGGTTTTCACTACAGCTGTGCATAAACCAGTGCATGCATACAATATGTGAATGAGATTCAGATGGAGAGAATAGAAAATAATAGATCATTGAAATTCATTGTGATTGCAGGTGTGGGTTACTGGAGAAAAGCCAAAATGAGGGGGGAGGGGGGAGTTCTCTTTCTGCTGCTACATTATTTTACTCAATTAGAAAAACTGTAATATTATCTTTGAGCTTTTACTCGATTGAAGGGAATTTTTCAATGGAAGCACCCCGGTAAAATGGCTCACTACTGTATGTATGCAAGGTCGTGGCTAAGCACCAACATGCTGACAGACCATTATTGCTCCCCTTAAACTTACCATCTTTAACAGTTAAAGCTGTTATCGTCCGTCTGCCCCCCGCCCCCACACACACAGACACACATTTAGAGGTAGCACAAGGTTTAGAAGGTGTACACCTTTCTCAAAATTAGAAAATAATATTAATGATATCAAATAACATTAAAAAGAAATGTCCTAGTATACAACTGGTCTAGCAGTCAACATTTTTAGACATGGGGTGGGCCAAGGAGTGAATGTGTCCTACAAGAAATCAAAAAGACTGTTAATGATTTTTGAGGTTTGTGTAATTAATGGTAATTTATGGAAAAGATGAACTAGATGTAACAGAAGAGTGTGTGTATTTCATGTTCTCTCATAATATTTTATATGCATCTTATTCCAGGCTGGTGCACCATTGCCCCGCCCATGCTGGCTTTCCTGTACTGCTTTGCTCAGGTTGGTCTCCAGTGGACACCCGACCCTGCCTGAGTCACCTTGCACTGGCATTGGAGTGATCATCTCTGCTATCAAGCAACCAGATCAGCCTGCTGAGTCCACTGCACTGCCTGGGGTCTCTGCTGTGTGTGCATGTGTACGTGTGTGTGTGTGTGTGTGTGTGTGTGTGAGAGAGAGAGAGAGAGAGAGAGAGAGAGAGAGTGGCTTACAGCCAGCGTCTCCACTGTCTTCAGTAGCCAGCCAAATCTGTGTGGACGTGAGCTGAGACAGCACCTTTTCACAGCCTGGCTAGATCTGTCTCGAGCTGGCCATGAAGTACAACATAAATGATTAACAGTTATTGATTCCAAATAGAATGCTTCATGCATTTGAATGTATAGAAAGGTACATTTAGGTGTTGTGGTGTGACTCAGGACCTGTTTTGTACCCAGTACGTTATACTGAACTAATGGAATATACAAAGTAATTACCATATAACAACAAATATAGCAATTGAACAAGTTTTGGTTATAGGACTGAATAGATTGCTGGTGTTGCAGTAGACTGAAGAATTGCTGACCCCCTGTTCTATTTGCCCTTGTTCATCCACAGTTGTGGCCTTTCTCTGCCCCAGGTATGAAATTGAACACAGCAATAGAACATGGCCATTTCTCCGTAGGAATACTTGGGGATTCTGTCTTTTTTGTATTAATATTTTTTTCTTTTCTTTTTTACAGTACAAAAGAGAACATTTCCTCCACTAATTGTGTCAAACATTCATTGTGTTGTCACATGATCAACACATAATAAATGCTCTATAATTGTATTTGTCTATTATTGTTTTCATTTATAATATAGATGAGAATTGAGAATCCAATGTTCAAGAGTAGAGGATAGTGGTGATGCAATAGCAGGTAAGGCCCCCCACCATGTGTGTGTGTGTGTGTGTGTGTGTGTGTGTGCGCGCGGCACACACACACACACACACACACACACACACACACACACACACACACACACACACACACAACCGGAAAACTTCAAAAGATAATTATTATGATAATTACTCATCTTAAAATCACAATTACACAGAATATTCAAATATTTTCCCACAGCTTAAAGATTTGCCAAAACTCTTATTTACTAAATTAGTAAATAAGAGTACTAAATTACCTGAAGAATCACATTTTAATTGAGCAGGAGATGACTAGAGTCTAGTCATTCCTTGCTCATTTAAATTCTGAATTATTAGCTGGTAGCTGGTAAAGAAACCATAAAAGTCACAGTGGCAGGAATGACAAGTGGGATGAAACTCACTGCAGTAATTGCAAGTCACTAACGAAGGTTTTATTCTTCCCTGGCTTTTTAGATGAGGGAAGACTGTCTCAACTTCCTCCTCTTTCTTCTCAATATGCACAATAAGTAATTAAACCAGTAAGACGCCTAAGGGCGAAAAGCGAGGTCTAAATCTGTTTTCACAAGGTCCTAAAGGGTGAGGTCGCGCCATCTGTCTTGGCCATATATGGATTCTGTTAGTGTGGTTCTCCTAACAGGGCATCATCTGGGATACAATCCCTTTTATGCCCATATATGGATTGGACATCCCTGCTCTGAGTGTCTGATATCACTGTGATGTCCCCTGTTTATGTCCCATATATGGAGATCCCTGCTCTGAGTATCTGACATCACTGTGATGTCACAATGATGTGTCAGGGGAACCACAGTGTCAGGCGCATCAACCAAAAAGACTGTTAAGAGTGGTTCCCCTGACATCACAGTGACATCGTAGCTTGATGTCAGAGCGACAAACCAATAGACCGTAAAAATGTGTACACAGCCAGACGGACACTGACAAGCTATGCTATTTCTCACAGTAAACTGCGACCTACGGTCACAATAAATACTTCCCAATGTATGAATGAATAGACCATTGTAAAGCGCTTTGAGTATGCAACTTGCTTAGAAAAGCGCATAAAAATGCAATCCATTATTAAATAAATACTGTGTAGCTCCATTGGACGGTGTTCAACAATGTTGGCATGGCTTTGTTATGGAGAAATTACTGACCTAGCGTCATTGGTAACATGGCCCTCTTGTCACTTTTATTTCTATTAACCTGGCATACGCATTTCACATCTTTGCATGCCTTTAGGTATGTCATTTCATATAATGCAGTGTTGAAATTATGAATGACTATTGAGAAATTATTTCTCTGTAAGGGGAAAAAAGGGTATTGTTTGTTGTGTACTGTCTGCCTGTGTGTTCTTTAACTGGGCCTCCATGTTTGCATTTGTTGATTTCTATTCTAGTCCTGGGGATTATCACACCAGTGGCACTAAGTTGGATCAGGGTGTGCAGTCGGTGAGGAATCCTCTTAAATGAGCAAAACTATGAGGTGTGTTTAACGTAAGAAGATCAGACAAATAATGCACCTGCTGAATTAGACTTTGGAGAGTGTAGAAGACAAATGACCCTATTAGACACGAATAGATAAACAAACCATTCTATCAGAGATGGCAGGTTCACAGATGCTATATAGTCAGGGAATTTTAATAAAACCCTGGGAATAAATTCCTTACCAAACAATTTCTTCACCAATGTGTTCATAAAGGTGTCTAGTAACATATCTAACAAAGATTGAAATTCAACATCCCTAGCAAAATGTTTGACAGCTAGGGTAATTCTGGGTCTCATTCACTTACTATACACTATACTATAAGGGAAGAAAATCACTCCCAAAAATATGCTTTAAGTAGCATGTTAGGGGTCTAACATTGGGTGTTTTTAATTATTCTGAATCCATTGCAAGCATTTGTTTTGCATGAAAAACATTCATTGGGCCAAAAACAGACGCAAAAAAACTATGGTTTAGTGATGAGTCATCACTTTTCACAAGGTGTATGGGGTCCATTTTTGGCCCAAGGGATGTTTTTCGTGCAAAACAAATGCTTGCAATGGATTCAGAATAATTAAAAACACCTAGTTAGACCCCTCACATCCCACTTAAAGCATATTTTTGGGAGTGATTTTTCCCTTACAGTATAGTGTATAGTAAGTGAATGAGACCCAGAATTACCCTTGCTGTCAAACATTTTGCTAGGGATGTTGAATTTCAATCTTTGTTAGATATGTTACTAGACACCTTTACGAACACATTGGTGAAGAAATTGTTTGGTAAGGAATTTATTCCCACATTTGACAGATATTCTGCTAACTTTCCCTGACTAATAAGGATGCAATGATCATGAATCTTTCCGAGGCAACAATGATCCCTCAAGCTGACAAAAGATGCAGTATGTAGAAAATATTTTATTGTTCTGAATAATTTATCACAGTTCTTTACAAGTTAGTTCCCATTGTGCTTGCAATAGTTACATTTTTTCTCACATAAAATGTATTAATATAGAGGCATGTGCATATTACATAAAGGACCATAGAACATCCAATCTCTTTCCTCATAAATAAAACAGTCTCACATAATTTGTGCATACATGTTTTACTGCTACTAGGCAGCTCCCCAGAGCTGACCACAAAAATAGTTGTAGTTCAAATTCCCATTTCCATGCTTGTTTCAGAGGAGCAACCATAACTTAGCTATACTTCTTTTTCTTAGTGTGGGACTAGACATGGGCAGTGGGGCAATCTTTTAAAGGCACAGTCTTGCATGCGTCCCACTGGCATACAAATGTAAGGACTGCCGACTGTAATTACATGAATTAGTAATATAGAAACGGTAATGTAATAATATGAATTGTAATAATAGTAGAAATCCATCGTAGCTTGCAGCTTACATTGCATCGTGCATGATTTTGGACCTTATAAATGTTACAGCACAGCAGTTACATATTGCTTTCAAAGATCTTTATGAATTTTACAGTGGGCCCACACCACATTCCACTCCTATCTACTGTAGCTGTGGCTTTGGTTAAAGATTTAGCATGGTGGGATGGGCCCTGAATCTGGGTATCTACCCTTGAGACACATACTACAAAGAATGCCTTTTCCTGGTTGGATGCATCTAACAGGGACTGAAAAGAAAGAGATGCTGTATAGCCACATCAGAGAATAACAGAAGGTAGGCCTATGTACGCCACATCAGAGAATAACAGAAGGTATGTACGCACAAATAGCTGACAACAGTACAGGAATGTACTTGGTTTCAAAGAGTGCAGACATACATCCGTTTCTCTTAAAACATAAAATTCTATTGTAATCCTCTAGCATAGTGTAATGGCTAATTTATACTTTGTCATACGACCAAGTCGCTTGCCAAAAGTAACAGATTTCCAATTGAAAAACATGATGCATGTACAAATCAGGCTTAACACAGTCATCTACTACTCGAATGTTGGTACTGCTTGCAGTTCACATGGCTCAGATGCAGATACTGTCCAGCAGCACGCACATGCCCAATACAGAGGAGATATAAATCTAGAAACCATCACACAATAGCAATTTACAAAGCACACAAGAGTCTTTCATTCTTCTTTGTGTCGGTGGAAGGAAGCACGTTTATAGTGTGTGATGAAATAGATGAAAATGATAGTGGATGGGATAATGTATGATTATGAAAGTTATTTGATTACTGCCCAGTGACAGAGTTAGCAACATCTGGAGCAGTGACAAACCTCATTCCTTCAATACAAACAAACAAAAAATTTGACACTTTCAACCAGAAATTCCATTGACACCATACAATACATTAAATCAGTCTACAAAACCACATTCCAACCTAGCAGGAAATTGGTAAAGTGCAAAAGCATGTCATGATTTGTTCACAAATCTGATTGATTTTTTTTAGCCATATGTATTAGAGTCCAATGTACTGAATTCCATTATTTATAGAGTTATGGACATCCAAGGATTTATTTGTTGTGATTTTCAGCCAGAATGCTACACCCACTAAAGTGATTGACCTCAGAAATGCTTACCGCTCTGCCTCTTCATTCCTGAATTCCTAACTAAGAGATGGTCTTTTAGTGAAAAGCTTCTGACTGAAAACCGAAGTTCTTTTCCATTGATTTTATTTTTAGATGATAAAAAATGCAAGGTCTATATGGCTCCATGTACAGTACACTGCAAAAAAATATCTTAAGTTGACAGGGTTCTCACTTTTACACACTGCCATTTATTTTTACTCCTCTAAATCTTTGATGGAAATGTGAACATTGGTGGCACTGGCAACCCCAGCCTCTTTCTCACCTCTCCTGTTCCAGTAGGACAAGAGTGGATTGGGTCCGCTGGAGGATAAATAAAATATGTTATCGTGACAAATATTTCAAGGCTTTTCTCAAGTAAAGAATGTGATGTTTGTGATACAATTATGGTATACTTAAAGACTGGGAACCATATATGGGTCCTGATATATAATGAAAACCATGACCTCGCTGCCATGTGAGGGCTTGCTTTGTGTCTGTATTATTATAAATGTATTATTATTTATGTACATGATTCCTCATGTATAAAACAGGATTAAAAAAAAAGATGAAAACCTCAGATTTAGATGATGGAATGAAGCTTTTCCCAGTCATACATCATGTACTACTGCCCAGGAAGTTAATGCCGTCTCAGTAAAAAATATATATAAATGTTTCCAATCTTAGACCTTCTCTGGCAAAATTAAATAACCCATTTACACTTGAAGCAAGTCATTAGTCAATCATTATGATTAACCAGTGCCATAAGGTAAAGTACTGTATTTAAAAGAATCATTATGCTACCAACTCAAATGTACATAAAATTAGGACTACCTAAAAATAAGGGAAATCAGACAAATCCTTACCAAGCCATACACAGACAACTTGTCAACTACACCTCTTGGGATAATAAATTAGCTCCCATTTGTTACAACCAGGCTCAACGGTAGTAACAATATAAGGGAGACACAGTAACTGAATAAACCCAAGGAACTTTATTACTAAATATTCCAAGAAATAACAAAAGCAGATTTTGAATGCCAGACAGTTTATCAGTGGGTGTATGTGAGGGGGCGTAATAATGACATGTATGATTTAGGGTTGTGTGTTGTAGGCTGCAGAAACAAACAAATAGCAAACTAAAGAGGAGACGTGCAGTGCTGGAAATAAGAGATATACTGATTGGACCAGCTTTATGTGCTATGGGGGTCCTCAGAGTTACTACTGGGCAGCCAAATCTTTGTGTGATAGGATAATTATTTAAAAATTCACAACTTGAACCCTCGCATCCCAATTCTGAGAACTTTAGCCAAAAATAGCAGATCTACAAGCTCTCAACACCTCACGTTGCGAGGTGTTGAGAGCTTCTAGATCTGCTATTTTCGGCAAATAGGTTCGGTGTAGAGGTAAAAAAAAAGTACAGAGTGAAAGGTCAAGTTTAGTAAGCAACGACGATTTAAGTGGGCACAAGTCTGGAAAAAAAAACACATTAAAGGAGTAGTTCACCCCCAAAATGATTTTTTTTTCCTATTGATTACTCATGCCATGGAGAGTAGAGTTCAATAATATTTTTTGGTTTTTGTCACATTCCTAAGACAAAAATTTGATTCGAGTAAATTTACCCCCATTGATTCCGGATGGGGACCCGTTTCGAAACGGGTCCCCATCTGGAACGAATGGGGGTACATTTATTGTTATCACATTTTTGTCTTAGGAATGCGACAAAAAACTAAAAATATTATTGAACTCTAGTCTCCATGGCGTGACTAAGAAAAAATCACACCCGTGTGAAGTGGAGCTGTGTGTGTGTGTGTGTGTGTGTGTGTGTGTGTGTGTGTGTGTGTGTGTGTGTGTGTGTGTGTGTGTGTGTGTGTGTGTGTGTGTGTGTGTGTGTGTGTGGATCATGTGTACCGATTTTTGTGACATTTGAAGAAAATATGTAGGAAAAGGAGGAAAAAGGGTGTTTTGGAGAAAATTCAAGATGGCGGAAAATCTATCATGGCGCAAATGGGCGTGGCCTATATGGGGAGATGCGTCATGACCCAAGGAATCCAGGGAAAAAATATTTTTAATTTTCCGACCTACGGTTCAAGAGTTACAGGCCAAAACGTAAAGTGGGGTGTTATGGCACCACCATGCGGCCAAATGACACAATTATTTTTTATTTAATCCTTGAAATCATTATGAACCTCCTCTCCAAGTCTTGAAACTCTAGCCCTTATGGTTTGCGAGAGACAAATATTTGAATGTGAGTTTTTGCGATTCCCATTATAAGTCAATGGGGAAAATTAATTCACTAATAAATTAATATCAATTAAACTATTGAACCTTTCTCTTAGCAAGTTACTAGCCCACGATTCCCGAGTAAGCCGGTCGATTTGACATATGGCGCGAGTGTGTGGTGGCAAAACTGTGGGACTAGTAGCGTGCCGAAGTTTAGGAAGTTCAGGCTACATACACACAGACACACACACACACACACACACACAGACCCACACAGCCACGTATAGGGAGCCTGTGCTTCACACAGCTCCAAAAAGTCATTTTGGGGGTGAACTACTCCTTTAACACAAATCTAACAGACTGATGAGAGAGCTGTCAAACAAGTCTATGAATCTATCTATGAAACTGATGAAAATCTCTACAATATGTAGTGGGGGTCCCTGCTTCATCTCTCTCTGTCGGCTAACATTCTAATAGACAGAACAGGGAAGCAGCCAAGATCACCAACACATGTGGTGTCAAAGGGGATGACGCGACACTCATGCATGCAACACAGTCATGATTGCAAATACAGATGATGCTTTCCCACATCGCTTGCATCCATTAAAGCGCCAGACAGTGTGATATGCAGTCCCAAACGTTAAACAAGTGGAATTACAATACAAGCTGTTGTGTTTCAAAACGAGCCAACTAGCCTCCTCCCCTGCCATCCTGTAAAATCCCAAAAAAACATTACACACAACAGCTGACTGCAGCAGCCAAAGCAGGACAGACTCGGCTCCAGTTTCAGTTTTGTTATCGGGTTAAATGAAGAAATACTGTAGGTAAAATTAGGTATTTTGGGGCGGCAGTGGCTCAGGAGGTGTGGCCGCTTGGGAATCGGAAGGTTCCAGGTTTGGTTTGTTCCTTGCTCAAGTGTCCTTGAGCAATACACTGAACCCCTAACTGCTCCTGATGAGTGTGTGGGTGCTTTGCAGTTTCCTCCACCATTGGCGTGTTAATATATTAATTGGATAAAGGTGCTATAAAAATTATTTCTTTTTCTTTTTAACTTTCCCCCCAAAATGCAGATGGATCATCTTGTATTGGGGAAAAAAAATCACACCTTGTTGTGAACTGAGTGGTGGTCAAATAAAAAGAGTCAAATACATGGATTGCAAGGTTGCTCATGCTCAACAGTGGCGGGAGACAGACGGACGGCCGGACGGACGCATTGTGATCTTAAATCCAACTATTTCCAACTATTATTTGTTTATTATTATTTTGACCTGCTTTAAGAAACTCGGCTAATGATGGACGGGGTGGACGCATTGTGAGCTTGTAGATTAGAGCTGGGATCGGGCCAATTTTTTCTGTCAGTTCTGAACCCGTGTGGGCCGTGTCCGACAGTTTTTTGTCCGACCCGAATCGACGTCCGAGCATTAATCATTAAAATGCGTCCGACCCGCGCCGAGGCCCGAACCTTATGTTTCCAACGCTTTTTCCCCTCCTTTCTTTTTCTTTGAGGAAGCCACTGATTTACACTCACAAGCAAACTTGTTCTAATGTGCAGTGCATGGCATGCAGCGTGCCTGCTTGTTACCCTTAATGTGAATAGTAAGCCACAATGTGGCTTGTGAAAGTATTTAAATAATAGGCTATGTTAGATTATTAAATAATACAAATAATAACGTGCGCTGCAAGTTTCTGCGCGAGGCGTTGTGAGCTTGTAGATCAGCCACATTTTGTCACGGAACACGCCGTGATGAAGAAGTATAAACCAGGATTTACTTGGGTGATGTGTGTTGAACGGACGGACGGACGGAGCTGCAGTGCAGAGTGCACACAACAGCGCCGAAAAATAATAAAAATCCAATGCGAGGTAAAGTAGTGGGAACCAGGGCCGGATCTAAGCTCTAGTAGTAGGTGGGGCGAGAGGAAATGCCAGGGGGGCAACCTCTGAAATTTTTTTAGGGGGTCATAACGCCTGAAATGCATAAAAAACTATGCATTTTGGCACACTTATACCTATAACACGATACAGGTGTTGCCTTTTGTCTGTCCTCTACCCTGAAACCTTCCCAGCTTGGTTGAACCTGCCAGGGGTCTGACCCCTGCTGGTATAGCCCCCAGGGTCACAGAGGCACACAAGCCTCCCCACCACGGCAAGGTAGCAACACAGGGAAGGTTAACTAACTAACTAAACTAATTACCTAACTAACTAACCTAACTACCTAACAGTCTGTTTGTCTGTCTGTCTGTCTGTCTGTCTGTCTGTCTGTCTGTCTGTCTATCTAGTGTCATATCTGTCTGTCTGTCTGTCTGTCTGTCTGTCTGTCTGTCTGTCTGTCTGTCTGTCTGTCTGTCTGTCTGTCTGTCTGTCTGTCTGTAGTGTCTGTCTGTCTGTCTGTAGTGTCTGTCTTTCTGTCTGTCTGTCTGTCTGTCTGTCTGTCTGTCTGTAGTGTCTGTCTTTCTGTCTGTCTGTCTGTCTGTCTGTCTGTCTGTCTGTAGTGTCGTATCTATCTATCTATCTATCTATCTATCTATCTATCTATCTATCTATCTATCTATCTATCTATCTGTCTATCTGTCTGTCATATCAGTGTATCAATCTATCCATCCAGTATCATATCTATCATCTAACTCGTGTCGTCAGTGTATCAATCTATATCTATATCAGTTTATAGTATCATTTGCATTCATCTTTGTCAATCACATCAGTTTATATAGCTATCACACCAGTATCATGTCTGTCTTTTGTCTATCACATTATTTATCATTTCTTTAGCCTTTTGTGTTTTTTTTTTTTTTTTTTTTTTTTTACTTTTTTGTGTATTTTATTTCTTAAGTTATTTGACTTGTACTGTACTGTACACAGCATGGTGTGTCATTGGTATCATTGGTACTTTAAAGAAGTCAGCATCAATAATTATAACAACAGTCTTCTGCTTTTCTGTGCAAAAACCCTAACAAATGTATCCATATCTAAACCAGTTGTTATGGCCTTCTCGTGAGCCAGAATCACCAAACCTTTCTTTCTCTCATGTAGCATAGAGCGGCGGAAGGGGGTAAGGACACGAGACAAAGTGGAGAAAGAGCTCTCGCATGATGCAGATGATATTCCAATCACAAGAGAAGTCACATACATACGATGGAGCTCAGGAAAGGCTTTCTTACATTTATTTAGGCATTTACACATGGTGGAGAGGTCTACTTTAATACCAGAAGGGAACTCTTTTTCCAACATTATCTTTGCAACAACAATCTCATTAGAAAGTTTGTCACTGCGTGCACCTGTCATCTTCTGCAGGGGACTCAACATGGCAACATCTAGAAAAGAGGGAGATTGAGGAAGGAGGCATTGCACTGCTTTCATGAGATCGAGATTGCTTTTGGAGAATCTTGTCTCCATCTCTACAATAGCTCTGTCCAAAATGTTGAGAAGAGCTCTCTTCAGACTCTGGCTAGATGTCATGGAGTCTTGGGCTTGGCCTACAGTGGACATAACAACACTATCTTTGAGCAGTGAGTTCACTGTTCTTTTTCTTTTACCAGTTGGTGCAGGGTCATCTGTGTTAACACTGGTTGGTGCAGGGATAACAGTAACACTAGTTAACGTCTGATTATCTCTGATCTCCTTCAGAGCCTGCAGAGATGAACTGACTACTTCTGCAGCACTGCACAGGTCAATAGAATGACCCTGCAGCATAGCATTTGCAGGCTTCAAGGCACCTAGAACTTCTAGGAGGAATCTTCCTATTTCAAAGAAATGATGCTTCTTCAACATCATCAACAGCCCTGCTGCCTCTGTGCAGATATCAACAGCAGCTGCACCGTCTTCTGTAACCTCTGACAGGATTCTCATAATAGCATCCTCATTCTCCACTAGACAATTGGTCACATCATGGTGACTTGTCCACCTGATCTCCAACAGTCGTTTAAGCGATGGAACATCATAGTTCTGTGACACATAATGACGGTGAAAAAATGAGTGCAGTGATCCTGATAGATCAAAAAATGTTTTTGCACATGGCTCTGCCTGCATTGCATGGACCACTGCTAAGTGCAGCTGATGGTTATAGCAGTGGATATATGGAATATCCTTCCCTACCTTCTTTTGCAACAAGGCCTGAACCCCTCCCCGGATCCCACTCATGACAGCAGCTCCATCGTAGCACTGACTGATTATTTCATTTGCACTATAGCCTGAGTCAGAAAGATGCTCCAGAATTTGGGTGGTAATATATTCAGCATTTAACTGACTGAGGTCAAGCAGACCAATCAGGTGTTCCTCTGGAATGCCATTACAGACAAAACGAATCATGATAGAGAGATCTTCCACGTTGCATCTGTCCCTAGTTCCATCACTTTTAATGCAAAACCCAGCATGATCTGCTTTGTTATATTTATCTTTTACCTTATTTAATACCATTTTTGCTAGTGTGTCAATTATTTCATTTTGGATGTTGTGAGATTTGTATTTTGCATATTCTGGGATGGTTTTGTTAATTTCATTAAATTTGGGGTCCTTTGCCAGAGTGTATTCAACCATTTTTAAGAAGAGTCCTGCTGAGAATTCCAATTCCTGTTCATCATGTGAGCTTTCCAGTGTGCCACGAAGTGAGAGTTCATTAACTACAAGGAACTGAACTACTTCTCCTATGGTTTTAATGTAGTACCTATTTTTCTCTATTTGGGTTGGCCCTAGGAGATTTTCAATGGTTACCCCTGTAGTTTCTCTTTGTATCATTTCAGACCAGGCGTTGGCATTTTTCACGTGACATAGACTAGATTCGTGTTTTGTGAATCCCTTGTCTTTCTCCAATGCAGTTTTCCAATTATTAAACCCTTGTTTGGTGAAAACCAAATCCCTGTCATTATTTCCTCCAAATTTGCGACAAGGAAAACAAAAGCACGCATCTAGCTTTACAGAATATTCCATCCATGGTCTCCCACGGTACCAGCCCGGGCTGAATGCGCGTGCTGTCTTGCCAAAATGACGTTTTGGAAACAAAAGATTAGCGGGCTGTGATGGTGCTGTTGTGCTTAAGCCAGTGCTGTTAGCAGCGGCCGCTACGGCGAAGCTTTCAGGCTGTGTTGCGGTGGTTGTGGAACTCAATGGGTCGGGTCGAGGAGCAGCAGGTCTATCTCCCTGCGTGCTGCTATCGGCGGCCGCTGCTGCGTTGCGAACGGCGACGCTTTCAGCTTGTGTTGCCGTGCTTGTGGAACTCAATTGGGGGTTAGGGTTTGGGTCGGGTCGAGGAGCAGCAGCTCTACCTCCCGCTCCCTGTGTGCTGTTATCGCCGACCGCTGCTGCGTTGCGAACGGCGACGCTTTCAGCTTGTGTTGCCGTGCTTGTGGAACTCAATTGGGGGTTAGGGTTTGGGTCGGGTCGAGGAGCAGCTGTACCCCGAGTCGACGACGGCTCGGAGCCTGCCTCTGGACTGACTGGAGCCGTAGCAGTAGTGCTACTCGCGTCGCGAGGTTTAGAAACCAGAAATCGACGCATATTGACCGAAAGAGCCAGAGAAAGAGAACAGAAGTTAAAGTGAAACAAGCTGCAAGCTGCAGCAAGCACAACTAAAAAACAAACTGTTCCTTCTCTCGATTAGTTAGTTCCTTAATGCGCTGGACAAAAATGAAGTTAGTTGGCAACCAGAAGTGGTGTGTGTACTTCTCTGTCGAGACGAGACTGACTGCCGTTCCCTCCTACGCATTCAACGCATCGGGGGCGGAGCTGCTGGCCTGGAACATAATTATTTGTTTTACTTATTTTGAGGTGCAGAGAGGGAGAGAGATGGCATTGGCGATCAGAGTTTTTAAAATGTAGACTATATATAATGAAATGGTGTTGGTTTTGGTGGTGCGACAGCTGTAGCATAATATAAAAAAAGAAAAAAATATATATATATATTTTCTTATTTTTTCATGCCATCTTGTTTGGTGGGGCAGACAGGACATTTAGGGGGGCAATGCCCCCCCTTGCCTATGGGGAGATCCGGCCCTGGTGGGAACACAAGCAGGGAGCTCCATTCAGCGGCACGCCACTTCCAATCAGAGTTGTCTCCGGCTGCAACATTAGCGCGAGCAGCCACACACACACACACACACACACACACACACACACACACACACACACACACACACACACACACACAGGAGTTGCACGCTGCGTGCATCAGAGACAGTGAAAAAACGTTGTGCGTGCTGTTGCAGCCACCCAGTCGCGGACATTTGTGTGTGTGTGTGTGTGTGTGTGTGTGTGTGTGACTGTGTGTGTGACTGTGTGTGTGTGTGTCTGCGCGCGCGCGCCCTCCTTGCTACGTGTGTGTCTACAGTGTGTGTGTGTGTGTGAGAGAGAGAGAGAGAGAGAGAGAGAGAGAGAGAGAGAGAGAGAGAGAGAGAGAGAGAGAGAGAGAGGGTGTTGAGTCTGCCTGCTCAATAGCGCCCCTCCTTTAACGTGTGTGTGTGTGTGTGTGTGTTTGTGGTCTGTGTGTGTGGTCAGGAGAGGTATGGCTGGCGACAGACATACACGGCGACAGACATACACGGCCAGTAACATCGTGAAAGCGAATTACAGGAGTGGTGTGACCACCACTCAAAAAGCATAACTCAGTTGTAGGAAAGGTGTAAAGGAGCAGCTAGTTGGCGGGGGAGGTTGCCAAGGTCAGAGAAGGGAGACCCAAATCTTAGGAGGAGCTAAAAGTTGGCCGATGTGTGCACAACTGCACATACAGTATTGAACAGAGTAGTCTAGATTTGTACAAAATCAGAAACTGTAAAATAGACATCAGAAGCTACAAATGTGTAATATTATCAAGTTTCTGCATTTGGTGCATTGTCAATGAATTGGAAACTGAAGCAAAAGACTCCAAACTCCAAAAATCTAAATATCATCATATATATATATATATATATATATATATATATATATATATATATATAATTGCAGTAACATCTGAAAGGGCACTCTTTAATGGCATTAAGATAAATGATTATGATTATGAGAAGGCAAGCGATGTGGTGTGATATGAGACGCAACCACGCACATCAGCAGCATTACTGACATTAAATACCAGTAAACGCAGCAAAGAATGCACAACGGTATATAATACCTTTTGTGCAATGGTTACCACATGATAAGTACTGCCAGAATAGCTTACAGAAAGTAGTATTTTTACACAAGTATAAGGACTATCTAGCTCCCTGTTACCATGCAAATGAAAATGAGTTAATTCCATGTTTACATAAAGCGTAGACATGCTTTATAGGAATTATCAACATGGCTGGGACACCTGTTTGGCCAGTCAGATGTCTAACTGTAGTGATTTGCACCAATAGCCATCCTGTGTTTGCAAAGTGCCCTACTTTTAGTTGTCACTGTGAAATAATTCACTAATCCATCAAATGTGGTTAATTAATGTGCATACATTTTCTATGTGACATGCAAGGTACCCCATGTGAGAATTTTCATTCAATAACCAATGAATCATGCTCTTTCAGGAACTTTCCAATAATATGCTCAAAGTGTAACACATGAAAGAAATGTGTGCTTTTGTTTGGCCTCTATGATATGATCCAGTGATTGTATAAGACATGAAATGCTTTTCTGACAAAGCAATTCTTTGTCTATGACATAATGGAAAAATAAATCAAGCTTATATACAAACATTTTTATGACTGATCAGTGCTGAAAGGCTTCAACAAATTGACCTTTCAGCGTGACTTGGACGGTCACACCTAGGACAAGCACCAGTGAATCACGAAGACCACAGTGTTCCATTGTCTACTTGGTGCACCCAGTGCCATCTCGGCCATCCAAGTAATATGGATATTGCCAGATCCCAGCTTGAGCTCAGTGAACGCTCATTACATTGATCTGATAGCACATCTCCACTGCCAGTCTTTAAGTAAAGATATCCTCCTTGTCCGTCTCTGGTGAAGTGGGTCTAGAGATCTCAAAAAGTGTTTTCGGTGAGCCAGCGACAGGGCTCCTCGCTTTGAGGAGCTCAAGTGCTTCTGTAAGCTGCGCTTCCAGTGCAGATATTCGAACACTGAGGTTCTTGAGGTCATCCCTCAACTCCAGCTTGAGCTCCTGAAGTGAGGCCTGAAGTGTTTGCTCCGGGATTGGGTAGAAGGTGTGCCTAGCCTCTGGCTGGACAGGGCTTCTGTCCTGCGGAGTCAAGCGCAAGTCACCCACTTTGTCCAGGCGCAGGTCACTTTTGGTGATGCCACTGTCACAGGAGTCTGTCTTCTTAAGACTCATCTGTGATTCATGCGTCTTTGTCCGATCAGGCAAGGTTTCCATGGATTCAGCCTTGGACACTTGGTTCCAGTTGTCCGCTTTGGCCATAGACTCTTTGAAGCGTCCCCAGCCTTTGGCCTTGGTGGGATCGGCTGGCCGACATCCTCCGAAGCCGATGGGAGACGGTGCCTTGAGTTTTGCCTTATCTGACGGGGTGGAGTCGTGGGGCACAGATGATGAGGGTGTTGCTGGGCTTTCCGTCACCGTGACAATGCTGGTGGTGGCAATGGTTGTCATTGAAGAGGATTCTGAGTACACAGCGCCTTTCTCCACGTCGTGTTCATCTGAGTCCGGTTTGTCTGTTGTCATGCGAGCTTCCTTCTGTTGTCTGAAGCGCTGAAAGAGCCTTCGCACCGGGTGATCCGGGGGAAGGTTCAGAGGTGCTTCATTTTTGCGTCTTAGCCTTTCCTCCTCCTCTCGTTTCACGTCACTGATCTTTCGAAACACAATCTAAAAACAAAGGTAAAGCTTTGATTAGTAAAGAGGAAACTTGTTATTTCGAACAATAACTAAAAATACTGTTCCTACGAAACAGTGTGGGCTCGCATGGAACACCATGTATGGGCACAAAGATCTACCCAACAGGCACTCCAACATTAATAGGCATACAAATCTGCCCAACGGGCACTCCAACATTACTTCTAAGACTCCTACATGTTATATACTTTATATACTTTAGTATCTAAGGATTTGGAGTGGGTGTTGTTTATTTATACAGTATCAGGTTGCACCTGTTGGTGGTGATGTCACCAAGAACGCTGCTCCCTCATTGGCTAAAGGCCTTGCCTTTGTACTGTGTGTCGTTTAGTCTTTTGAGGAGAATAACCTTAGTATATATTTATATAGGAATTTGGGAGAACATACTACAAAAGATTTCATGTGGGTGTTGTTATTTATATCAGGTCGCACTTGTTGGTGGTGATGTCACCAAGAACGCTGCTCCTCATTGGCTAAAGGCCCTGCCTTTGTACTGTCGGTAGTTTTTTGGAGGAGAATAACATCGGTCTATAAAGTTTTGGTATAACATACTGGTCTCGCCTTTCAGTGAGCCCACAATAACTAGAACTGCACTCTGTCGAGGTGCCAACTTGCGCCTCACGCTCAAGCATGTGTGGCCTACTTGTGCGCAAGCAGAGCGTGCCACGAGGTGTGCGCTGCTGGCCTCATGTCCCTAATGTCTTCGCCCGTTAATGAAGACATTACCAAGAGCGCTCTTATATACCAAACTCTGCTGACATCATCATCAGGAATGCTGGTCCCTCATTGGCTGTAGGGGGACACCTACATACATACATACTGTACATACATACATACATTCCCAGAATTCCAGCCGTTTCAGGGCTACGGTCTTCAAAAAACCCAGTCACCTACATACATACCCAGCCGATTACAGTACTTGCGCGCTCTGCTTGCGCAAGTAATAATAATATAATATATACAGTATTTGTGTAGTGTCGATGCTTAAGGCCTTATACTTGTCATGTCCGCTTAGGCACGGGGGTCTAAGCGGACATGACAGCAGGGTGATGTGGTTGTGATTATACTGCAATTTGGTATCTGCAGACATGCACATATTCAAGAGCAACACGGCTGCACTCAATGGCATAATCTATTGACCTTCTACCAGTCAACTGCAGAACTTACACTGTACAGTATATACCATGGCACTGTCAGAAGAGATCTACTGTCCTAGTATATCTTCCCTCAATTATTATTTGCGAGCTGAGCTGTTCTACATGTCATTTGTGTGTGATTTTTTTTTATTGAAGTCAAATGTTTTATATAATGTATACATTATTTGTATTCAAAATTATAAACTCAGTCAGCACAAATCAGCAAATATGTCCATATATGGACTGGTCTTGCCCAGGCTGAAAGCGGAAATGAGGGATGTGAGATCAGGGACGAGCTGGGCCCCTGATCCGGGAGGCCCTCATTGCGCGTGGCCATCGGCCAGATTTTTTCGCCTTCCGGGTGCGCCGCAAGGCCCCAAATACTAACCGATGAACGGTTACTGTGATTTTAGGTCTCATCACTTTTCTGGTATAAAGAGAGTCTAATGATGTTGTATGTAGACGATCCAGGAGTAGTCAAGAAAGCTATAGGGAGTAGTGGGCCGGTATTCAGATGATAGACAAGCCAGTGGGGCCAATGTGATGGCTCTGTGGGCCGCTCAGCGCTATAGAGAGAGATCTCTCTCTATAGCGCTGCTGCTACTCAAAGATTGGCCATTTCAGATCATAAAAGACAAGCCAGTGGGCCAATTACATGAGTTATATTTACTTTGCAGTCTCACTGAACAAAACTTCAGTGTTCATGAAAATAAACACAACATTTATTTTGTTGGTATTTGCAGTGTGGTGAATTTCATGGTGCAATCAATCTTTGTAAAAAATGTGACAAATATTCTCAGAATGTTGTCTTATAATTACGTTTTTGGCACTAGATGCAACTGTGGTTAGTGGCTACAATCATCATCTGATGCTATTTATTGTTTCTCACTTTGAGCTAGTAGTGAGTTCATGACTTGCCCTTGGTGTCTAATGCCGTGAGCCTTGGGTAGTGCAGAATAAATATGGTAATGCCTACTCAGACATCAATCTGTCTGTGTGACACACACACACACACACACACACACACACACACACACACACACACACACACACACACACACACACACACACACACACACACACACACACACACACACACACCCTGAACCCTGAACCCATACAGGAAATAGAGACATGATTTCAAGGTTTAATGATGATTTCCTCACAGATAGTTCTGCTGAAAGATTCTCCTGTATTTGTTTTCCTCCTTTTGCTAGTTTCTTCCTCCTCAAAATGCTCCGCCGCATTGCTGCACAGCTATCATTTGATTACATTTGATTAAGTTGGTGCGATTGACCATGGGCTTTTACACAGCCAAGAACTAAACTGTACATTTCAGAAGCACACATTTGTACAAAGTACAATCCAGAGTGATGTTACTTTGAGAACCTGGTTCAACTCTCTTCTTGCACTCTTATCCCTGAAGCACAGTCATGGTATTTGTAATGCTCTCTTGGCATTGGTCCGATCAATATTCTGGGGCTGCAGCAGAGTATAGGATTGAGGCATTATCTAGGACTTAATAACAATAATTTCATCACAAGAAAGCTTATTTTAATAACATCATCAAAGGTTACTTGGATTTTGCAGTAGGTAAACCAAATCATCATAGCACCACCACAATGTATTTCCGGGTAGTTAATGCTGGCAGCTTCGCATCGGATCATTATTACTCATAATCATTAACCTTGAGTCGGCAAGAACAGAACACAACACATCTTATTGACAAGAAATATACATTTGTTCTAAATAGCCACAGGTTGACAAATGTTCTGACACTTTATTTTATATTTGGTAATTCCCCACAGATATTCTACCAGGAAATATTTATACCAGTCTTTATACCAGAATATTTAGGCTGGGTTAGGATTTAGATGGCATTTTTAGAATTGGCCTTAGGTCCAAATGTTTGTACTTACGTACATTGCATGTGAAATACACCTTAATCCAACTCTAGAGGTATCCATTCAATCAACATTTTCAAAGCTGTATAAATCCAGAATGTATAGGACCCTAGTGAATGGTCTGTTCAACACAATATATGAGATTGCTTTTCCAGATGCAAGCAACCCATTCATCATTCAGTCTCTCGGGAAGGGTAACCTTGTTTGTGGACAAGAGAATGACTAGTAGTTACTGTACTCCCATTACATTAAAATCCTTACTCCTCAGTGTTCCAATATCTCTGAGAGTATAAGAATGTACCCGTACTGCTGTTGCTGTCACTGTTGAAGTGTCTCTGACACAAGGTTGGAGTAGAGCTGTGTGAAATCTTTTTTTACAAATCTCTGGCTGCTTTTTTGACTGGGATAACAGACCAGTCCTACAGTACATTCAGACATCCTGAGATACAGACATCTCTGGATTCTTGCGACCTTTGGATGATTGGGTTGATTGACAGCCAATGATATGCTTGGAAATGTTCCCATGCTCTTGGAGGCTGGGCGTGTAAGCGAGCCACAGCGCTCCTCAGAGCGGACACAGGTGGCTTTCGCTGGCCGGTGCTGGGAACAGACAGGTCTCTGCACGTACCGCCGGGAAACCCACCAGAACGCAAACAAAAAAGACAAAAAAAGACGATGCAACTGTTTATTTGTCACATACGCTGAATGTGAATGTGTGTGTGTGTGTGTGTGTGTGTGTGTGTGTGTGTGTGTGTGTGTGTGTGCGCGCGCGCGCACGTTTGCTGTGTCCGCTCTGCCTGCTCTGTTGGTGTAATTAAGAGATTTGATAGGGGATATTATGTTTTATATACACAAATAAAAGAGTATTGGAAAGAGTTCAGGCATTAAATTACAACCTGATATCCCAGTCACACACGACATTTGTTCTTGTTTCTCCAACATTCGTCATTGTACTATCGATGGTTTTAGCTAATGGTTAAATAAAGAGACTTTTAGATAATAACTTTATTTAGCAAAGTGGTTAATCTAAAATGATATAATTATTTTTGATGTGAAATGTTAACCTGGCAAAAAAGAAGAGAAAATTGTAGGAAAGAACAACTGTAATCAGTAAAATCAGTGAACTGTCAATAGGGCAAAGGAAAAACCTTTGCCCTGCATTTTTCACATCTGCCTTTTATAGCGGCACCAGGAGGCCGACTTATGTAAAACATATTTTTGAATACAACAAAAATCACGCAAATCAGTACACAGTATCTCTATAGTCTTGTGATCAAGACGGATCTGTCCATCCTAATTGGCTAACATTGGCTTCCAAAGTTTGCAGGATTGGTCAGTTTTGAACAAAATGCCTCAAATCATGGACGCAGCTTGCGATTTCTGTGAAGATTTGCTCGCACATTCCTACTAGGTCAAGGAACAAAATTAATGCCTGCCTTTTCACATTGGCCTGTTATAGCGCCACCAGCAGGTCAACTTTAGCAAAAAAAGAAATTTGGAACAAAATTCCTCAAATCATGCATGCAGCGTCCGATCGCTGTGAATGGCCGAAGAAGACGTGGCACACTTTCACTTTGCCCTATTATAGCACCACTACGAGGCCACAATAACATACAGTACCTGACCTGGTGGAGACCTGTGCTCGGAAGAGCACTACTTCTAGTTCTCTCCTAAATTACTTCCACTGTATGATGGCTGATGAAGCCTATCAGTAGTGAGTGAACACAAATCTTGATTAAGTCTCTTTTTCTCCCAACTTAGTCATTATGCCAATTCCTGTCACCTGCTGACCCTTATTGGTTGGTTTTGGGAATGGTAAAACCACATGCCTCTACCAATACACATGGAATGTCTTGCAGTGTTTGTGAACAACGTATCTCTTTCACCACTGGACCGATGGGTGTGAAACTTTGCGGGCACACTCCCATAGTCGGCCAAATCGGTCTCATCGTGTTGCTATAAAGCTTAAAATAAGCTAAGACGTAAATGCAAAAGCCAAACTCACCCTCTTTCGCAGGTTGTATGTGAGAAGTAAATTCCTTGAGAAGTGATTGGAGAAAGCTGTGTAGAATTCCAGCACCTTTTGCAGAGCGTCTCTTTTGATGATGTGAAGGTCGCAGTACGTCAGTGCTCGTACATTGGCACACGCCTGGGCCAGTGTGACCTCTTTCCAAAACACATCCCCAAAAACATCTCCCTTACCTGCAGAGCAAGAACAGACAACTCAGCTTTTTCGGTCCCTATTACTTTTTGCAAGTGAAGCACTTCTTCCAATCTGTTGGGGAAAATATTTCAGTCTTGTTTGAGGGAAGGATTGTGATCTGTGATAGGATCTATATTTATCTGTTCTGGCCTGTTGTCATGGTCACTGTGTTAAACAATATATATTAGAGATCTTCATGTATTAGAAGCATTTCTGTTACATGAAGAACCTACTGCGCTCAGACAAAACACCCCTCAAAATGACAAGATGATGATATAAATGCAGACATATAAATACAGTCTCTGAGTAGATCAAGGGTCAATCTGAAAACCAAACAAAGCCACCCATTCAATTATTTGATCATTTGATAGTTGGGAGCTTGTATTACAAATAATTTCACCCACTTTTATTACACCTGTAATGATTTGAAGTTGAGTTCAGTTTGGTGGTACAGAACAGCAGTTTATATCTTTTCCAGTCTTGGAAAAGACAAAGTATAAATCACATGCAGTCAGAATGTAGTCAGGTGGAAATTGGCGTGGACTATATGGGACTGGGAAGTTGTTGTGAGATTGTCCAAGGATCCCAGGGGGATTTTCTTTTTATATTTGTTATACGCCAAAACATGAAGTGGCTTGTTATGACAACACCATCAAGCCAGTTGAGCAAAGATTCTTCCATTGTCTACTGGGAGTGTGAGAGCCTACTGATCAGTCAAATCAGTATCGGAGATTAGCTGTTCAAGGACGGACAGACAAACAGACACACACACAGAGGAACAGGAGAAAAACATTGTTTCTGGTCTTCGACCAGTCGGCCTGGTGGAAGAAAATGACGTGTTTTTAGCTATGGTCTTCGTCAAGGAGTGGCAACAAAGCTGCAAATCATTAATGGTTAATGCTTATTAACAAGTTAAAAGAAAACTAGCAGAAGTGTGATTGCAAATCACATAGGAAAGATGAAACAAGAGAACTGCATGTCAAATAATAAAAGGTACAATGAAAAAAGAATGGAAAGGATTACTAAAAGCATCTGTTTTACTTTTCAATCAAGAGGCACTGTTTGGCTGAGTTGGTACAGTACGCTGTTATTAACAGGTAAATATTTTGCTTTTCAGAGCAGCATAGAGAAGGAGATACACATGGTCCTAGAACAGATGGAACTGAAAGCTCCATCTTGTGAGTCCTTGTATTTTACATTTTGTGTCTGCTCTTAAGAGTGCCATTAGGCTAATGAGAACCTGATTCATACCGTAGCAGTAACAGGTTTATCATCGGGGGCTCCATTACAGCGAACCCTCCACAGACGTCACAAGCAGCCTAAGAGAATATTGATTGTTCCAAAGACGAACCAACAGCAGGTTATTGACGTAAAGCAGTCAAGGCCACCGTATTTCATCTAGAAGTGTACCAGCCATGAATCAAATAATAAATCATGTTTTGGCTCATCAAATCGTGCTTTTTAAATGGGCACTTTCCTGAGAATGCAAGGCAGGGTCCTGCTTATACAAAGATGCATGATATTTTCATACTGTTAGACTAATAACAATTCTAACTAGAAAATATTGTTCCTTCGAAACAATTGTGGGCTCGGTTTAAGCCAAAAAAAAAAACAATGGCATAATATGGCAAGAAGCAATGAAGTGGCCAAGCCAGGAAAAAGTAGGAAAGGAAAAAAGCAGCGGAAAAAAAAGCAGGAAAAGTGGGAAAAGAACTCAAAGTAAAACTATAAGCAGTGTTAAGCAGGTCAGGTAGGTTTTTTTTGGCCTTCTGGTGGCGCTATAATAGCCCAATGTGAAAAGGGTGCCAGGTGTTCTTGGGCCTTTCACGGCAATCGGATGCTGCATGCGTGATTTGAGGCATTTTGTTCCAAAAATCTCCTATGCAAAAGTTGACCCACTGGTGGCACTATAACAGGCCAATGTGAGAAGGGTGGCATCTAGAGCCCCCTCTAGATGGTTGTTTAAAGCCCAGCCAATAGGAATATAGAGGGGGGGGGGCTTAATCAATTACAGCTCGTCCCTATTGGCCGGAAAAAGTCCAAAGTCATGTGAGCGTTTTTAAGTTTAAATCACGTTGCTAGGCAAAAGTATGCCAGAGTAATGTGGTGCCAAAGTGTCTGAGTCCCTCATTCAAAGTCAATGGGGTTTTTGGGCGTCGTCTTTTGCAAATTACGTCGCCATGGTAACGTGGATCGGAAAGAAAATTAACCTGTTCCCGGCTGAGCCGCACGTTTTTATGTATATTTTGCGGCCTTTGTGGGGGTGGCGTAAATTGTGCGGCAGTTATTACGTGCAGAAATTTGCAAGAACATTAATTACTTACTAATATTATACTTAACACATTGCCTGCCCCACGTTTTTTATTAAACTCTTCCAAAACATGTCAGGGTTTTGGAGCATTTTGACTCATTTGTAATGTAATATTTTGAAAATTTGTTTCTATGTCTATGAACAAATTGAGTATACCGATGGAAAGATTAAAATCTATACTTTATAAAAAAAAATAAACAAGAGTTTTATGTTCCATGATGATTTTTCAATGAATTTATTAGCGACTACTGCGCCTGCCCCAAATGGCCTAATTTGTTTAAAAAGGCTAGAAAAAGGCTTTTTATGAAATAACATGAATAAGTCTCTTATTGGGTTGATTTTGTTGTTTCAAGACAATAATTGGCACTGTGGCACTGTGTACTCAGTCTCAACACACACGCACACTCACACACATGCATGCGCATGCACGCGCACGCGCGACCGTCGCGAAGCACAAGGACCACCCTGAGCTCCTCCTATGACATTTCAGGCACACACACAAACACACGCACACACACACACACACACACACACCCCACATGCGCGCGCACATCCACATGCGCGAGCACGCACGCGCCCCTGTGGAACACCTGTGTTCAGTGGCGTCAGTTGACTGGTGTCTTGCACGCGTGCCCTCGTGCAGGCACGATGAAAAGTACATTTTTATGATTTCCCCTTGTAGCCAAGGTATGGCAGCTGCATACCCCTGCCATACCCAATTGACGCCCCTGCCTGTGTTATGTCACGTGATTTCTCAGCTAATGAAACACTGAGACATTTCAGCGAAAATGAAACTAATGACAGACACACACAGACACACACACACACACACACACACACACACACACACACACAGATCAGATGTGTAACTTTCGATGCAGAGGAACATTTGCTGGATCAACGCACGCGCAACTTTTTTATTTACCCCTTTTTGAGAGATCTTCAGCGGGGTGCATTCTTTCTTGTCCAGACAGAGGCTAGATGACCATTACACAACACAGGGACAACACCGGTGTTTCGCGTTGGATCATTGAGTTTACTAACTGTAAACTCAGCCACATGCATTATAGCTTTACGAGCCACTACAGCAGATGACTGCACTTTGGGAGGAGGTTACAGTGTATAAGGTAGGGTTTTCATCGTGTCGTATCGTGTCGTGTGTGCAGGGGTGTCGCACCAAAATCTGGGCCCTGGCTACAAGGATTCACTGCGGGACCCCCATGATTGTTCTTCATAGGGGGGATTTAAAAAATAGCAGATGTACAAGCTCGCAGAGTGCCGCGCTGTGAGCTTGTAGATCTGCTATTTTTCAATAGCTAAAGTATAAAATAATTATGTCCCCTCCACCTTGGGCCCTAGTGTAGGGTTTCCACTCGCACTCCCCCCTTGTGACACCCCTGTGTGAGTGCGCGTCTGGTTGAGTTTTCTACACATTCACTCCTCCTCTCCCACTATAAATACAGAGTGTCTTCACCTAAATACACTCAAATCTAAACGAATTCTACTGTCATCTCTAGGCTATCAATCAACTATCTAAACTCTAACTCTAACTATAAATATCCTATATTCAAATCTCAACCGAGCCTCCCAACCGATCTTTTTTTTTTTCTTTTTTCTCCTCAGCTGGCTAGCTGGCTAGCCTGGCTTGTCGCGTTTCAAAAAGCTGCAGACTTTTCTCCCTCTCTCTCTGTTGTATTTGGATTGCCTGATAACATGTATTTCAATGCAGTTTTTTGACCTTTTTTCTTCATTCACGTGAATGACCTGGTTCCCTTTGATGTTGCCCTACTGTATTAAGTCACAGGCAGCACGAGAGCACCATCAATTGTAAAACAATGAAAAGACTATAGAACGTTTATAAACGGGCTGGGCGGTAAATAGCTGGGCAAAATAGAACGTTTATAAACGGGCTGGGCGGCAGATGTGTTAATGGCGGATTATAATAAGTGTTTTGCCGTTGCATGGCAGGCAAACTTAATGAGGATAACATACGTGTGCTCGCTTTTAGCGAGCCCACAATTATTTGTGAGTTAGGGTTGCCAACCATCCCTTGAAATAAGGAATCATTCCTTATTTGGAAACTAAAAGACCGTTATTGAACTGATAAGGGAAATGGACACACTTTGTCCCTTGTTTTTTGGGAATCAATCAATGACACACATCTTACAAGTTCAAACAGTTCATACAGTATATAATACGGGTTTTAACCATGTCTTGACTTAAACCCTAGACTTAGTAAACTGGACCTGTTGTTGCCTGTGAGTTGTCTCTGTACTTGTACTTGGACAGATTATTTCTCTCTACACCAAATCTCTTTGCCAAAAATGTTGGGCTAATGTTCCCCCCAGAATATGATGCTGGGGTTCAAGTAGTTAATATAATTATATAGGCATCCAAAAAAAAAGGGGGGGGGGGGATGCAAATAAGAGGTGTCCCTTATTTCAATTTAAGGTAGTAATCCTACTTCTGTTTTGCATCTGCTTGTTTTAACAGCTACTTCCCACTTAATGTTGCACTTATGTATGTATGTTTGAATTGGTCAGTTAAGTATGAAACTATCTCGGGCTCGGCACACAGAGCCAGACAATTATTTTATCAGAATAATGAGTAACATAAAGGATTAACACACTTTGAAAAGAAGAGATTGTGTACTGAACGCATGGCATGTCTGGGACTTCTTGTCAAAATGTTGATAGAAAAATGTGCCTGACTGTCTGTTCAAAGATAAAGACTTACACTTCCGGGGTGACACATAATCATCCATGATTTCCAACATGCATATTAACATCCCAATTCTGTCTCTTGAAAGGAGACAATGCAAAAGTCTCCTCGATAAAACTAGATTGAAAAATCTTTAACTCACCTAAAATGGCCACCACCTCATCATCCTGAATAACCTCCAGTGATCCTGATACCACGAAACAAAGGCTGTCCACACTTTCGCCCGCATGGTAGATCAGGTCACCAGGAGCACAGTGGATTGTCTGGAACTCCATGGCTAATGCTCTGAGGCACCCATCACTCGCTAACCGGAAAGCTGGATGCTCTTTAAAAACCTTCCGGTTGAGATGAACACAAATATCCGCTCTCATATCCTTGGGACATATCTGCAACACCTGGAGGCGGGGAAAAGCGTTCGGAATTGGTGGGTTGATGGGTTCATGCTCTAACTCAGGCGTCTTCAACGTTTTCAGGCCAAGGACCCCTTAGTCGAGACTAGAGACCCACAACCTGTTCATAGATTCCATATAGTTTCATTGTTTGACAGCACAATCATCAGTGCATTTTGGATTCGTGTCAATTTGTGTTTTCGGATATTTAACCACTTGAACTGTCAATAATTAATACACTTGACCTTTCACTCTGTACTTAGTCTGCTCTTTTTCCCCCTTTACACCAAAGCTCTTTGCCGAAAATAGCTGATCTACAGGTTCACAACGCCTCACAGCGCGAGGTATTATGAGCTTGTAGATCTGCTATTTTTGGCTATATGGACACAACGGTTCAAGTGGTTAATATAAAAAAGTAGAAGAAAAAAAAACTTTGTATCACTCAAAGATTTGGAGGACCACCTGTAGTAACTCTGAGGACCCCCTGGGGGTCCCGGACCCCCTGTTGAAGACCCATGGTCTACAACAAGATGCTAGAGTAGTGATGACAAGAGATGTTGTAGCATCAGTTTGTTTAAAAATCAATTCCATAACACCACCAGTCCAGAACACCCTGCCCAACTCTATTAAATAAGTATTAAACTTGGGTTTATTTATTGACTTGCAGTGTGAAAGGTTTGTTCATGGTATGCAGAATCTTACAAGTAGCCTACTTTCTCTCTGAAACAGCACAATCCAATATTTGTTAATTGATTCCTGCCAATATTGCCAGGGACCTACATTTTTCTTGTTTTGTGAGCAATCAACTTTGACAACATAGATAGAGTAACTTGTTTTCTGCCTTCTAAGTCTGAGAGACTAGACCACAAAATATCAAGCTAAGGGATTGAATATAGGCTACAAAGTAGTCCTTGTGTAACTCTAAATGTGTAAAAAATTAAGTTCAAATGCCAGTAGCAGTTCTCTTGTTTTTCGAACAGCATGTTGTTCAAATAATCCACCTGCACAGCTTGCTGTCTGTTAATAGGGCAAGGGCATTACTTTAAACCTTTTGAGGGTGAATATCATGCAGAGACTGGAGCCAGTTGATAAAAATGAATTCTGTATTCAAAATGTATTCAATTTGGTGTGTAAAACACTCATGGCATGTCACTGTGTGTGGAAGGTGACCCAACAAGAGACTACGTAATTAAAATTAAGTTCTACACAAGATCTGTGAGAAATAGAACATCAGGCTTCAGTGACTGCTACTTTGTATATTTGCCACATTGTTTACTTATTCATTACCAACCTGGCAAGGTAAAACAAGCGTGGAGGCATGTCCTTATGCGCCAGTAAGTGATATGGTAAATATATGCTGTGAAAACAAAGTGATCATGAGGGACAGTAGATGAATGAATGCATGGCTTACAGATTCAGATACCTTTTCAGTATCTATACCCCGCGACATCGACCATGTGGATGCAATGTAGTCCATGACCCTCTCGCTCAAACCCTTGGGGACCTGGTAGAGCTTCAGGAAGTCTCGGACGCTGTTCAGCATCTCATGGTAGCGGTTGGTGTTGGCGTACATCTGCTGGAAGATGGTCGTCACATTACCGAAGATTGTGGCATAAAGAAGGGCTGGGGAAAGACGGAGCGGAAAAGGGAGTCCTTGAGCTGAGGAACTTTAAAGGGCTGGTAAAGCTGCATGGAATGATTAGTGTTTTCCCAGAGGAAGAAGTGCTGTCTATTGAGAGTTGAGCATTGTAATACGTGATACTGTAGCATATGAGACAGAATGTTATTAGAGGAAGCCAGCTTGCATGGGCGAAACGTTGTTTTGGTTTAATGAAATTAAGCATGGGAGAGGCATTCCATTCTTGTTAGAAGTCATCTCTCTCCATAGACAATGGACATCAATACTGTAGGCCAGGGGTCAGGAACCTTTTTGAAATGAAGTGCCATGTTTTTATTTTCTAGATAATCCATGTGCCAGGTCAATGTAAATTTTAATGACACCCCATCAAAATTCTGACATATTTTCATTTTCATAACATTGTTATAACGCTCATTAGACTCAGAGCAGTAACCCACCTACCCCCCCCGGCTCCCACCCCAGTCAAAGTTCTGAATTTTAATTAATGTCAAATTATTTGTTGGAAGTAATTTGCTGCATATCAGGCGACTAAATTGAAATGACCACGTTTAAAACAATATTTGATTTAAAAAAAATCCTCTCTCACACTTCTGTCAGTGTGATCAAGTGATCACCCTCCCCTGTGCCAATGTTGCCTACCCCTACGGCCAACGTAATGTCACATGCACATATATTTGCACTTGCTATGCGACAGACACGCACGCACGCACGCACGCACGCACGCACGCACGCACGCACACACACACACACACACACACACACACACACACACACACACACACACACACACACACACACACACACACACACACACACAGCATTCAATTTATTTAATGACCAACCAGTCGGCAGGTGTGTGCGTGCGCGCGCGTTCAAAATCTCCCTTTGCCATGCAGCTACACCCAACCAAATAATTGTACTGTACATACAGTATACAGTATGAGCTGGACTGGAATCTTGCAACAGCTGGGGTGTGTTTGGATCAAAGGCCTCAGATTCTGCCGTGTGCAGTGTAGTGTTCTCTTGGCGATGAGCACCTAATTAGCCCTGCTAGAAGGTTTTGAGAGGAAACATGCCAACTGCACATTTCAATTGTCCAGAGATAATGACGGCAACCTGTGTGTTTGCATGCACGGGTGTGTATAAGCACATGTTGTTTGTGCGTGTTGTTTGTTTACAACACACGCATATGAAACTGTACTGGGAATAATGCAGATAATTGCTATAAACTGCTCAAGGCCAGTGAGAGCCATGACTGGAATCCTTTCATCACCTCAACTTATAGGCACACTACAGTACAGTGTTACTGCTCAGTGAAACACAACTGTTTCGTGCCTATACTGCACGTTAGCTAGAATCAAAGATTAAACTGACAATGTAAGGATAAAGGAGTGATTTGACAATTGATTTTTCGCCCTTTTTTGGGTGGGGGGGTTGGAGGGGCTTTTAACTTAACGAGTTGTCAGAACGGTAGGTACCATCCAAAAGCTGCTTTTGATAGAAAGTCAGTTGTGAGAAACTAAGGCCCCAGGCCGTCAGTTGCCATGGCAACAGAACATATGTATACCCCCACCCCCCCCGCACCCCCCCGATCCCTCGTCACACTATGATCTGCTGCTGCCAACACCGATCCACTGGTGATGGTAAAAATAGAACACTATCAGCACATCCATATTTCATAGAGAATTGCCGTGGACTAAAAGCGGGAGATTGCATCTCTGAACAAGTCTGCGTGGGTGGGTGGTGTGATTTTCCAGATATTTTTGGTTTTCTACGAGAATTTTTGGCTCTGGCGCTGAAAAAAAGCTCTCTGAGAGTTTGACGGTGCCCTGGAGCCTATGTTGATAATCTGAAAGCGTAAAGCTGCAGGAGGGGGCCGTCACGGATCTCATCAGAGGGATGGAGGTAGTGACTGGGAAGCCAGGGGCGTCACAAGGGGGGGTGGATGGGGGGGGGGGGACTGAGTTACTAGGGCCCAAGGAGGAGGGAGGAGCCTTATTTATATTATACTTTAGCTATTGAAAAATAGCAGATATACAAGCTCTGTGCCGTGCTGCGAGCTTGTATATCTGATATTTTTGAAAAGTCGTGAAAACGTGTGCAAATCTTTGAATATAATGTGTTTTTTAAGCGAACATTTGTAACAAATATTTTTGCTTCTGGGGGGTCCCTGGAACATCGTATTTTGAGATGGGGGCCCGTGGCCAAATGCATATCATTTTGGGGGTCCTTCACATTTTTATTTTCAAAAAACCTTAGAAGGATTTGAAATATTCAAAGACTTGCACCGCGCGGCACTTGGAGCTTGTATGTCTGCTATTTTTCAATAGTTAAAGCATAAAATCAGAGTGAATCCTTGTACCCGGAGCCCAGAATTTGGTGCGACACCCCTGAGTGGAAGCTACTTGTTCAGCAGAGCGTGCCGTGCAGGTGAAGAGTTATTGCGGTGGGATTGCAGGGAACGCTGGGATACATTGATTCTGTGGCGCTGGTTATTGCTTGGAGTTGCTACTCTCTCTCAATAGCACTCTGCGTGCACTCACAGAAATAATGGCAGTGCACTGGATTATTCACTACACACAAATGCTACAGACACCTTATACATTTTTAATCTGAAGGTGCAGACTTACTGTACAAACCTGGCTAGCTCTCCTTTTCTTTCACGTTTTAGATGTTTTTGGTCAGTGAGGGGGCTCTCATGACAAAATCAGAATGCGATTTCTTAAAAGAGCTGTGTGATTCAGACATCTAACCTTTATAGCTCTTCTTTTTTTAGAAGAGCTATAAAGTATAGTGTGGTTCTGTGAACATTTCTGTATACTTGGTGTTCCACACCAAGCCCTGTAACTACGGTATATTGCTCACCACGATAAACACAATATATTTATAGAATACTAAAGACCTGATGTCAAACCCACTTCCCCTGGGTCTTGAATATTTTTCCCATTCAAAATCCCATGGAAAATAATGAAAAGTAAATGAAAAGTCCAGCAATTCTGTCAGGTAGGTGGCACTGTATCATGTATGAGGGGATGGCGTATATCCGAGAGTGTGCTATTCCTACCGGATCTGAGGAGAGGTGGGGGAGGAGCTTGTGCACGGACACGCTGTGATTGGCCAGTAGCCAAACACTCTCGCCCAAACATTATTTACTATTCTGTCACTATCGGGACGCAACTCGAATGGCACTCAAGTGACCTTTACAACGTTCGGCACGGCAACTCGCTCACTTTAGCTCGCTCGGTGGTGCCTCGCGTGGATCAAGGTCGCTTGACACGGCGCACCTCGGTCATGGTCAATAACTATACTTTATCAGCCAAACTGTGAGAGAGGCACTTCGGTCCCATCCTCTTTTACAGTACACTTTAAGACATAATAAGACAGAATAAAGCCATAATAAGAAATAATGTGTTGGTAAAAAGAGCTAATATATTTTATTAGACAGAAACAAAGACAGAATAGTAGAAAGAGCAAATACATTCTCTAGCACCGTCACCTGCCGCGGAACTGCATCGGCAGACACTGCCGCACGACCGCTAGTTCGACCACCGCGGCAGTTACCAGCGATGCCGGTGCCAGATAATGTATTCGCTTTCTGCTATTCAGTCTCAGCCACCACCGCACGGATAGGCAGTTTACCGCTACGGGACCTGCCGGTCCGTGCGGCGGCCGCCGGTCCTACTGGCGGGACTGCTGGTCCTATCGCCGGCGATGCAGTGCGACTGCTGGTCGAACTAGCGGTCGTGCGGCAGTGTCTGCCGCTGCAGTTCCGCGGCAGGTGGCGGTGCCCAGGGGCGCTGGAACTCCCAAATCCCAAGGGGAGCTGAGCCTGGAGGAGTTCAGGTGGCAAGGTGACCATGTGATTAGGTCACCATGTGATAATCAAACACCTTTTTTCAACATATTTTATTCCCCAAAGTCAAATACATTATTGTTTTAATATAGCTCTGTGTGTGTGTATATATAGGCTTATTTCCCCAAAAAAAAGAAAAAAAAGGGGAGCTGCAGCTCCCTCAGCACCCCACTTCCAGCGCCCCTGACGGTGCCAGAGAATGTATTCGCTCTTTCTACTATTCTGTCTTTGTTTCTGTCTAATAAAATATATTAGCTCTAATTACCAACACATTATTTCTTATTATGGCTTTATTCTGTCTTATTATGTCTTATTATGTCTTAAAGTGTACTGTAAAAGAGGATGGGACCGGCACTTCTGTTTTGGGCGTGGCCTCTGCTCAGATCCGGTAGGAAAAACATACTGGCGTATATACCTCAGGTCAGGAGCGAAGGTAATTATTATTAATCGTGACTCTGGTCATGCATCGAGCTCCCACCCGTTGTGGTTTGGTTTTCTTTGTTAAACGTGATCAGTAAGATAGCTGCCCCTTGAGGATCATATCATTTATTTAAGATCATATGATCAGTAATTATGGCCAAATCACATTGTGTAGGTTCATAAACTTTGATGAAGGGATAGATTATTTAATTATTTAAGTCTAAGTTGGCGGCAGTTTTGTCTTTCATAGTCCCATGCGACTAACGCCCAAACATATGACACACAGGTAAACCCTCTCCCCAGTTCATGCACTCATTGTACATTCTTAAGGGCCCTGACAAACTGAGACGATGGCGACAATCATCCCCGCTTTGCATTGGTAAATGTTGTACTCAAGGAGCACAACTTCTGTGTTCCAGACAGTGGTGTAAAGTAAGTAAGTACACGTATCTAAGTACTGTACTTAAGAACACTTTTGAGTTATTTGTACATTACTTGAGTATTTCCAATGTCCAATACTTTTACTTCTACTCCACTGCATATCAGATCCAAATACATGTTTTGAAAACTTTATCTTCTAGTTAATTTGCAGATATAAATTATAATATTATAAAACATACATAAACTACTTTAGCCCTATTTTATACCTAGTGATTCGATGCGTTGTGAGCTTGTAGATCGGCTATTTTCAAACATTTTGTACTTTTACTTTTGGTACTTTAAGTACATTTTGATGCCAATACTTTCGTACTTTTACAAGTATTGATAATTTTACTTAAGTAAAACATTTGAATACTTTTTCCACCACTGGTTCCAGATTGTGCTGTTCTGCACTTCGAGATGGCAGCAGTCTGTACACTGTCCTGATGTGATGTTTTATCTTTTGATTGTATCCCATGTTTAGTTTTTTCTCTGTAACGTCTTATTATTTTTTCCCAGTTTGTTACTACCTGATATTTTGTGTTCAGTCATTTTAATTTTCTCTCTTGAGTTGCAATATTTTCCATTTGAGTCATCGTGTCATATCTTGCAGATCCAAGCTCCAAAGACCAAAGCAGAGATGACAATGGCTGTTTCTCAATACCAAGAACACAAAGAGCCACAATGCACGTCAATAATCCATCTGAGTGCCCTCTTTTCATCTGTTTGTGGCTTGCCTTGGTGCTCACTTCTGTTTCTATGTATGATTGTGAACACAATCACTTTCCCATTCATATTTGATAGCCCATCTGACGCTATTTGATCTGTCTTTTATTTGCACAAGAGACTGTAGATTTTGTTACAGAGTAGATACTCGTAGATATTTGTCTCGATGTCTGATAGAGAGACAGACAGACAGACAGACAGACAGACAGACAGACAGACAGACAGACAGACAGACAGACAGACAGACATATTTTGTGTAAATTAGGTCATGGAAACAAAGAATGCTGGTCAGGCTTTTGTTTAATAGGGCCTACATTTCTTCAATAATTGATTGAACTTAAAGTTATACTATGTAACTTTTTTTATAAAACAAATCTTAAAGTTGTCCTAACTATTAAATCGCTAAAGTTTTAGAACACCCACTCCGTTAATTTCAGCCCCTAAAGCCTTCTGTAAATATGTTTTCTATGATACTGGCCGGGGTCCGGTTTTCGCAGCAAAAATACGTCATCTGCATCATCTGTATACGTTGTGTATACGTTGGCCAATCACATCGCGGATCATACACACATGATACACTACCGGCCAATCACAGCGTGTCTTGCCGTCTCTTCAGGAAGTAGACTCCTTCAGCAACAGTGTTTACGATGGTGAAGGATTCTTGCCTCTTACTCCCAAAATCCTGGTCAGAAAATTACGTTCTACCCCTCTACGGATTCGTATCGGTCGCGGTGGTTTGCGGCCCCGCTCCATGCCCCGCTCCGGTGGTCCGCGGCGACACCGGGCGAAAAACTGCCAAAAAAAGCAATACCGCTACTGACCACTAGTTTAGCAACTTACACAGTATAGCTTTAAGTTCACATTTGTCAGATTGAGGAACACATTTCCATTTAGCTGTTTTATTTCAGAGCTACTAAAAACAAATGACTGAAATATAGAGGGGAAACATATCCTGCAGGCCTGGGAAAGGTGGGTTTAAGCTTGATGCAACATTGGCCAGATGCAATTGTAATGTTGGGCTACTACAAGGCAGAGGACATTGGTCTCCAGGAGGCTAATTTATAAAACTGCTGGGATTCACCCCAGTGTGAACAGGATATCCTATCATAAATGCTGACATAGAACGTCTGTATGAATAGCTAAGCTTAATGAATTGATTTTTTTTGTTTTGTTTAATGATGTTGATCTCACAAGTACCATTCTATGTGCTAACAGAGAGAGAATGCGCCCTGTTGGTTAGTGTCCACCCTATCTGTGATTAAAAATGCGTTAAATGGTTTAACATCTCTATACTTTATTATCCCACAGCCGGGGATGTGCAGGCATTACATATTTTACTGGGTAAGTTCATTCAAATCAAATGACCTATAAGTCATTGGACATACAGTTTAACTGAGCATGTGATTATTAAGTCAAGTTGGAAAGTTGCCATGCTTTTATCATTGCTCTGGAATGTAATCATTTGGTCTGGTTTTGTGATGTTTTACTAGTGGACTACAGTAGATATTTAATTAATAACCCATTCCTACACTGCTGCCTCCATACATCTGTATTATTTTGTGATGCCTAGAAGACAGAAAGAGAGACTTGCTACTTGTCTACTGATAATATGATACTACTCACAAACAGCGCACACTGATGGCACACACACAAACACAATGTACACTACCAGAAATGCAAGGATATGACACATTGTTTGAGGGTTTTTCTGAAAGACCTGTCGTAACAGTCGTAACTAATCATTTTAAAAGAGGCTCAGGTAGGGGCTAAGTTGCCTTGCCTTGCCTAGCAGAGTCTGTTGCCTTCAATCGAATTCAAGCGACAAACATTTAAAAAGAAATACTGTACATTGTCACAGCTATTGCCTATTGCTGCCCTGATCATCTGTGCTGTTTCACGTGTCCAGCAGATGTCATCAGAGAAGTCAAACTGTCCATTGATTCTTTAATTGCCATCCTAGTATATACTTTATGTCCCTTAATTTCTGTTCTTCAGTTTGTTTGTCATTTTGTCTGATGCACAGACCAAGTTTCACTCCGTCCTAACCCACTAAGTGTGTGTGTGTGTGTGTGTGTGTGTGTGTGTGTGTGTGTGTGTGTGTGTGTGTGTGTGTGTGCGTGCGTGCGTGCGTGCGTGCGTGCGACGTGCGTGCGTGCTGCGTGCGTGCATGCATGTCACTAAATCAAATGTTAAGAAGAATGAGATTTGGGGGAGAGGGAGGGAGTGGTATGCTGGAGTGTATGCATGCACACTATGAGATTGATTGTCATTGTAAGTTAAACATTTATCAATAAACACATTGTTCAAAACTGAACAATAAATAGCAGAGGACACTTCTAGAGAGGACCTACTGTTTGATGTACCTAAACCCAGTGGTGGAAAAAGTACTCACATTTTTGAAAGTAAAAGTATCAATACTGCAATGTAGAAATAGGCTACTCTATTACAAGTAAAAGTCCAGAATTCAAAATGTACTTGTGTAAAAATGTACTTAAAGTACCAAAGGTAAAAGGAATGTTTGAAAATATCCGATCCAAGCTCACAGTGAGCTTGTAGATCAGCTATTTTCAAATAGCCGAGGTATTAAATAGGGCTAATGTGGTTCATGTATGTTTTAACATATTGTAATTTATATCTGCAAAGTAACTAGTAACTAGCCTAGTTCCAGACCCTGAATCGCTAGCCACACCCCTTTAATTTAATGAAGTGAAACGAAATGTCAATTCAGGCTGAGTGTCAGGTTAACTAGTAACTAAAGTTTTCAAATAATTGTGGTGGAGTAAAAGTACAATATTTGCATCTGAGATGCAGTGGAGTAGAAGTAAAAGTACTGAAAACAGGAAATACTCAAGTAAAGTATAAATACCTCAAAGCTGTACTTAAAAGTACGTACTTAAGTAAATGTACTTAGTTACTTTACACCACTGCGTAAACCTTTGAAACACAGGTGTACCCTCAGACGCCTCTTATCACTCATCAGTAGGCTTAATATGAGTTTCCTGTAAAAGGATTAGATGATTAGGCCTTTAGATAAGTAAACACTCTGCACTAGTGTTTGAGTAGCCTGGGCTGGCTTCCAATTTCGGGCTTTTGATCCGGTCGGGAGCGGAAGATCTCCTACGTTTTTCTGTAGTCCAAAACGGACTACACTTTGGCCGGAAACAACGACCGGAAACAGTTTTAACCAGGTTTTAACCCGTACTTGCGCATGCGCTAACTACTTGCGCATGCGCTAACCGGGTTGAAACTGTTTCCGGTCGTTGTTTCCGGCCAAAGTGTAGTCCGTTTTGGACTACAGAAAAACGTAGGAGATCTTCCGCTCCCGACCGGATCAAACGGCCCGTTTAGTAAACGAAGACCAGGCTTTCCCCCAGCGGAAAGCCTGGTGATGCGAGGTTAGTGTTTGAGTGCCTGCAGGGGTGTCGCACCAAATTCTGGGCCCTGGGTACAAGGATTCACTGCGGGCCCCCCATGAATGTTCTTCACGGGGGGGGGGGGGGGGGGGACGCATTTAGACTGGGAACGCATTATTACGCAATATGTTGTGCTTTAACTATTTTGACAAATAGCAGATCTACAAGCTCACAGCGTGGCACCGAGTGCCGCGCTGCAAGCTTGTAGATGTGACAATTTGAGCAAGTCCCATTCAAAATCCCCCATCTCAAAATATTTAGTTCCAGGGACCCCCCGAAGCTAAAAGATACATATATAGTCAAAGATTTGCACATTTTCATGACTTTTCAAAAATAGCAGATCTACAAGCTTGCAGCCGCGCTGTGAGCTTGTATATCTGCTATTTTTCAATAGCTAAACTATAACATAATTAAGGCCCCTCCACCTTGGGCCCTAGTAACTCTGTCCCACGTACGTTTCCCCCCCTTGTGATGCCCCTGAGTGCCTGACTGACTCTGCAGTTCCAGGAGGTAAGTGTGCAACACTGCTCACCAAACTGAATTACTTGCTTGCATACAGTAACACAGGATCAATAGAAATACAGTTACAAAAGTGCATATTGAAACAGAAGCTTCCAGGTGAAAGAGCTGTACTAACTGTAAAAATCACACTGTAGTGGAATAGTAGTATTACAATACTCTGATCAGAACAAATGTTAGTACAGTATAGAATGGAGTAGAACACAGATACAACAATATGGGCATGAAGATGAATTGGCATTAGCAGAAAAATGTGGGCGATCTGTAAACAAATACATAAAAATAAAATTACATGGAAACTGTAATGCGAGAAGGCAGGTTTTTGCGACCGTAGGTCGCACTTACTACAGAAAGCTCCACCAGGTGTCCGTGCGTCAGTCAGTCAGTCCGTCCGTCACACGTCAGACGTCACACTTTTGCCCTGCATGCTCATATCTCCACAACCGTTGCCCCGATCCATGCCAGATTTTGCACACACACTCCTTACCTGCCAAACTACAACCTCCAAGGACCCCCGGAGCTCCAGCTCCCAGCTCCCTCGGGGACCCCCAAGTGTAAAAAATGAGCACATGTGCAAAAATTACCAAATGACCACCCCAACGGGGCTGCTCACGGGGAATTCCTGGGGACCACCCACTCCTGGTGCTCCAGAACGGATGCAAAAGTGGTGACGCCCCCAGTGGAGGACCCCCTCCACTGCAGCTCACATAAAATGCCGTAACTCGGCCTAGGAGCGTCCGGGAGAGCCGCGGCCGGTACCTATTCGTCCGCCAAGGCAACGCGGAGACCCCACCACTCATTTCTCACATGGCCCTCTTCTAGCGCCACCTTCAGGCCGATTTTCACAACACATTTTTGCCCACTACTCCTACAGTTTTGGCCCTAAAATCACGCAAATTGCTACACAATATGTCTCCACTCATCCCATCAACATGAATCTGTCCCATATAGCGCCACCTTCAGGCCGATTTTTAAAAACACATTTTTGGACACTGCTCCTACAGATGTTGCCCTAAAATCACGAAAATCACTACACAGTATGTCTACACTCATGTCATCAACATGGCTCAGGAAGATTTTGGAAAAACAAATTTTTGCCCTATTTGTGGAGATAAGTGACCTACGGTCGCTTATCTCCCGATTAGGGAGTCTTACTGGTATATCTGTGTGTGTGTGTATGTATAAGTGTTACACCTAATATGATTTAGACATAACCCATTCATTATACCTTCCCCTTTTAGGCTTTTTTCCCCCCTCTGACATCTGACCTTTTTTTTTCCTTTTTTTTAAATGTATTTCTTTTATCTTTCCCACATACAGTAGTATCATACAGTATGACAGGGGCGTAAATTTGGTTTGGTACAGATTTTTCCTACAGCTTGGCTCCCAGCTATCTAGAACATTGGTTCCCAAACCTTTTCAGCTGAGACCCAAAATATATTTGGTGTCTCCCCGGGATGTAAAAAAAAAAATATGAATTAAATAATAATTGCCTAGAGGGTGGGTCGATGGTGTAACATGCAGACTTGTGAGGCGCTCCGATCCGCACCAAATTTGAACACACACTGTTCAGGGGTTTGCCATGACATTACTCCAGGAGGCCCTGGTGGCTCCCAGGGGCACATTATTGCTCCAATATGTTGGGTGAATGGTAATTAGGGGAGGGGTTGATTCTGTGATGTAATAAGTATCTGTGTTATTGGACCGGCAAGTTTGACCCCACAAGGTGGCAGCCTCCAGCTAAAACCTAAATAGAAAGGCAATACATAATTGCTCATAACAACCACACCAGGGGGTCTAATGAAGTACTGTCAACCTCCTAGACACATGAAAACCAGAAAAAGTACAAAACTATGGCACCGCCTCTTTAAGGGGTCTGTCATGACAATAGTCACTCCAGGGGCCACATGTGGCTCCCCGAGCTATGTTAGGGGCCCACGGTGGCCAAAGACACACCATTGCTCCAATCCTCCCCAAACTTGGCACAAATGCTGTTCATTGGTCTGCTATGACAATTGTCACACCAAAATAATAATAATAATAATGTGCTAACCGATCCTACGTCTGGCTTTGTGTGCAGGTTCCTATGTATGAGTGTCCGTATGAGTACGGAACTCCATGTATGGAGATAACTGACATCAAGGACAGAACGGCCCATACAAGGAGATATGCACATGCGTCGTGTTTGATACCATGCGAAGTGAGCACACACACACACACACACACACACACACACACACACACACACACACACACACACACACACACACACACACACACACACACACACACACACACACACACACACACACGATTCCATCATAAACTGAAGGATAACTGAAGCTGAGAAATACATTCATAAAATATAAAAAGTTTAGGTGCTGGTCCATATCAGCAGTACATATTTTAAAACAAAAAGAGCAGTGTGTAGCACTATCATGACCCCATTGTGGTTATTCTTAGAATGTGTAGCATTAGCATCTCTATGTGCAGCTGCACACCCAAGTTAAGCTCTTGCCCACTCCCGAAAGACTAACAGAACATAATAATAAGGGTGGTAATAATAATAATAATAATAAGGGTAAGGGGGGTAATAATAATAATAATAATGACAAGCATTAAAATCACCTTCCCTCAACAACTCCAAACTAGGGCAAAACTGTTCATTTCAGTGAACAAACCTGTCCATGCTGTTGAAGCATCACAAACTGCATGCACATGTCTAGAGTGCTGCTGTGGTGATTAACAGGCCATTGCTTAACAAAAGATTACAAGGCAAGGGCTGCAATTCACTCCCTCAAAATCAGTAGATACAGTAGGCTACACAAACATAATCAGTCACCCTAAAAATAATGTCTACTAGTGTTTTAAATTGGATTACAGAAATGATCAAGTGCAAGCCTCACTGTCTCATGCTGTGTAGACTGCACTGAACATTATTTGATTTGTTAACTTGAATAATTTGGCCAGGACTTCATGTTCACCTTTATCTGACTGCCTGCAATGCTTTCAACTGTGCTTCTCTGAGAATAAAAACTGATAGCCTAGCATATCGTCGTTGTAGGGTGGAAACCTCGTATCTCCAAGTTTCAAATTTGTACATTTTTTCGCAAAGTAAAGCCCTGCTTCATCACACAAGGCAGTTGCATAAAAGTAGTGAAAACAGCCGATCTACAAGCACACAACGCCTCGCGGTGCGATCTATTATGTTGAAATAGCTCTTTCTCAATAGACATATTGGACGGTCACCCAGAACTTTTGCCAACGCAAAATGTAAATCCTGGCTATGCCATTGCCCAGGCTAGCCCACTTTAACACTGGGTATAGTTTGTCATATTACGCCGTCTCTATTCTATTGTTGCCTGGAGTTTCCTGAAGCTTAATTAGAATGACACATTCATACTGTACATAATGGAGAGTAAGCCCCTCATACAAATACAAAATCTCAAAGTAATAGAATTTTCCTGATCAAATCATTCATGTGGTTCACTTCAGAAACAATCAGTCTATGGCTAATTTGCAAATAAATGATGTTTATGGCTATTTTGGGGTTGCAGCTGTGATCAGCCGCTCTTCAGACCGACATATTGGTCCCGTCTCTACTTTTTTTTGATTGATCACTTGTTATAAAACTGTCAATCATGACAATCGCTGTCAAAGAGAATTTAACTTTGGATGCTTGCTGTTCAAAAACAGACCACCTGGGTGTTCCATCAGAAAAATGGAAAGCACCACATACGTAGTTAAAAGATGTGCATCTGGTGCGTGTTACAAACAGAACTTCTGTAGAGGACTTTTGAAAAGTAAAAGTATAATAAGCGCTTCATATTAAATTAAGAAAAGTCTTCCGTATCAAGGTGAATGTATGTATGTTTTGAGCTGTTAAAGAGGGTCTCTGGGTTAAAATAACCTCTTGCTAAAGTTGTAGAATTTGTAAGGAATAGACTGTGATACATTCACAGTCCATTGTTCACTTCTCCAATCAAATAGGCTACACACATTTAAATCAGATGCAAGCAACTAGCAAACCTGTTACTTCCCACAGGGCTACAGTACACAGAACCACCATATTTTAGATGAAAAGGGAAGAACATGCAAAGGTCTCCTCCGTGCTAATGATAGTATTTATTTACTCAACTACTTCAATGAACTGTGGCTTTAAAAGGTATGATTAAGTACATTAGGACGTTTCACTCACATCCAATCATCATCATGGCCACGGCAAAGATCTTCTCCCCATCTGTAGTTGGAGCTATATTTCCAAAGCCGATGCTGGTCAGACTGGTCATGGTGAAGTATAAAGAGGTGATGTAGACAGAGTCTTTGTTAGGTCCACCCTCCCATTTCCCTGAACCGCTGGCATTGAAGCGGTATGGCGTTCCCACCGTCTCGGCTAACATGTAGAGCCAGCTGTCCACACGCACAATGTTGGTGTCTTCATCGATGACCTCGTAATCACCAATGCTGTACCTGTGTGAGGGAACCAGAGGTGGTGTTTCTAAGTCAGGTTCATGTCTCTCTTGTGTTGCATGCGTATGGCCTCTTACTGTAGGTGACAAAATATAGATCATTAATGCAACAGTCTCCATTGGTGTGTGTGAGGCTGTCAAAGTCCAAGAGAAAAATTGGTGTCATGACAAATACATGTTACATCACATACTATTTTTACCGGAATATTCCTTGGCCCGGTAGATGCTAACCAAGAGAATAGTGGAGATTGTAACCGGGGTTAAATCAGTAGGGTGCATGAAAATGCTTTAGCATGTTCATGTTACAGCATGAAAATGTGTTACATAAAAAACAAAGTAGAGACGGGACCAATATGTCAGTCTGAAGAGCGGCTGATCACAGCTGCAACACCAAAATACCCATAAACATCATTTATTTGCAAATTAGCCATAGCCATTGTTTCTGAAGTGAACCACATGAATGATTTGATCAGGAAAATTCTGTTACTTTGAGATTTTGTATTTGTATGACCTTCTTGTCTCTTGAAGACTAGTCATTGTCTCCACCAGCCGAAAGGCATGGGGAGACTATGTTTTCGACCCTATCCGTCTGTCCGCCAATTTTCGTGAAATGTTGTATGCACATTCCCACTAGGCAGAGGAAGAAATCCCACTTCAAAATGTTTAAATCAGCCTCATGGTGGTGCTATAACAGGCCAATTTGTGTTTTTACCTTTAACTCCACCGATAAATGGAAAACTTTGTATGCGCACTCCCTAGACAGAGGCTAAGGAAAAACCTTTGCCCTGCATTTTTCACATTTGCCTTTTATAGCGCCACCAGGAGGCCAACTTATGTATTCTTTGCTATTACTCCATCAGATTTTCTCCAACAATCAAGCAAATCAGTACACAGTATAGTCATGTGATCAAGACCGATCCATCTGATATTTAATATTCCATCCTAATTGGCTAATATTGGCTTCCAAAGTTTGCAGGATTGCTATGTTTTTTAACAAAATGCATCAAATCATCAACGCAGCTTGCGATTACCGTGTAATTTGCCACACATTTTCCCACTAGGTCAAGGAAAGAAATGCTACCCTTTTCACATTGGCCTGTTATAGCGCCACCTGCAGGTAGACTTTAGCAAAACACATTTTTGTAACACAATGCCTCAAATCATGCATGCAGCATCCGATTGCCATGAGATTTTTGATGAGAACACATGCCACCCTTTTTACATTGGCCTATTATAGCGCCACCAGGATGCCTGCCCTGGTGGAGACCTGTGCTCGAAAGAGCACTATCATATTCAAGTTACAATATAATATAATATACTGTACATAATCAATTGTTGCTGTCGGATGGAAACCTCATAGAAACTGTTACTTTTCAGGATTCAAATTAAAAAATATATCAATAGTTGTGGATCTGGATCGGTTATTTTTGCTACTTGTGTGACACTGTAGTGTGACGAAGTAGGGCATTCATCTACAAAAAAAAAACGAAAGGTTTTTCCCGACAGCAACGAAACACAATATTAAATGTCAAGCATACTTAGACATACCAAATGCAGGCTAGCCAGTGGGCAGCCAAGCCGAAAACACACACCAGCAGCACCAAGACCGCCGCCCCATACTCAATATAGTGGTCCAGTTTGCGGGCGACCCGACCCAACCGGAGCAGACGGACCACCTTCAGCGAGCTGAAGAGACTGCTAATTCCCTAAAGGAGGGACAAGAGAGGAGACAGAGAGAGACACATGTCACGGTGGGCTCCATAGCAATGATGAGGAGAAAGCATGCAGTGAAACCTATTGCCCTCTCAGTGCACCGTTAACGAGCCAATTTAATGCCATAGCAACCCCAGCCCAGGCACCCTCTGGAAATCTCCCATATGCCAGGCAGGAGACCTCTTCACCAGACTATTATAATGTACCTCAGTTAAACCTGCGGTAATTTCATTGAATCAAACGTCCTGTCACCTCATATTGTTCAAACCTCCTGAGGCAGCTAAATAGTTCACTACACGTATAGTAATTGTCTTTGCCAGGCCATTAGGCCGGGAGCTGAAGACTATAGCCAATTCAAAATGTTCCATCCTTCATATGCCGTCATGTCCTCGCGCCTCAGTCTCTCCCCTGAGGAAGGAGGCTAAGTTTAGATCAAGGAATTGATCATTAAGAATGGGAAGCTCACTGAAGTGTCATTTTGAAACAACAGCAATTACTTTCAACATGTTACACAGCTAGATCACTGGTAATTGCTCAGATTATTGCTCAGATGTCATGTACTGGACAGCGTATTTCTCTATTATGCTTAGGAATTGAGCTGTTTGACATACATTCTCCCATAGATCTATCCATGATGCACAACAAACCGCAGGATGTGTAAATAAAAATCGATGAAACAAAACCATTATTGAATTTGTAAGTGTATATCACATTATCAGATGGTCAAATGTAATGAGGGTGCAATTTGTGAAAAGGAATGGAGGAATACAGAGTGAGAGTATAGGCTACATTGTATTCCTAAAGAATAGACATGAACAGTGTGCAGTATACTACAACAACGCTGTAATAATATCGAGGACTAAAACATGTAAATACTACTTAAAAAAACTGCTGAATGAATAAATCACCTTTGATCACTGTTATTCAGAGATGTATAGAGCATTTCAATATCTCTTCCAGTCAGGGGCGCCACACCAAATTCGGGGCCCTGGGTACAAGGATTCACTGCGGGCCCCCCATGAATGTTAACTATTGAAAAATAGCAGATATACAAGCTCACAGATCTGCTATTTTTGAAAAATCATGAAAATGTGTGCAAGAAACCTATGTCAAGGACCCCCAAGATGATATGTATTTGGCCACGGACCCCGATCTCAAAATATTTAGTTCCAGGGACCCCCAGAAGCAAAATTTGAGTTAGAAATGTTCGCTTAAAAAATACATATATTCAAAGATTTTCACACATTTTCACAACTTTTCAAAAATAGCAGATCTACAAGCTCGCAGCGCGGCACTCGGTGCCACGCTGTGAGCTTGTATATCTGCTATTTTTCAATAGATGTAGTTATTAGGGCCCCTCCACCTTGGGCCCCAGTAACTCAGTCCCATTTTCCTACCCCTTGTGACGCCCCTGCTTCCAGTATAATTAAGTGGGACACTTTCACTCTCAAACCTTGTAACTGTGTATAGGGTGAAGCACTACCCATAGTTCTTACCGTTCATCAATTGACTTTTTCCATGTTTACATGATTAGAATACTATCAGATCAAACGTTTTAACAGCTCTAGATCATCCTTTTGAAGTCTGCAACAATGCACAGCTGTTGGATTCCATCTCCCAAACATACAAATTCACATCCCATAGCCCAAGAGCTGGGGATGGCTGGCTGCAGCATCCAATAACTACACAGTTGGACAGGTCTTTTTAAAGGCCAGTCCACACCAATGATTAGTTATACGACAAAACAAACAGATCACAAACACGTTGCTCACATTAACTGCCATTGTAAGGTTACATGTTGTCCATCTCTCTGTCTGTCTGTCTGTCTGTCTGTCTGTATATCTCTCTCTCCAACACACGCACACACGCACGCACGCACGCATGCACGCACGCACACACACACACACACACACACACACACACACACACAGTGTAGCATAAGCTTGTCTTTTCTTTACCAGACACCTGAGAGGGTTAGAGAAAAATTGAGCGAGCCAATTGGATAAAGTAAAGGAGAGCATATAGCTATTTCATATTTCTATACAACAGTAGGCTTGAAGAAATACAATATTATAATCAGTGGTGGACAATCTACAACGCCCCAGACACTGGAGCCAAAATATGTTTACTCCCGGTCAAATATTACTCCACAATAAATTAAAGTTATACTATGTAACTTTTTTTATAAAACATATCTTAAAATTGTCCTAACTATTAAATCGCTAAAGTTTTAATTAATTTCAGCCCCAAAAGCCTTTTCTTTATATGTTTTCTACTTAGCCGTGACAGGGGCGGGATTTCCCAGCAAAATTACGTCATCTGCATCATCCGTATACGTTGTGTATACGTTGGCCAATCACATCGCGGATCATACACACATGATACACTACCGGCCAATCACAGCGTATCTGCCGTCTCTTCAGGAAGTAGCCTCCCTCAGCTACAGTGATTCTTAACCTCTTAATCCCCAAATCCTGGCCAGAAAATTACATTCTACCCCTCCACGGATTCGTATCGGTCGTGGTGGGATGCGGCACCGCTCCGGTGGTCCGCGGCGGTGGTCCGCGACGACTCCGGGCGAAAAACGGCCGAAAAAAGCAATACCGCTACTGACCACTAGTTTAGCAACTTACACAGTATAGCTTTAAAGTTGCTCTGTCAAATTTGTACTGGAGTACTTAAAAATACTTAAAGGACTACTTCACTCATTTTCAACTTGAATTCAATAGCTCACAGACACAACTTATCGACCCCATTCGATTGATATCCACACACTGAATGGGAATTTGTCACGTCTTTTCAGACGATTGGTGCAGTAGTTTTCTTTGAATGAAAGGGACCAGGACTGACAGATACAGAGATCTCTATATATGGACACAAAACGGACACAGACAGATAGATATTTGGGTACTCTGACAAAGACCCTGACAATATGACTCAGACATATTGGTAGATGTGAGGGCCGTGCAGCAGCCGAAATAATATAATATAAGGTACAAGTACACAGCATGTCGCTATGCAATGCATTGGGAGCTTATTTGAAATAAGACTTAGGAGGTTAATTCATATGTATTTTTCCCTTCCTAGAAATGTAGTGGAGTCTGTGGTGGAATTCAGATCAATCAATAATCAATGAGAAAATGAGGAGACAAGACAATGTATTGGGTAGTGGTGGTGGTCAAGTTTATGTAACATGATATCATCTAGCATGGACAGAAGTACAGTTAACACTCTGGGCAGTGGTAAAGTAGTTCTACCAAGAATAATGGTCACTAATGATATACTGGGTGGCTTCAAGGGCTCTGGGACGAGCTGTACCATAAGATTATGCTTTACCAAAACAATAGCTACTCAGTCCTATAGTGAGACATCTAGACTATTACAAGCTATCCAGTATCAATGATGTATCATAAGGCTAGATATTAATATAATCAATGAACACATGATCTACTCTATAACGTCACACATAATCATTATCAATCATGATAACATCTAATCTATTACAAGTCAAAGTTCATTATCTGTCTTTGAGTAAAAGTCATCTAAGTATGCACTAATACAAATACTCAAGTAAAGTAGCCCACAGATACTCAACCACTGATTATAATATAACAGGTTGGCATGCTATGGAAATGATAAACTATCTCTGACTCTGCTCCTCGTCTTCATGTGTCTGTCACCATCTGTCACTGAGTTCAGGACAGCCCTGTCTTCTGTTTATATCCTATACTCTACAGTATGTCCCGGGGGAAATGTAACAATATTACTGTTGCTGTGGAAACAATCGGTCGTGACTCGCCGCCTGGGTGTGAACTGTGGACTGTCCAGCTTCATATACTGTAATTGCAAACCACAATTTTAGGATTCTGTTGCACTTTATTGTTACAAGTTGCAACTCGTTTCATTGCGAATCACTGGTGTGGACTTGCCTTGATCATTCAGTCAACAAACCTCTACAAAGGATACATTATGTGGATCCAGATCATACTCCAAGCGCCTTGGAGAGCTTCATCTCTCCTCACTCTCAGCTGAGAAACAAATTATGATTTGGAAGTTGGAACGATTGATTGATTGTATAATTGAATACTAAATTAGAATCTGAGCCTTTTTCACATGTCATGTACGGCTCGTCCGTCCGTCCGTCAGTCGTTTTCTTGAACCATTTGTCTACAATGAATACAATAAAAGGAATCCCTGGACTCCTTGGACCTTCCCACTTCCCATCTGTGCCTGACTACATGTTGTGTTTTCTTCAAAAATACATTTGCTACTAATCTAACAGACCAACAGATTCGGTACACATTGGGCCCTTTCTTTTGCAATGAGGATTTAGGGGATCCTAAAGCCTATTATTGTAGGTTACAGTAGCCTAAATTTGTAATCACAATTGGGCTACATTCATTATTTATCACTCAATTCGACTCAGACTCAGGGTGTACAGGTGACCGTCTGACAGGTCAGGTTGACATGCAGGGACAGAGGATCCACAGGGACATTCTGTGAGCAGAGCAGGAGCCTAACCTGTGGATTATAACTAATATATATGATATGTATAACTATCACCTACATGTTACTAATTATACAGAATATAATTGTAATCAGGTCTTTCTATCCTGCACAATGAATTAATCAAATTCAAACTGACAGAGCGAATGGCATGGCATGACGCACATCGCAAATAATTTCTTTGAATAGACTATCATCTTATATAAACAGAATTGACACAAGGAGCTGACACTCTCACTTCTGCTGATTATGGGAAAAATAGAGTCACTGAGATTTGTGGACAATTAGGGCAGAAGGAGACAACTCCAGTGTATGTCCATTGGCAGCATGCACTCTACAAACGAAGTGACATAGCGGGTGGTTTTAGGATCCTACGGTATATACGCTTTCCTCAACCTGTGTTGCCAAAATACCAATTATGGGGAAATAGCAACAACACGCCCGCGGCCACACCTCCATGCGCAAAGAACGGAGTCGGCATAATGGGCAGCGGGTATCGCGATCCCAAAATACCATTTAGGGATAGAGCATGTTGCCTTGCCCGTATTTCACGGGTACAGGGTGAGGATAAGGGGTAACGGGTGGCACACTGTATAGACCCCATTATCTCTGGAGTCATGTGGTCAAGATGTATCAGATTTGTCATATTCCATTCTCATTGGCTTTGATTGACTTCCAAATCTTGCAGGCCCTGGGCAGCAGGCAACCGACCTTGGAGATCTGGGCTCAGGGTGCACTTTTCAAGTTATTTCCTTTGTTTACTCTGGACAAGGGTAAAAACCTGCTTATATAAACCTAATCAGAGTTCTGTATTTACATGAACAAAAAAAAAATCAGTAGGAACGAACCAACACAAGGCTCTACAATACACGAATAGTAAACATTGAAACGATAGCTGCAAATCTTTTCACAGCACAGAGTGAACGTCCAACTCATCTTCAACGATTTTCAGAATGTCTGTTTCCTGGTCCTGAACTGGACGCTCAGTTACAGTGGATAATGGACCAGCTACAGCACCAAACAGTAAACAAATGTCTTATACCTAGTGCTGCACAATCTCACAGGATGAAGAGGTTAAGCGACCAGCACCTAAAGTAAATGCCTACTCAGCTCCTTCGCGTATTGAAACACCCTCTCAGTGATAAATTTAAAGAGACAACACCAATCGCATCAGTGTGCTGTGCCGTTAGTGAGTGTATAGGATTTCTTTACTTTGGTGGTGGTGGTGGTGTGTGAGGGGGTGCTATTGATCTTTCTAATGTGCTGTGGTGTGCAAGGAGCACACGACTGCAGCACTCATGTCACTCGATCTGACCTGGCTGCCAGTCGGAGCCCTCAGCCTCCCTGACATCACTTTACAGACGCAAGGTGCCAGCTCTATTGGATTAACAGTAAGATTATTATGGCTCTGGATCTGAAGTCATTATTCTTAAACTCTATATCAAATCATTTTTGGAAAAAGCAGGCTTTACCTGAATCCTATAACTCGATATCTCTTAAGTCCAGGTATCCAGTCAGTAAAGTCAGTCAACGAGAACTTTGTTAGGTGTAACAACAGCGATCGCTTATCCAGATTAAACGTTTTTGCAAATGGCAGACATGTAATTCATGATTCTAATGTTGTCCACAATCTTTGAAATAGCTTAAAGCTCTGAAATTAGATGTAATGGAATAGCAAATACCCCCAGCCCTCTTTTGGATCACTTTTTCCAAATAAGCTTTAACTAGTAACATGGTAAAATGTAAGATCAAAATAGAAATTCTAAGAATTGTTTAACCATTGTAACTAAAACACCAAAAAAAAGAAATAGTGGTACAAAAGATTTTGTGTGTACCACAATAATATGGTATGCCTGAAATTATTTTCATTTGCTGTGTTTTCTTATAACTTGATATCCAACAAAATATTCATGAGGAACTGTATTCCTTATGACCAATAACAAATGAATGACATGGCAATCGTTTTAGATCAGCAGATGTGCATTCACTTGGTGCATTCATTACTGGTGGATGCCTGGATGGTCAGGTTTTTGTAGTAAATCAGTGCAGTAAATTAAGAGATTAAAACGGATACGAAGCAGTTTAACGAGGCAAATTCAATCTTTACTGTTGTATTTTTCAGGACCTCCAAGGATGTTGTTCAGATTCAGGGATAGGCAAGCTTTACTATCAAGTTTCTAGACTAGCATAACTTCAAACACCCAACCCCACCCATAACTGACCACTACACTATTTCTTATAATAAAATTCTAATTCACACTAATTTAATGACTTACTTGGAATTAGATGTCAACGGTGTCATAAGTTAAAAAAAAAGTAATCTAAGCGTTTGAAATCCAAATTGCAGTCAGTCGATAAACAACTAGAAAAAGTGCTCCTCAAGCACAAGTCTCCACCAGGCCAGGTAGCTCATTGTGGGCCAGCGATGTTCGTAATTCAGTCATTGTAGAGGTGAGTGGAATGGCTGCCTTCATGATTTAAGGCATTTTGTTCGAAATGAGCCACTCCTGCAAACTTTAGATGACAATCTTAGCCAATCAGGATGGAATACGAAAAATCTGACAGATCTGTGTTGATCACATGACTATAGACTAGAGATAATGTGTACTGATTTGGATGATGTTTGGACAAAATCTGTAGGACGAACGGAAGGACGGAAGGACAGACGGACGGACGGATGGACGGACAGACGGACAGGGTGCAAAACATAGCTCGGTCACGCCTTCGGGCTTCGGCCTGGCGGAGACGACAACAACAACAACAACAACACCACACACACACACACACACACACACACACACACACACACACACACACACACACACACACACACACACACATGGAGAGGAGTGTCATTTATAGTCACATTGTTGCTGAAGAATTGTTCTGAAATGGAAATTATCAATTAAGGAACAAGATGAGCTGAGTGTTTCAGAGGTTTAGCAGCAGGGTGATAACTCCAGTCCTGTGGTATTTGAGGTGCTCGAATCAATTATTTGGAAAAGGAACAATTCCCACTGAACACAGGCATGACAATATGCTAGCCTACTTTTGCAAACAAAAAGAAAAGAAAATAAGTCTGTACTTATAGTGTACTTCTTTGATCATTTACACCATTGCATACTTCAATAATGTTCATAATGTACCAAAAACATACAGTTTGTGTTAAATGTTAAAAAGGTTTAACATTTTTATGTAAAGTAAAGCCCTGCTTCATCATACAAGACTGTCGCACATTAACAAGTGAAAATAGCAGATCTACAAGCACACAACGCCTCACATGGGAGGCGTTGTGTGCTTGTAGATTTGGCTATTTTCACTAGTTTAAATCATTTTTAAAATGATAAATACAAAACGAACGGTTTTGGACATACAAGGTTTCCACCCGACAACGACGATATGATCACATAAATCAGTCCTTTGTGTGACAGAGCCGTGTGGAGGAGGGAGAGAACATGAATCATGATGGTATCCAATCAAACTGAAGCCTACTTGAGTGACAGCTCCGTGGTTCCAATTCTTCCCATCACGTCCCATGCATGAGAACAGGCAGAAGAGGGAGGGGCCATGCAAACAGAACAGAGGAATGAAAAAGAAACAAAAAAAGAAGAACAAAAGTGAGAGAAAAGACACTTCATCAATAATAAGTGGTGAATTCAACCATGACAAAACTAATATTCAATAAACGTGCTATTGAACATAATGCAAATAAGCAAACAAATAAGGGGGATAAAATACAAAAACAAACAATACTAAAATGTATAATGATGGTATATGGAACAGCATTTTTATTTATACTGAAGTCATGTACAAACCCAGATGATCTATCACAGGATCAATGAATGAAGCCTGCAGAAGTGCCCTGGAGCAACACAACTCGTTCAGGAGCAAACCGGTGGATGAATGGATAGTGTACCAACCATATGGTTGTAACATCTCTGGTTTAACTCCAGCAGGAGCCGTGTGTTTCATGTCTTTCACCTCTCTGCCCTCGGCTTGCTGTATCTAGTCACTGCCTTTTCTGCCTTTATTATTTCTTTCTTTTTATAGTTTTTAATCTTTTAACTTGTTTGTTTTTTCCTTCAATGAAGTTGTTTTTATTTAGTTGCTGTAAAGTAACTAACAGACTTAGCTAATCTATTAGCTAAGTCTGTGTGTGTGTCTGTGTTTACGTCATCCATTGGGAAAACCCTTGAAAAAACACAGTGTGACGTCATCCAAAGGGAAAACCGTTGAAATAACACAAAGTGACGTCATCAACGGGGTGATGGCATCACCATAATCAACATCATACGGACCGGGCCATACATAAATTAGTCAAATCTATGTACAGTATGTCTGTGTGTGTGTGTCTGTGTTTATGCCCATAGCCAATCACGGGCTACGGGCCCGTAGCCAATCAGAGAAGGGAAAGGGGTGACGTCATAATATCGAGGCATTTATAAGGGGCACGAGAGGGCCGTCTATGCCCCCAGCGAATCAGATGGGCATAAACGGGCATATGTCCAAAAACCTTGAGGATTGGTGGATTGGTGAGCTAAGATTCACATAACATTTCAGCCAACTAGACTATAAATGGGCCATGATTGGTCAAGTTTCACGTGACATCATAATATCTTAATATGAAACGGGCGGAGCGGGCACAAACCTCTAGTTCGTCCAAAGTTTGCTGTATTCCTAGGGTCACATTGGCCAAGCTCTGCTCACTTCACACTAGGTGTGATTTTTTAATTTTCCAGTTGCTGTTGGTAGTGATGGCTTTCAATTCCCACCTGATGTTGTGTGGGAGTTCAGACTGCTCCAGACTGTACTGAATAACTGCTAGCTTGCATTATGTCTTCAGGTTAGGACTCAAGTCTATCCATGTCATCTTTATGTGTGAAGTAATCTTTGTATACCCTAAGGAGCATGATACGATCTCCCACAATGAAACAGTGCATGAAATGCATTGGACCCGGTGGTCCTTTCCCCATGGGCTCAACCTTTTTCCAGGAGAAGGTCTTTGAGTTAAATTTCCACAGACCAATGAAGGTCTGACGGTAGCGTCCTTGTGGACGTAGCTGTGCAGAAGGCGCACTCAGCCAGCTGTTGGTCTCAGTGACAAACACTCTGATGATGTTTCCCTGGTGCCCTACGCTCCTGAATACAAACATCTTTGTCCCGATGACGGTGGCAGAGTGACTTGATGAAGCAGGTGGTGCAGTGCCTCTGGTGTTAATTAAAGACCAGATCATTGTGGTGGTGTCCAACTTGGAGATGTCATTAGTGCATTCAGTCTGGGTCCATCCTCTATGTATAAACATGACCTTCCCCAAGACACAGGCTGAGTGGTGGTCCCTCCCCTCTGGAACAGTCCCTAAAACCCTGGGTTTGTACCATCCGTGGGTGTCAACATCAAACGCAAAAAGGACATTGCAGCACTCCCTTTCATTGTAGTTATATCCTCCCCAGATGTAGATGGTGTATTCTAACAGCACAGCTGTGAGGTAATGTGTGGGAACCTCTCTTCCAATTGGCACCGCCAGCAACCTCCTCCAGCGCAAGGACACTGTGTTGAAGACATTCACAACAAACTGAGGCAGTAGTAAAAGGCGTACACCTTGTGCCCCACTGTAACAGCAGAATGAGTGTACGTTGTTGGCCAGTTTTTATCCAGACACGCAATCCAGGGGAGCATTTCCTCCCAGCGTAGTTTAAGCTTTGCTCTGTAAGCATCCTACGCGACAGCAGATTGAGCATCCCGCCAAGGCTGTCAATAAAGAACACCACCAGCAGTGGACACCATCTCCCATGTACATCCTGCACTGGGACAGCAAGTTGATGATGCTCAGCAATGTGCACCAGTTGGAGGAGCATTTGACTATGGTGGTTGGAGATGAAGCTCAAACCGCTTGGTGTGCCACCATCCACAAAGGGGAAAGACAAAGGCCTGCAGAGAGATAATCGCCCAAAAAACTGCAGGGCTGGTGTTGTGCTGTACAGGTTGTCAACATGGTATTCAACACCGCTGCATCAAACACAGGCCATCTCACAGCAGCCTATATTGCCATCCAGCTCTCACTTGGTGTAGACCACTGCTCTGGTCCGGGTGCCGGCATAGCATTGGTGAGGTGCTCCTCAGCCACATCTTCACTTGCCTCGCGCTCACCAGAGGCTGTTTAGGTGTGACGTGTCTACAGGACAACTGGAGCTTGCTGCCACACAACTACAGTGGCCCATTGGCCTGCTACATTACTGTCAACGCTGAACAACCGTGCACTAGACAAAAGGCCACGGAGGCACCACAATCGTTATGGTAATTTGCCTATTATATCATGATATATCTTGAGTGCCAGAGGAAATTCTAAACCTATAGTTGGCATTTGAGGAAAGGTCATGAGGGTCAACAAAATCAATATGGGCCATCCTCTGGGGAGCAGGAAGGTGCACAGCAGATTCCATGGCAATCAAGCTAATCTAAGATAATGTTGTAGGATGGACGGACCGACTGACATTGCTATCGTTAGAGCCACATTGGTAGCGGGGCAAAAAGAATGTTTGTACACATATGATAAACATTTCCAACGTGGCACAACAGCAGGGGCGTAACAGGGCCCCAGAGTCATTTGGGACCCACCCCTGCTGTCGGTAAAATAATACTGTATTCAGAGATGCAAAGGCATCAAATGCAAAGACAAAATATTGGCGGAGCCCGGTGGCTGCTGCTTCTATTTCCAGTAGTACGATTTCTAAATAAGCGACTGCACAACATTTATTCTGAAGGGAATTCCATGACTTCATAGTGATTTCAGATGACAGCATGCCGGTGTTTTTCACCTTCTCCTGATCTCTGCCTTGTAATGTGATTTGTCTGACCTCAAGGCCCTCTTGACCCCATCAGCGATTAGGCTGCTGAAACGTTGAAAGACTAGAATGGAGGAAAGTGCTGCACCCGCACCTACTGCTCACATGGATGCTGATGATGACTGCCCACAAGCAAGTATTTTAAGCGTGACCACAGCATTTCACAGTGCCTTGTGTGTGCATTGGAACCAGACCGCCTGCCCCCCCCCCCAAACACGTGCACACATAGACATCAAAGGGGGCTTGAGCCCCTGCCCTTGTATCCGTCTGTAAAAAGTGCCCCCTCCAGACCATGAATGCAGTTTTTACTATGGCGAAAGAAATGCAAATGCCCTCTTTCCATGCCATACCTGAAGGCAGCATTCAAAAGAATTGCCTTATCCAAACTCTCCTGACATTGAATGCAACATCTTATGTTAAAAGAATTGCCCTCTCTGTGTAGAAATCCATGCCATTATGCCACATCTCCAGTATTGACTTGATTATATGCTCAGTTCAGTATGGTATCAACGATACCAGCGTTGTAAGCTTGGAAGTCTGCTATTTTCGATATTTTCACCAAAAGGCCCTTTTAGAAATGTCAGCCCCTGCCTCTCTAACATTCTCTGCACGTCCCTGCCCCCCCCCCCCCCCCCCCATCCCCCCCCGCCCCACCACCACCACCACCACCACCACCCACCCCATCCCTAAGAGCTAACATACACTCTGCTGCCTCTGACTGACACATTGGGACATTAAAAGCAATGACAGCATTTTACACGCACATGCTCTGCCCCAGAAACACATCAGTTGTTACGCACACGCACGCACACACGCACACGTGCACGCACAGGCACACACATGTGCAGACACACTATGATCCATACTGTAGATGTAACGAACACTGGCAAGCAGAGTCCAGGGGCTACATTTAGTGTGTGTGTGTGTGTGTGTGTGTGTGTGTGTGTGTGTGTGTGTGTGTGTGTGTGTGTGTGTGTGTGTGTGTGTGTGTGTGTGTGTGCGCGGGTGTGTGGGTGGGTGGGTGTGTGTGGGTGGTTGTGTGTGCATACGTATTTGTGTTTGACATTCGTTTCAATGTATGAATAGTAGAAGCCAGCTCCCTTCAGGCAGAATGATGGCATCTCAGAGATGGAGGTGAATTTCAACCAGATGCAAGTACAAGTGGTGTTGGTTGTGGGCTTAGTGTCTGAATTTACAGTATATGTCATGAAACAATGCATGCTAATCCTTTGAGTTAACAGTAAACATGAAACAACATTTATAACTAAACCAGCTTATCCTAAGTGTAGTTTGTATTACTGTAAAATAATAGTATAGTGACAGACAGTATTATGTATATTAATAAAAGTATTGTGTAAAACAGAGAACACAGGCTACTGCCACAGAGTAGAGTCTATAGATAAGCAATCATTGGCTGGACTATCATGAAACCTGATCAAAATTATCAGTACAATTGCAGAGTTAGTGGAGATAAGCACTCTACTAGTTTGTCAAGGAATTTATTTCCCTGAATAATTATTCAAATACATGCAGCACCTCAATTTAAAGAGTGACAACATGGCCATGTAAAATATTTGCCTTAAAGTGATGTTGAACTTTTGGTATAACCTTGGATTGTGTATGGCTCCATCCACCCGTTTTTGCCCCTCAGACAGCATTCCCTCCCAGCTCCTTATTGAGGTTGTTGGTGCGGCTGGCCCAACTGTTCTACTGCTGATCACATGTCTCACCTCAGGATGTGTGCCTGCTGCCTTAAAACACGCACTTGTACATCCACTACTCAAAAAGAAAACCTCCCTCATGAGAAATTTCAACCAGGTTTAAAACCAGGCCAAAGAAACGGCTCTTCCGAAGGTTTTTAATGATTTCATTTTAACAACTGACTCCGGCAACCCCGCTGTCCCGGTGCTACCCTGCTGCTCCTTGATTTAATGGCTCGAGTACCATGTCACAATATATCACACAATATCTCTTTTCACTGCCGATGATATTCAGCTATACCTCCCCCTCATAGCCAAATCCAATAACTCATTTCAACCACTACTTGACTTGACTGCTTAAACGACATAAAAACCTGGATACGAAATTAACTTTTTAAATCTCAATGAAAACAAAACCAAAATAATTATTTTTGATTAACACCTGGCCCCATCCTACAATACTCTGGGCACCCTAACTCCAACATCGGCCAAAAACCTTGGCATAAACCTTGACAGCACTTTCAAGTTTGAAGAACAAATCAGTTCTGTTGTCAATACCAGCTTTTTTCAACTCCGACTCCTTGCCAAGGACAAGACATATCTTCTCCCCAAAACAGATCACAATCCATACTTTCATTTTCATCAAGACTTGACTACTATAATTCCCTATATACCGGCAACACTCGTCACTTAGACGACTGCAATTGGTCCAGAATGCTGCTGCTCGCCTGCTTACTGTCACTATAAACCGTGAAAAAATATCCCGTCTTGGCCTCACTTCACTTCACTGACTCCCTGTTAATTTTAGGATTGATTTTAAGGTTCTCTTTTAGTCTTATTTGCTTTCAAATCTTTAAATGGGCTGGCCCCTCAGTATCTCTCTGAGCTCTTGGAACCCTACACCCCAGCCAGAGCTCTGAGTCCTCTGACAAATCTGCTGATTGCGACCGTCAGGTCGCACTTACTATCAAAACCACCACAAAGTGTAACTCCGTCCCTCCGTCTGTCTGTCACACCTCACACGTCACACTCTTAACCTGCTCATATCTCCGCAACCGTTGCCCCGATCCATGCCAAATTTTGCACACACGTTCCTTGCCTGCCAAACTACAACCTCCAAGGACCCCCGGAGCTCCAGGGACCCCCAGGTCCCTGGGGGACCCCCAGATGTAAAAAATGACCAAATGTGCAAAAATGACCAAATGACCACCCCAACGGGGCTGCTCACGGGGAATTCCCGGGGACCACCCACTCCTGGTGCTCCAGAACGGATGCAAAAGTGGTGGCGCCCCCAGTGGAGGACCCCCTCCACTGCAGCTCACATAAAATGCCGTAACTCGGGCTAGGAGCGTCCGGGAGAGCCGGGGCCGGTACCTATTCGTCCGCCAAGGCAACGCGGAGACCCCACCCCTCATTTCTCACATGCCCCTCTTCTAGCGCCACCATGAGGCCGATTGTTGCAAAACACATTTTTGGACACTGCTCCTACAGATTTTGCCCTAAAATCACACAAATCGGTACACACTATGTCTACACGTCCCCCTACACCCAGGAACCAATGCCACTTACAGCCCTCTTTGTGTATACATGTCACCTGACGGTCGCTTATCTCCCGATTAGGGAGTCTTACTGGTAAGTTACTAGTGGTGGAGCTCAGCATGTAAACCAGGGGCATTTGTGGCTGCAGGTCACAGGCTCTGAAACAGCCTGCCCCATTATTGCGACCGTAGGTCGCATTTACTACCAAAACCTCCACAGGCTGTCCGTCAGTGAGTGAGTCCGTGAGTCACACGTCACACGTCACACTTTTGCCCTGCTCATATCTCCACAACCGTTGCCCCCATCCATGCCAAATTTTGCAGACACACTCCTTACCTGCCAAACTACAACCTCCAAGGACCCCCGGAGCTCCAGGGACCCCCAGGTCCCTGGGGGACCCCCAGGTGTAAACAAATGTCCGTCCGTGAGTCAGACGTCACACGTCACACTTTTGCCCTGCTCATATCTCCACAACCGTTGGCCCCATCCATGCCAACTTTTGCACACACACTCCTTACCTGCCAAACTACAACCTCCAAGGACCCCCGGAGCTCCAGGGACCCCCAGGTCCCTGGGGGACCCCCAGGTGTAAAAAATGACCAAATGTGCAAAAATGACCAAATGACCACCCCAACGGGGCTGCTCACGGGGGAATTCCTGGGGACCAGCCACTCCTGGTGCTCCAGAACGGATGCAAAAGTGGTGGCGCCCCCAGTGGAGGACCCCCTCCACTGCAGCTCACATAAAATGCCGTAACTCGGGCTAGGAGCGTCCGGGAGAGCCGGGGCCGGTACCTATTCGTCCGCCAAGGCAACGCGGAGACCCCACCCCTCATTTCTCACATGGCCCTCTTCTAGCGCCACCTTCAGGCCGATTTTTAAAACACATTTTTGGACACTGCTCCTACAGTTTTTGCCCTCAAATCACGCAAATCGCTACACAGTATGTCTACACTCATCCCATCAACATGAATCTGTCCCATATAGCGCCACCTTCAGGCCGATTTTTAAAAACACATTTTTGGACACTGCTCCTACAGATTTTGCCCTAAAATCACGAAAATCACTACACAGTATGTCTACACTCATGTCATCAACATGGATCAGGAACATTTTGGAAAAACACATTTTTGCCCTATTTGTGGAGATATTAGGGAGTCTTACTGGTATTAGATCTGCTCAGTCCATCAATGTTTTTAAGTCTTTGCTCAAGACTTACTTATTTTCTCTGTCTGGAAGAATCGGACAGATCCATCTTGACCACAAGACCATAGAGATAATGTGTATCAATTTACGTGATGTCTTGACAAAATCTGTAGGAGTAATATAAAACAATCGGCCTCCTGGTGGTGCTATAATAGGGCAATGTCAACAAACAAAGAGTTGCATTTGTTCCTCAAATACAAAATTGTTTTACTATTTTGAAAAACATTTTTAAATATTTCAAATAGCTGATCTACAAGCTCACAACATGTCGATGTAGATTGGCTATTTGAAGTACTTTTTAAATGTTTTTCAAAATAGTAAAACAAGGCAAAGAAGTTTAGCGATAAGGGGTAAGGCATGGTCGAAAATATAGCTCAATAAGTCTTATGTATATACTGTATAAGTCTTATATACATAAACGTATAAGAGAGTGATACTTTTTTTATTGAATAGTGAGAGAGAGCTCCATAATATAATGAGGCAAATGTTTGCCAAGATGTGCCTTTTATGACAGTCTATTGTCATAGGAGTTGTGGAGAGAGAACAACTTTGAAAATATGTTTGTTATATTATCGCAGGCATTTTGGATCAACTATAAGTTCAGCATCTTATTTTGCAACCTTAAAGTCTGGATTTCCACAGAACGGATTGTTCTGATTGTTCTGTTTAGAGTATGTCTGTTATTCTACACACAGCGTGGGATTTTTGTGTGTTTGAGATGTCACATTTTGAAACTGTATGAGTGTCAATATTTGACATTGCACTCTCTCCTAAACGTACAAGAACTGGAAAGCCAGAAAAGGAAGAAGACAACAGTGCAGGCAGGGAAGCTGGGATTCAGAACAGGAACAGTTTTTTGACAGAGAGTACGGCAGAGAGACTTTCAATGTTGGCTTTGGGTATATCTATTCACTGATCCTTAATCTTGATGTATTTTTACGACATCAGCTCTAAATGTTGTGACCTGTTCTGTTGCACTGTAGTGGTGGTTAGGAAGACAAAGTTATGGGATAGAATTTGTTTCAAAGGCTAGTACAAAAGGTTCATGGGCATGACTAGTACAACAGTTTCCCTCAGAACAATGTAGTTTACAACATCAGGACTGACATATGTTTAAAGAAATTGTCCAGAAATGGACTGGATTTATCTGTAATAGAGGTCTAATAATAAATGACCAAAATATGTCAGAGATAGACTGAGTTTTCCCACTGACTACACCGTGGTAGAAAAACAATTTCTTTAACAAAAAATAGTTAAAAAGAAGATTCTCCACTAACCTCATCTACGTTCTCAAAAGCATTGATGACATCATAGGGCAGGCACGACAGCAGGTCAATGACGAACCAGGTCTTCAGGTAGTTCATTCGAATCAACTTGGGGTCTGAGATCACTTCGCCTGCGGGTCCCACAAACGTGGTGTGGAAGTTTAACACGATGTCCACCAGGAAGATGACATCCACAATGCTGTCCACCACCAGCCATGTCACATTGTTCTGCTTGGTCTTAAAGGAGACATTGTAGGGCACCATGATGGCTGTGTAGAAGGTGAGGATGAGAATAACCCAGTCCCAGGTGGTCTTGAACAGGCAGTAGTGGAGGATGATGTGGGGGGGCGTCTTGGGGGTCTCCTGCTTGTACTGGGGTAGAATGTCAGAGCCGAGCTGTAGTACCTGCCAAGAAGAGAGCATTCCAGCTAATAAATTAAGTCATCAGACATACAGAGGCGAAAAATACCTGGGGGACAGGCACTGGGCCTGGACCTGGACCCTTGGGCCTCTGTCTCATCTGCTCAAGAATATCCATCCTGTTTTGGGTAGCCTAAATTACTAGCCCACTGGCATACCATGACAAAACTAGAGTTCCGGATCCAAACATACATAGTTTCTATTGAAGGACATACATTTCAAAAGCTGATTATTATCCGTTTTGGCCATTCTCTGTGTGCCTATAATTTCAATGATGCATTTTGCAGGCAAGCACCAGCCCCACCACTATTTCATCAACCTGATATTGTCTAAGTCAAGATTACTTTTCCATGAACTCTACAAAAAAAGGACTACAAAACGGGAAGTAAGGGTTTTAGTTTAAAAAGAGATTTTACTTAAGTGATATCACTAGAGTAAACTTTCTGATAGATACAGAAAACTGTACAGAATGACATACGACTGCTAATGGAATGTTGACCCTACAACAATACTACAGCATAAAGATAATGTTGATAGTGAAAGCGTTCCTTTAAATATCTGGGAGCATGAAAAGCAGTGTGGTGCGTTTTTCGTCATCATTCAGAATCAGAAAGTAACTCAACAACATAGTACCTCAGCTAAGCGGGAGTGCTTGTGGACATTCTCTCCCTTGTGAACTGTGGGCTGCAGCTGTTGTAACACACCTCTGCTGCTAGTTAGGGCACGAGTCAGACGAGCAAACTTTCCCCAACCTGGGGACAAACATATCAGGAACAATGTTTCAACTCACAAGATGAGAGGATTTCATGATATCAGAGATTATCTGTTAGGGTGCGGTCACACCAAAGTTTAATTCTACCTATGTGGACAGATTCTGCCAATGCTTCTCAATGGGAACAGAGTGTATTTTTGCAGAAATCCACGAATGGCAAGAAACCACTGCATTCCCATTGAAAAGCATTGGCAGAATCCGCCCTCATACGTAGAATTAAACGTCAGTGTGACTGTACCCTTAGACATGTATATTCTATTCATAGATGCAATCACAAAATTCTAAAAATCTACAGATATAAACTTACCTTTATTTTTTATTTGACAGTATATTCATTGAGTAGTTATTCAATGACTGCACAGTTCGCACAGTTGTGAAAATGTAAAAATGTAAGCTTCTGCCATAAGATTTGTAGCAACTTCACTCACCCTCAATGGATTAAGGGGAAGAGAAAGCTGTTGTTTGAAAACAAGCCACCTCTTCCCCTGGGTCCCCAATCCCTTTTCTATATCAAAAAGGTTATACACACAGGTGTGTATAAAGGTGTTTCTCATGTTATCATGTTATGTGAATTAGTGGATAGTTTAAATACATTATAGACTACTATATGTATATTTTGCATGGGTGGATACAGATTGCATTTATGGCCATTCAGCTCAAGGGCAGTTAGAAGTACTCAATCAGCTGTAATGTAGTAGTGGGAAGCATGGGTGTGGGAGCAGATTTTTAGGTGCCAAACGGTTCAACAAATCTGGCAAGAGTTCAGGAGGGGAGCACTGAGTCTTAAAGCTGCCCTATGTAACTGTCCTCTTCTACCCTGGATTTTATCCCGGTTTCCTACTCAAGTGCTAACATTTTTACTATTGAGCTAATGGAGCCTGCCTGCTTGCTCAGGCAGGGGTTGACACTAAGGTCTCAGAGGCACTTGCCCGTCGGGCAAGTACAGGTCATGTTCTACTTGCCCTCAGGTCATGGCCACTTGCCCTCATAATCGTAAAATTGCACATTTTTTATTACCGTTCATTTGAACTTATTTGTTACCTTCTACTTGCTGTGATGTTGCTAGTTTTTCAATGTAAATGGGTTCCAGGACCCACATGTGGTCATTCAAATGGTTCCCAGAAAATTAGATGGTTCCCCAATAAAATGTTTTTAAGTGTTGTGAGCTTGTAGATCGTCTATTTTCCCTCATTATTATATTATTTGGCTAATGATTGTATAGTTTGTTGATTACTTTTTATGAGGTAATGGGCTTTTTTCTTTTCTTTCTTGAGGTATTAAAAAGGGTTTAAGTCCTTAAATTATGACTTCACGGTCATCTAGGGAGGGGGGACCCTCCCAAAATCATTTGGGGACCTCTCTGGGGGTCTCGGCCCACAGATTGACGACATTATCTTCCCCGTGGGAAGACTGAAGAGGATGTTGTAGAATGTAGATGGAAGTGGAGCAGAGATTGTTGTTTTGCACTAGTGTTTACTTTTTTACAAACAGTGATTATCTTTGAATGATTTATAGACTACTTGTGTCACAACATGAATAATGATCTGAAAATAATGCGTCGCGTGTCGGAGCGATCGTGTGCGACTAGCTTTGTTGCGTCGGTCGCTGCAAGCAGAAAGACGGGCGGCATGCCGCGATTGCCGTGGCAGACATTCTCTGGAGAGAAGGAGATTGATCCTGCAAACGGATTCACATTGATGTTTTTGCGCAAATGAAACCCGCTGATTTACGTATAACTAGTTTGGCCTGGGTGCAGCTCATCATGTCTTCAGCTGCATAACATGAGCTGGTAGATCAGCTATTTTCAACAGAGCTTGCGCGTGTGTGTGGGGAGGGAGGGACTTGGAGAGAGAGAGAGGGAGACGGACGCTAGTCCTGTTCAAGAATATATAAAGAAGACAGATATCTCGTTTCTGTTTCTGTTTCTCAAAATGCGCCGGTAGCAAACTTCACCTGCCTGACCTTTTGTTTTACTTGCCCCGGGCAAGCCGGCAGGCGTTAGCGTCAACCCCTGTCAGGGGATAAATTGAATATTGATAATCAGGTAAAAATGTGTCAGATCCAGTGTCTAGGTGAGACATGACCTTTGACACGATCTAAATGTCTCAATGGAGCAGGGAGTCCAAATACAACCACCCCAATTGTATAAGTTATTTTGTATTAACATACTCTACCATACAGATTGGCCAAATTCCATTTTATTCATTAAAAGAAAAGTTACAAAGTACCGCTTTAACTGTTATTAAACTGAACTGGCTTTTCACAACATGCTTTAGAAAGGAGGGGGGAAACACGGATGTGCAAATATTGGTTGTATTGTATTATTGTCTCACAATGCAAAATGTGACTTTAAAACACATCTGACAGGAGAAACCAGACAGGTTTAATTTATTGATGCCAACCTTTGGTAGAGTCATCCTCAATGGGCTGTTTGAAGGCTGTGATGTCACTGAACTGGCAAAGAAATAGAACAACCTTCTCTTGTTCATTGCGAATGGGAGCAATTTTTACAAAGAACCAAACAGGTGTCCCTGAAAAAAAAAGGGGGGGGGGGGGGGGGATTGATCCTCATTTAATTACTTTTCAGTCAATGGTGTTAACCAGAAATCCATATTGTACAGCAAAAGTGTAATGTTGCAACTTTACTTAGTCTTTCAGAACCTGATACATTTCTAGTAACACCTGCTGGTAGAAAAAGGTTATATGCTGCATGTGGAAATAAATACATGGTGTGATTCTCAACCAATTAGTAGTTCTACAGAGCTAGATATGTTCTGGGCTGCCTTTGAACTCTGCTGTACATTACAGAGGCCAGGAATACATTTGCATAGTAAGAGATTGGGAAAAAAACACATTTATCTCTCCACTTGACGATGCTACTTACTGTTCTTCTTGTACATTAGTATTTCAAATGAATTCATCTCATAGTTCTCAAACGTTAGTCGCACTTTCTCACTTGTGTCCTTGTCTGTGAGCTCCCCATACATGAAACTGGAAAACACGAGGGAAAATCACATTTTGAATATTTAACAGCCATTGGCATAATGAGAAAAGCTGACATTCAGACATCTTTGCACAACATTGCAAAAACACATTTTCTGAAGGTGAAATAATGATTTATATTTTGTTCTATTTTGTGCTGTTTCAGTATGTCCAGAGTATATCTTTTCAAATTTCCATTTAGTGCATCTTAAACACAAAAAAATGCCAACAATCTGTGATACATGCACAACTAAATATTATACAATTTTGCGTTATTCACTATATACAGTACTTTAAATTGACTGTGTCGGGGAGTGATGAACAATCTCCTTGTGCAAATCTCCACTGTCGAATTAGGCTATATGAAATTACATTTCAATTTGATTAATCATGGTTGAAAATAAATCATGACTGCGTAAAAAGATAGAAAGGTTTCTGAACGCCTTAATTGGCTTTATGCAAAAGAACCTCACAAAAATGAATTAAAGCCGAAGAGAGGGTCAAGCAGCAATGAGCAATCATTTAACCACACAGCACTGACATTCATCTCACTTTGCTAGTTAATGCCATCCTTGGTACAGTTGGTAGCACCATGTTCCAGCTTGATCTAAATATAAGTGGCATTATATGAAATCCAAAGGGAAGGGTCATTTTAATTAGACTATATCTGAATCTAAATAGCCTATTCAGAAGTGGTTGATCCAAAATCACTGAGAAAGGCTTGCTGGAAACATTCAGGACTACATTGTCACAGCTTTGCTTTCAACTACAGATATAAGTGTGACTGCACAGAGGCTTGAAGCAACACATCCATTTAACATTTCAGTGGCCTTGTAGTTACTGCCCTGAGAGTGGAAGGTCAAGGGTTCAATCCCCGGCCGAGTCATAGCAAAGAATACAAAAATGTTTCCTCGTGCCTCCGTGCTTGGCACTCAGCATCAAGGGTTGGATTGGGGGTAAGTCCTGCGACATACTAGCCAGCAGGGCAACCAGACTATAGTACTTGTCTGACTTTATTTCCTTAACCATCCATCTTTCCATCTTTCTAGATAAACTTTATTTTGCCACGCTAATCCTTCCCACTGTTTTGGTGGCACGCACTCGGACCATATGTCAAATCGACCGGCTTCATCGGGACACACAGACTGAGGTGCATTGGCTCTGGAATCGTTGGTTCCCAAGGCTATCTACTGCGTGTATGCAAAGTTAAAGACACCATTCTTTTTTTTTTTTCTGGTTGAAAAGGTGCCCAGTACTCCCCACATCACTACCTTGATGTCTGGGTGGGAAAAGGCGACTGACTGACAGCTGCACTAACAATTGCTGGAAAATTACCTGCGACAAACATCGGGTGAGCAGCTCACCAAATGCTTGTCGCAGGTCAAACAAACATTAAACAAAGATGATGATGAACCCAGGCATCCCTATAGGCATCAGGGCATGCCATAAACATTCTGTGAAAATGTTGCAATTGGAGGGAAAAAAGCAGAGGACCGAATACAAAGGGGTCACCGGTCAACTAAGTACAGTAAGACGCTTAAGGGCGAAAAGCGACCTCGTCTTGGCCATCTGTCTTGGTCATATAGACTGTAGAAAAATATGGACGAAGCGAAGCCATTGGTTTCTATGCAGCGCAAATGGCCCTTTCTACCCCTTGGAATGGGTGTCGCCATCACAGAATTGTAAAAGCATCAGAGATGCTATTGGCTGCCAACGGTCACGTGCAACGCAGGGATACATGGGAGAATGTGGTCGGAGCCTCCCGAAATACAGCACACGAAGAAGAACACAGCCGGCTGGTATCAGTTTAGTTGGCCAAACCCCCCGCAACTTTATCATTTATTTTAAAATACATTGGACCACATTTTGACGAATATGATGGTGATTGAAAGGCATTGTTTAACTAGCGATAGGAACCATACAGTATTCATGAAAATGTTAATTAAGGTTAGAAAACGAAAGGGGAAAATGAATGGGATCCAATGGTGGGAAATTCTTTTTGCGATCGGCGGGGGGGGGGGGGGGGGGGGGGGGGGGGGGGGGACAGCGCAACTAGCGGCCAATCATAGGAAGTTTTAGTTCCGTATTGGAGTCATTTTAAATCGGCAGAACTATGCCCCCGGGGTCATATATGGATTCTGTTAGTGTGGTTCTCCAGGGCATCATCTGGGATACAATCCCTTTTTTGCCCATATATGGAGATCCCTAACAGAATCCCTTTTATGCCCATTTATGGAGATCCCTGCTCTGAGTATCTGACATCACTATGATGTCACCTTTTTATCCCCATATATGGAGATCCCTGCTCTGAGTATCTGACATCACTGTGATGTCACCTGTGATGTCACAGTGATGTGTCAGGGGAACCACAGTGTCAGGCGTTACCTGTCCGGACGACCAGAGAGACACGGACAAGCTGTGACGGTTCAAGTGGTTAAAGGCTGTACGTGAGCTGACAACTCAATTAGTCACAAGTGTTGCACATTTCTCACATCTAATATTGATGTAAAGTCATATTGTGTAATATTCATTTAAGTATAATTTTTGGCAACACCAGGTGTCCTCTGGTCTGATTTGCAGAATTCAGTTCCACTCCAAAACAAATGCTGCAGGGTCCTAGCGCCAAGGAAATTTTGGAACGTAACCAGATTGTACATTTCCCTTACATTGTCGGTGCATTTTGGTGTAAGTGTTGGGGGCAGACTTGTGTGACTAAAAGTATTGTTTAGAGAAATGTACTATCACAGTATGACTTTAATATACAGCTATCTTGGGTTTTGACCTGAAATATCACCTTGCCTACCTGCATGTGCTGCTTTTCTGCATGACTTCAGCCCTGTGGTACCCCGACAACTTGCAGAAACCATCATTGCTGTAGACAATGGGCCAGTCCACTATCTGTGCATTTCCAAGGACAAAGTTGGTGTCTGTTTAAAATGAAATGGGAAAGAAAAGGCTGAATACTTGAAGGTGTTAGAAAAAGAAACTGTGTTAGAAAAAAAACCTGACAAATAATTAAGCTACTGTACTTGCATCAACATAGAAAGACAAATGACAATTGCATTTGATCTCAAACAAAACCCCAACCCTAACAATCTGGGCTAAATGCAATGGAATAACAATTGTTCAATCAATGACAACACTTAATATGCTGTAATATATGTCTTTAGAAATGCCTAATTGAACATTACCATTAACCTCAATGACTTGTAAATGTGAGCAAAAAAGTTTGATAATGTATGGTTGTGGTGAAGTTCTGAATGCCGCGGCACACACTAGCAAGTGTTCTGATTACATTATGCTGAATAATGAAATGAAAGACGAGAGGATAGTACAAATCAAAAACAAATGGGGAAAAATACATTCAACATGAATACACCTTGCATTTGTGGCAGTCCCTAGACACAAATAACACAAATAACGAACAAACACCAAACACAGGCTAATTCAATTCAACATTTTACATATAAATCAGTCACAAGACATAACCCACGTGCCGATGCCAGTATCCAAAGGGGACCTAATCCACATGTCTGGGAAATGCAAAAAGTTAAATCACTAACCAACTATCTAAAAGAAATATCTTTAAAAGAAATGAACTAATGATCCACACACAGCTATCTTGAGTGATGTCGAAATGTTGACAAATTCAGTTGGGCCTGAAAAGAAACGTATTTTATTAGCCATGCCGGCAGCAAAAAAATGTTTCTATGTCATTGGAGACCCCTCCTCCTCTTACTGTATCCCTGAAAAAGCAACTCTCTGTCGATGGTGCAGCGACCGAGAATGCCCCCTTGCCGGCTTGCCACCAAAAAACACGGTCAATTTTGTCCGTTGGAGCACCCAACCAAGCTGCAGTGGAGGCACCATGGAGGAATCAAACCCCAGTCACCACTATGGTGGGCTGGTACTTTACCCTTGCATCATCCGGACACCGCGTGAAATCCCTTGTTAAGGTCTTTAACATTGAAAATGGATAATTTGTTGTATGCTGGTTTTGCAATCATTCGAACTTGTCATAACATCCCAGTTTAAATTGAATGTGAACATATGCTCTTTCATAGATTATCAGCATTTTTACAGATACATCAATTCTCGTCTTAACATTTTATTTGTATAGCCTATTTAAGGATATGAAGATATAAGTCAACATGTATTGAAGCTGAAATAATGTAAAATACTATAATCATATACTTACTCTTAAAAGCTTAAATGTTCCTTACTGTTACTAAGCTAATTCTAGTGTCATAGATTAATAATTTCTTGGACCTAAGAATGGTCAACCTCTTATATGATCCTGCAAACTGTGGTTTTATGGAGATGATGGGCCCATTTTGATGAGTTTCATTGCTTCTACTAATTTCACCATATGTGACAAAACATAATAACACAAACATAAACATGATTATCCTGCGTACAATACAGACTGCATAATATCGCACTTAAGGCCTGTCCATAGTATCTTCGAAATGTTCGGTGAGTTGCGATTTCCGACGTACACATTTCTGATTCTCTGTAAGGCTTTTCAGAACTTGCTCACGAGTGACGTCATTTTGTAGTCGAACCGGACCTTTTGAATGAAAAGTGCGGTTTTGGTCAAAGTATGGATCAGGCCTTTACAGTTATATGTGTAAGATGTTATAGCTAAGGTAGTTAAGCCTCACAGATTGTTTATATTGTTCATTTCAAATGAATATTTCCACTTCTGAAACAGATAAACTATGGATGATAAAATAAAATAAAATGTGAATAATATTTGTAAACAATTATTAAATGATAACTTTTACAATTTGAAGATAAATTATTGATGCAAAGATTCAATCTTTCTGACCGCCTCATAGGGAAAGAAACAGGGTGGAACGTGAAAATAAATCAAAAACAAACATTTACACAAGACACAATTTCCAAGACAGGTATGGACACACACACACACACACACACACACACACACACACACACACACACACACACACACACACGCACACGCACGCACGCACGCACACACACACGCACGCACATACACACACCCACGCGCAACTGATCAACATCTCTATGATCACATCACAATAAAACACATGACTCACCTGACAAGTAAGCACATACTATTGACACAGAATGACAGAGGATGATAGTTCCATTCCAATGTGTTAGTTTACAATGGTCATGTGCATGTAAATGTGTGTAAACAAGGATAAGTTATTTTGGTAGAAGCACTATGAATGTTAATTTACTATTGCGTGGCAACACATACAATTATGGTCTAAAATATCAAACAAATGTGTGCCTTGTAAATTAACAACATTTGGTATAGAACATTTTAGGATACACTACAATACACTACAAAGAAAGGGATATTAGAGAGGGGGAAACATAGGCAACACTACAATCTATATGTATTATAGTACCTGTCTGTCTATGTGACAGTGTCCAAACTGAAACATTGAAAAGAAAAGTTAATAAATAACAGAGAGAAACATCATTGTTCGCTAAATAAAGGATCTGAAGTGACCACCAAGATGGTAATATTATAATACTCTCAAACAAGTGTTACGATGCTGCCTCTCTCTGACCTGAACTGGATAGCTCCTGTTTACAATGTGGACACACATTGGCCAGCAATAAACTATTTGTCACAGCGAGGCTCTGACCTGAAGTGTGTTAGGAAAACGTATGTACAGTATGAGACAGACATCAAAAGTGTCCTGGCTAAGACAGGCAGCAGAGGTAAAACAAACAATATGACAATTTAAAAATGAAGAAAATCATAAAATATCATCAGCATTAATCACAATATCAGGGGGCCAAACATCAAACAGAGGCAATATGAATCAAAACAACTACAGTCAGATGGATTTAGGATTACTTTAAATGCATCCAGTGAGACCAGCTCCCAAAGATGCAGATAATTTTGCATCTGATTCCAAGCACAGTGAGCAGCATACTTAAATTTTTCTAATAAAGTTGTTGTTTTTCTCTGCCACACACACACACTTACACATACTGTAAAGCGACTTTGAGTATTTAGAAAAGCGCTATATAAATTCCAGCTATTATTATTATTATTATTATTAAATGCCCCTTTACCAAATGCAGTAGAGGCTTTAGGGACAGATAGTGACTATATCATCGGAGTGAAAAGAAAAACTTCCCATACATGTGTAACGTATTATATGTAGATCCATAGGTAAGATGGAAGCAGAGAAAAATAGCCATATAAGAATTTGCCAACAGTTAGACACAGCATACAAAGACCACTATTAGGGGACAAATCTATCATTTAGGTTTAGCAAATATTGACTCAATTATTCAAATATGGTCAAAAATGGGGGAAAGGAAATAAATATAAGAAACCCCCCATTTACAGAATATTGGTGCATGTTTATACATGGCCAACTAAAATGTATATCCAGTGTATTTAGGGGAATAGTCTTGATCAGGGCCTTTACATGTGCTCTAGGTCATTTTGTTAGACATTTACTTGGCATTGTTTTCTAGGGTGACTTAAATTAATGAGCTAGTTGGCGTGTTCACTGTTCAGTGTCTAGCTCAAGCACACTTTGACACGAAAGTAGTTGATACTTGGACACACATTGGCTGTTGATGGAATAAGATTTCTGAGACCATTTGGTTACAAACTCCCAAGCTACCATGAGAGCCACCTTATTTACACATCAGAAACAAGAACTAGTCTAGGCTCATGCCCCTAGGGCCTGTATAGATTCAAAGGATTGCTTTGCTTTACATCACAACAACAATAGAGAACCTCGATGGAAATAACAAAATTGACATGTAATTTAAGTTATTCCTTTTATCTTAGGAAAGCTAAGTATTGACTTGCAAATTAAAGAACCCATTAATCTAAAAGCTAGAGGTAAGAGAGACATGGATGTAATAGTCTATTCCATCATATTGTGAATGGAGCTCTTCCAGGCAGATGTATACTAACATTACTCATGTTGGTGAAATAAATAAATACATAAATGTAAAAAAGAAATCTAGACAACAATTATTTTATATAATGTTATTATTCTATTTTGTTCACTATTCCACACTGAACTGCCAAAGGTCATTTCAATAACAACATAAATTGGATTTCAGAATTGATGTGGTTTACATCTCAAAGATCCAAACACCCAGAGGTGTCATGGATAAGGGAAACTAACTGAGGGACAATAAAACTAAATTATTTCTTTCCCGGCACCAAATATGAAAGTAATGGTCTGGATAGGGCTGAAACAATTATGAAATTATACTTGATGATTAATTGTTGCCAAATTATAGCTCCAACAGGAGGCCGCTTTTTGCAAAACAAATTATTTTCATATTACACCTACACATTTTGTCCATCACGTAAATCGATACATCTATAAGTCAAGTGATCAAGACGGATCCGTCCGATTTTGCATATTCCATCCTGATTGGCGGATTCTGAACATTGCTGGCCCACAATAACCTAACTGACCTGGTGGAGACCTGTGCTCCAAGGAGCACTTTTTCTATAGTTTGTATCACTTTTCCGCTCCAACTGCATGAACAGTAACATGTCAATATGCATATTGTCTTATACTGGACTCAGGGGCGTCACTGAGTGCCACGTTGCGAGCTTGTAGATCTGCTATTTTTGAAAAGTTGTAAAAATGTATTTTTTAAGCGAACATTTGTAACTCAAATTTTGCTTCTGGGCGGGTCCCTGGAACTAAATATTTTGAGATGGGGGTCCGTGGCCAAATACATATCATTTTGGGGGGTCCTTCACACGAAAAGGTTTGAGCACCACTGACATAGAAACATCGTTTTTTTCAAAAAACCTTAGAAGGATTTGAAATATTCAAAGACTTGCACACCTTTTAAACATTTTTCAAAAATAGCAGATCTACAAGCTCTATGAGCTTGTATATCTGCTATTTGTCAATAGTTAAAGCACAAAATAATGCGTAATAATGCGTTACCAGTTCCCCCCATATGAAGAACATTCATGGGGGGCCCACAGTGAATCCTTGTACCCATGCAGGGCCCAGAATTTGGTGCGACACCCCTGCTTATACTGGACTCAAGGACAGTGAAAATGACCCACCATGTTCATAACTGGGTGCCATTCTTTTTGGAACAAGTTGTGTAATAATAATGATCTTATTAGAGATACAACAGGGGCTCTCACTCCATCTCACTCTCACAGCACTCTCCTGTCCTTCCTTTCCTGCTGTTTTGACAGAAATGTAAACAGCAGGAAAGGGAAGACAGGAGAGTGGTGTGATGGAGTTAGAGTGCCCCTGTTTTATCTCTATTAAGCTTATTATGACACATCTTGTTCCAAAAATGTTACCTACCATATTTAATAATATGGAAATGCCATAAAATAATATTACATAACATTAGTCTGTAAAACGTCATAATTACAAACTCAAAATCCAGCTATCCAGTCATTTCAATTTGGGTTTAAAATATATTTTTTAGATAAAACACGTGATATTCTCAACCACGGAATATGCCAAAATGATTTCAAGTATTCTCAATAATTACAGAAATTAGAAGCTATTGTGTGAGTGAAAATGCGAGCGACATATGAGGTTTCAAATGTTTTAAACATACACACTCTTGTTAAAACTGCACATTGAACTTAAGTTGCAGGACAAGATACATTGGACAAAGGACATAATAGCCTAGTCCTCAACTTTGCCAAAAATAAAAATACAGCTCTTACAGTGTGTTGCAATGTCTTGTCTTTTCTTGCTCCCTCCCTTAAATGGAGAAGAGGTGTTGGGCTCTTAGTTATGGACAACTAAAGGGTGACTATTGTTAGAGGCCAATCATTAAGAGGAGGTACAGTATTAGGTGGATAGGCACACATTTCTGTTCTATCAGAATCAAAAGTTACTATATAGCAGATGAATATAAAACACATTTTCTATTGTGAATTTGTGATTTATGCAAATATGTTATCTCATAAAATATGCACTGAACAACATCGACGTAGAGATTAAGTCATAACCTTTGGGTTTGTTTTATTGAGATGATCGGTAACTAAATGTTTGGTATCCTAATCTAATGTTTCATCAAAAAAGTGTTGCTGTATTTTCTTTAATTATGTTAAAATACACGTAACCCATGTTAATAAACATGATTTCCCCTATGTATTAATACCAGGTAAAATGAAAATGACTATATTTTTGTAGTACGTATAATTGTGGCTTCACTTATGAGATCAGATGAGTTTGTGTGCTTATATATTATGTTATAATTTTGCAATTCATACAACAGTGTTATTTAACAGCATTTATATGTTTATATAAATGTATAGGCTACAAAGCCAGTTATTTGCCTGCAGTATAGCCTATAGACTACCTGCAGGTCTTAAATAGTTGATCGTTCAAAGTCAGGGTTCTACATTTATAGGCTATTGTCTGAATTCCAACACAAGCAGAGAATTATGAAAAAAGTCTGTTGTACCTAGTTTAGAGAGACCCAGGGAGCATAATATGGAAACAATCGTTTAAAAACAGATCAGTTGTGTCTGAGTTTGCATTATGATATGGGGTTCAATTCCCACCGAGGCATCGTAGGCTACTGTAAATGCAGCCTATGCACTATCAGGATATGAGAGAACGCCTGCACACAATGCACTGACTGATGCTTAGACTTTTCCTCCATTCACCCGAAAATCCCATGCAGCCTACATTTTCCAGCTGTATTAGGCCTACACAATACGAAAAATGATTCTGAATCCAATATTTGGGTGGTAGGCAGACTGAGGACTGAGGAACAACCCATAAACATAAACACTGGAAAAAACTTCACCAAGGGGCAGGTGGCGCCCCTCAGATCACAATTCTGCCCAATTTCAACTCCGATGATTAATTGTTTCCATCAGGCTAGACAGACGTCTGAAAAATAGACTGGCTGCTGCTGTCAATTCCTTATAAAACAAAATCAAGTTTATTGTAGAGAACTCCATCTAGTCCGACCGCCTGACAAAAATAAAATATAATAATTAAAATAATAACAATATCCGATTTACCAAGCTCACAATGCGTCTCTCTGCTGTTATTTTTTTCTCTAAGTTTATTGTACAGAACTCCATCTGATCCTTACCGTTCGACCGCCTGACAATATTCTCCAGAAAAGTGTTCTGAGGGGCCACAAGTCCTCTGCGACCCCCTGCCATCCTGTCGCTTCACTCAGTGCTGATCCGTGGGTGCATGGAGCTGATGAGTGCATGGAGGATGATCTTGTAGGGGCGTAGCAGCGCTCCAGACGCCTCTCTTCATGGTCTCCCCTCTTCTGAGACGTGATGCGGGTAGTCTGGCAGGGCTGTGTGCTGCTGGGATGGACCCTGTGCTCTACGGTGCTGTAGCATCCCCTGCGCATCCCTGCCAAGGAAAACAACGCGTGAGCGCACCGGCGTTGCCAGATTGTGAGAGACATAAGCGACCAGTTCTATGAAAACAAGCCCAAAAGGAAGCGACTAATAGGCCTACTCACCTAAACCCTACCCTACTACTGTACACACGATCAGCTATTTGAAAAAGCAAAAAAAAAAAAAAAAGCTCATAATAGAGATGCTATTTTCCTAAATAAAATGTGGAATTTGTTTTTTTTTTATGTATAGGTCTATATTCTAACAACACGACTCTCTGGGGCTCCCTGGCACAAAATGTTTTCAGATGGGGGTAGGAGTCGGACAACAACTACATATTAAATGGGTAGTTCACGCCACGGCCCCAAAATGAATTGTTTTCTACTCATAGTCAGCGGTAACAAATTTGTTCGACCGCTCGGCCGTTCACGGCCAGGAGGGGGAAAAGACTTGTATTCCACCCCATTTACTTTACAGTAAAATAAGGCCAAAGTCGCTTATAATAAGCGGACATGGCAACACTTGAGCGCACATCAGCATTGGAGTTTCAAAGGAAGGAGGGGCCGTGGGACCAGATTCTGACAGTTAACTATGGTATACAATGCTTAGGGTTCCATCTGGTGGACATGCTACAACACTACACTTTATTAACCCTAACCTTTACTCAAGTAATAATGTGTGAAGTGAATGCATCCAATTAAATCACAAATTAATCACCCAGCCCGGCCAGCCCACCGAGACAGGCTAAAGACAACATCATCATGTTCTCATTTATCCCACGGGCAAAAAATCATTCAGGAGAGTCAGTCACTATCACACAGACACAGACACTAGGGATTTTTCAGCCAACAAACGGGTGCTGTGTGAGCCAACCATAGTTATAAAAGGCGCTAAACACACGCGGCCATCGATCACGACCGGACTCACAACTCACACACGTCCCGGTCCCACAGCAACGTACCGCACGCATACGGGTGTATGTATGGTGTACTGAAGAAAGATGGGACAGAATTGCGGAAAGTCTACTGGGCAGCTGGCAAGGAAACTGTATGCACGAGGACATCTTTGAGGACTGCGACATATGGATAATGTATTTCTCCCAATGCAAGAATGCATGAAATGATCTATAAAAGGGGTGAGGGTCAATCAGCATTTGATAGTTTATAGACTGATAATTGTCTCTCTTGTTCTCATTTGTGGGAATAGGCTAAATAATTTAATCATTTCCAGTATTTAAAAAGCATATTGAATAAATTGGTGGACTACTGCTTGCTTACATAAGTGCTGACTGAACGTATAGCCTATGTTGTGAAAATAACAAATAGTAGCACTGCACATTTTGCAATTTGCTCTATTTCCACCAATCTTTATGCTGGCTGCTGTAATGGTGGAATTGGCCCCCAGGGGTCACTCAGTAAGAAAATAACACCCCACCTAGATTACGGAACCACTTGCATTATCTGTCTGTCTTGTCATATACTATACGTGACCTGACCAGTATAATTATTTGTGTGCTTTTACAATATATCTATTTCACCTTTTCAACCATTGAAAAGCCATCAACTATCTAGGCAACCACAATGGATGCTAGGCCTGCTATCCCATAACAGTGAACATTTAATATAAATGCAATCTAAAACTAATTCACTTCAAAGACAAAAGATTAATAAAAAACTCAAATAGCATGTCACATGTGTTGCAATGTAAATTCTGTATGATCACTGCTAGATTGTGAATACACTATGCACCAATACATTACTTGAACACTATGAATACATATGGGGCAGCAAATGAACAAAATGATACAGCTGAGATGTTTTATGATAAGGCAATTTATTATGTATTTCAGTAATACATCTCCCAGGGGTCTAGCACATTTTAAACAGTTGCTTGGCTGATACAAACAAGGCAGTCCAATCTACATTTTCTGAGAGACAGAATGAATAGAGACTGGAGTGGATCTGGTTCATAAATCAGCAAGACATTTGTAAGAGATCCACTACAAGCAATCGGCATACAAAGCAGAGATCGCCTACACACATAGATAAGTTACATAGTCATGACGCAGGAAATAATGTATGACAAAGGGCAGTCCGTAAGTCACAACAACAACAACAACAAGTGTTTAACTTGACCATGTTTTGGTAGTGTTCAGATGACTCAGGTGGTCCGTGATGTACTTGTGTTCGGGAAACTTCCTGCGGAAGTTATTGTCCCTGATGTTCTGCCACCTCTGAGCTCTCCGCTCCGCAGCGTGGCCAAACTCCTGCTCCCGAGTCATGTACGGCCTGCTGATCCAGTACTCATTCTCGGCCTCGCGCTCCAGCGCCGCCAGCATGTTGCGTTTCATCTGCCACGTGATGGGTCGAAAACGACGGTACTTCCCAATCCACTGTTTCCCCGGGACACCTTTCCGCAGCAACGCCAGAGTCAGAAACATGATGATGGATGATGTCTGGAAAGGCAGAACACAGTAACGACATTTGAGTGACAACAATAACTAAAATCATCAGTATTCAAGGTTAATTTTATTTATTGTTAGTGTTACTTGTATACTGGTACATAAAGAGTACAATTGTTTTTCCTCAGACATTGCTATCCATTTCTAACTTAGAGTGTACACGCTTAGGCCTACATGTATTTGAACATGAGTGTGGATCAGTCAATGATCCACACTTTTAAATGTTTTTGCTTATGAATGTGGGCAACATTGAAACTACATTGTCATGTATTGTACTGTATTGTGCAGATCCCTAGAATGGCTGATAATAATAAATGATAAAGTAACTAAGTAGATTTAATTAAGTACTGTACTTAAGTAACATTTTGAGGTATTTGTACTTTACTTGAATATTTCTAATACTTTTACATCTACTCCACTGTATTTCAAAGGCAAATATTGTACCTTTACTACACTAGAATGATTTTACTTCAGTTACTAGTTACTTTGTGCATTTCGATTATTACTATTACATTATAACCACGTCAGCATACTCTATATTCGTTTAGGCGATTTAAGATCTACAAACTCACAATTGCGAGCTTGTAGATCTGCTATTTTCTAAATATTTTAATACATTCGAAAACTTGAAATGGGAGTTTATGGGTCATTCTGCTTAAGTACTTATGCCAATACCTTGGTACTTTTAATCAGTTAAATTCGAATTCCAGACATTTACTTGAAACTGAGTAGGCCTACAGAGTAGCCTACATGCAATACATTGCATTATTGATACTTTTCACACCCATTCTACAGCCACTCTGACCATGACATGATGTGGACATCTGATACAAAACTAAACCCCAGCAGCGTTTGTTAGCTAACAGATAGCTGTCCTGACTCCTGGCCAAGGACATCTGTCATTCAGCACAACCGTAAAATAAATCACATAGCGGTTCATTACCTTACAGTTTAAACGGATGACGTTTTCTCAATATGAGCAGCTTTTGTTTCCATTCAATGACTGTTTATATTATAATTCCAAATCGTGCCAAATAAATGCACGACCGTGCATCTAAAGCTACTTCTGGGTCACGTGACATCTACGGCACGTGTTAGGGATCAAACAACAGACAGACCCACTTGAACAATTCCCCCGGGTAACCGGTCTTCTCGCCAAAAATCAAAGTCGCCAAATTTGCGGGACATGTCGCCGAAGGCAGGTCGCCAACCAGACACGGACATCTCGCAAATTCACTGAGTCAGCTCGCCAACCAGTAGGGAATAACCCGTGAATGATACACGTTCATGGAGGCTTATTCAAGAGCACAAGTGTTTAAGAATGAAGAGTGTTGTGTGTGTGTGGAGGCTTATTCAAGAGCACAAGTGTTTAAGAATGAAGAGTGGGGTGTGTGTGTGTGTGTGTGTGTGTGTGTGTGTGTGTGTGTGTGTGTGTGTGTGTGTGTGTGTGTGTGTGTGTGTGTGTGTGTGTGTGTGTGTGTGTGTGTCTGTCTAGTCATTCAGCCCTATCTATTTGTGTTTCTTCTAATATTGTCCAGCCATATTGTCTGTGGCAAAAATGTAATGTCCACCACAAGCCTATACAGGTATATATTGTTGAAAATGTGTTATTTTCAGGGATTATATGAGTCTTTCACACATTTAATTTCAAGATTATCAAATGGTGGTCCTCACAGTTTTCCTTCAGAACGACTCCTATAACAAAAGACACATATAATTTATCAAATACTGCCCCCTACTGACAAGATGAATTCCAATCTGTCACCTTTTGTTCTCAAAAGCACTTTGCACCTTCAATGAAACATCCAATGAGGTGTTGATTAATGGGTCATGCGCCTGCATTATGCAATGACCCATAAGTATGTGATATTGTGCTATTATGTAGCTACATTCCATGCACAAAGAAAAGCAGAAGAAAGAAAGAAATAAATCCAGCGTCCATCAAGTGAAAGCTGTTTGTAGACTATAATATGTTAAAGTATATTAAGTAAATGGTTATAATAATGCTGCTGTACTTGAGTAATTCCAATTTTCAATACTTTTACTTCTACTCCACTACATCTCAGATCCAAATATTGTACTTTTACTCCACAACAATTTTTGAAAACTTGAGTTACTAATTACTTTGCCGATAAAACCCTAACCCCATTTTATACCTTGGATATTTGAAAATAGCCGATCTTCAAGCTTGTAGATCTGCTATTTTCAAACATTTAGTAGGCCTACTTTTACTTTTGGTACTTAAACCTACATTTTGATGCCAATACTTTTACTCAAGTATATTTTGAAATCTGGACATTTACTTGTAACAGAGTAGGCCTACATCTACAGTGCAGTATTGATACTTTTACTTAAGTACAACATGTGAGTACTTTTTCCACCACTGTTTATATCACAGTACGTGGCTTAGGGGTGAGCCATCCAAGCTGTTTTGGCGACCTGTCCTTGGAGCATTTGGCGAGGCATCCTAACCCACGGGGCGACATGCCCACGCTAGTTGGCGAGCTGCCCTAGAAAATTCATTTGCGTCATTTGTCGAGTTGGAAATTTGGCGAGAGGACCTGTATTCTTCCCCCGACTCTATTGCAAAAACTGGGTCTGAGCGCCATCTACCGTCAAGGATGGGTCTAAGAATATATCTACTGTATGTTCACAGTTCGAGGGCGACTACAAGAACAAGACAGTACACAAGTTAGTCTGCAGTTTTTTGAGAAATCTTATCTTTGCCTGACTCACCTTTCGAAACTAACAGTGATGGAAAATATACTTTTTTTTTTTTTTACTAAAAGTTTTGATTCATTAAGACCTAAATTTGAAGTTTGCATAGGATTAGGAAAAGGTACAGGACAATTATAGGCTACAGTTAACTGATACACAAGGTCATAACTAAAAGGATAAACACACAAGAAAGAGGTTTGTGTTTTTTATTTTCATCTTTATTTTATTATTTTTTAATTGGGGTCCCTTTTTAAAAACCTATCAGACAAATAAAACAGAACTATGCAAAAAATATAGTCATATTAACAAAATAATATTATGGGCCCTACAGTAAAAAATAAATAGATAAATAAAATAAACAGGGGAAGATAAAATATACTGCAATGTTACGTAAGTAAAAAGTCCGTAATTTTAAATTTACTTTAGTAAAACATAAATGTAGCCTACAGTTAGGCCAACTTTACGCCACTGTCCATTTCTCCCCATTTCTCTCATGACTCTTGACATTTTCTACTCTGATCAATAAAGGCATATCTGTCAACAATAGGCTAATTATTATAATAGGATAGGATATGAACTTGAGACTGAGCACTCCTACTGATCTTTGCTCCTCCCAGCCTTTGGGTGATTAGGCTGTGTTTCAGTTGTATTGGAAGCAAGCGAAACTGAGAAGATGATCGGAATGTTTGCCTTGACGTTGTTTTCAGCGACTTCGTGGACACTCATTATTCTGTTTTTTACTCTGCTGTTATTGTGAGTATAAATTAATCCTTCTTCCGCCTTTACTTGAACTCTTGTTTTGCATTCCCCAAATTGCGCAGTAGTAGCCATGTGAAACATGACGGATCGTATCTCACGACCGTCATGGCACGGCCTGAACCTCCTATTGAGCACGTTTGTCAATTTGCCACGTACGTCTGCCCAAACGTTCAAATTTAAAAAATAAAGTGCTTACCGAAGGCTTGCTGATGTTACAATATGGTACGTTTAAGCAGAATTACCATTGCCTTCCGTATTGCTTAATAAATAGCATTTTAATCCGATCGATCACCACAAAGCTGTACTGTATCAGAGTGCAGTATACCCCCCAATCGATGGGGTGGCGTAGTTGAAACTCGAAAGATCCGAGAAAATGGTCGATCTTTTTATTAAACAATACGGAAGATACGGGTAATTCTGATTAAGCGTAACATATTGTGACATCTATGAGTCTTCAGAAAGCACTTTATTTTTCAAATCTGAACATTGTGTTTTGTCGTAAGTGGCAAATTGGATAAACTGCTCAAAACCTAGTCGATGTGGATGATGGTTGCATAACTGTCATCAGGTTCCATAACTGTCATCAGGATTAGTTGCGCAGTTGACCAGTTGCCATTAAGTCTGACAATAATTACGGGTATCCTGCTTGCTGCTTTTGTGTCGTCTAGATATAGTCTTTGGCCATATTATGGCTTTTACAAAAAGCTGGGAATTCCTGGACCAACGCCCCTTCCTTTCGTGGGAACTCTGGCATACAGCTTGAAAAAAGTAAGTGATCTCTCTCAGTCCAAACACCAGTTCAGCCTGATGGGAATTATTTGTGAATCGAGGTGACTTTTGGCCTACTTCTATCAGATTACATAATGCCATGGACATTTCCAGTTAGGTCGAAGGGTCAAGCTTTTTTAAATGGCTTTTTGGCATGGCATGTTGAATAATAATAATAATAATAGGCCTAATAATACGGGTAATAATAATAATATAATTATAATAATTACCACTATTATTATCAAGTTCACCCAAAAACAATTAATATTATTTTCTGAACTCTTACGTTTTCTTATTTTTATTGTAATAGTATGCTACTACTATTGCTATCACCATTGTCACTGTTACAATGTTTTGACATTTCTGCATTCTCTGCCTATAACCTGTAATACTAAAACTATTATTCCTGAAATGCTGTAGGGCATTGAGCGTTTTGACTGTGACTGCTATAACAAGTATGGGAAAGTGTGGGGGTAAGTTTAATTGATTCTACAGTTTGTAATTGTTTGTCTAAATTCACAGAATGCTAAAAGAATTGAGCAACAAACTCCTTGAAAATTGACCCATCCATTTTGAGTGTGAATATTAATACACAGTCCATGTAAAAAAAAGTACATGTACACTTGACTGTTTTTCCCGCTGTCTTATATATTTTATATACTGTGTGTGTGTGTGTGTGTGTGTGTGTGTGTGTGTGTGTGTGTGTGTGTGTGTGTGTGTGTGTGTGTGTGTCATATACTGTTTTCGATAATATCCTGTTGATGTTGCAACAGCAAATACCTTAAAAGTAAAATTTACCAAATAATTAAAACATAGCAGATCTACAAGCTCACAACATGTCACATTGCAAGCTTATACTGTAGATCTGTTATTTTTGCAACTTGTGTGTGACACTGCAGTATGGTGAACTAGAACAATTACAGGAAAAAAAGTCTCCATATTTTATAACCTCTATCCTGCCCCACAGCAATGATATGTAAAAATACTACTTAACAAGAAGAACTTAACCAAGAGTAACCTGTGTGGTCCAGACTGTGGTTCAAAGGCAAATGGTAGCCCTAGCCAAAGGAGTATGGGTCCGTAGTGTCAAGGGAGTGCTGGAGGTTGCTCCCTGTCCTGGAGGTCAAGAGTCTTGAAGGAATAGTCTTGGAGAGGTCAATATCAAAGAGTTGAGGCCTGTGTTTTATGCTACCTGCCAGAATGTGAATGTCATCCCCATGATGTCACGATGAGTCAGAAATAAATATATCCATATAAGGATTTCCAATGTTAGCCATGCCCAAATATGGAATTCATGATGTCAGACATGGATGTGTCAGTCAGCTCCATTTATGGAATTCTAGATGTTTAATTGTACCCAAATATGGATAATAAGCCACACTATCACAAACCATTTTCTGTTTGCATCATTGCATGTCTATCATGGTGTTCATGTGTAGGACATTTGAAGGACGCAAACCAATGGTAATGGTGGCAGATCCTGAGATGATTAAAACTGTCTTGGTGAAGGAATGCTACTCCGCGTTTACCAACCGCAGGGTGAGATGGCTACACACACAGTATCATTATTCATACAACACTTCTGCAAGTCAGATGTTATTTGACACCAGTGATTGTATGTGTGCTTAGGTCATGGTATATTTTAGCTAATATTACAGCCACTAATAAAATATAGATTTTGCAACATTTCAAATGTACCTATTTATTTCCCATGTTTTTCCTATTGCCATAGCTATCATTGTCATCTACATATAACTCTGTATTTAAGAAGTTCTGTTCAGAAGTGTCTTTCATACAATTTGGTTAGCCTACAGCAGTGTTTACCAAACACAGGGTTCCGGTTGTGATCCATGGGGTTTGGTTACTTAGCTAGTTCTGTGTAACCGAGTGATTTCCCCCTGTCTATGCCCCTGTCTATGCCCTCTTTGCTGTCTCTCCACCACAGCACTAGTGGCATAAGAATAGGATGTATTCATCAGGATGCATTCAGATACATTTGGTGCTAATCACAGTATACTCCTGTTCACAGGACATGGATAAAGACTTTGTGGGGCCTATGGCAGATGGATTGACAGTAGTTAAAGATGAAAGGTGGAAGAGAATTCGGAGTACTATATCTCCATCATTCACTAGTGGAAGGTTGAAGCAGGTAATATTATATTTTGGTCCTAATACTGTATGTAGTGAAATGGCATGTGTCAATGGTCATTCACAAATTGACTCATCTTAAATCTTGGCTGTGAACATTCAGTGGTGAGAGTGCACTCTTCCCCCCACTTCTTTTCTCTCTTTGTGTATTCCTATGAGAGGAATGAAGATGCATGATACATACCCCACAATTGTACTAATATTTTCTTTTCTTTTTTTTCCTGTGAAGGTGTTCCATAATATACAGCAGTATGCAGACAGACTCGTTGAGACACTAGAGAAAAGGAATTTGGATGAATCCGTTGAGATTAAAGGGTACGTTTTCAAGCAGTATAAAGTACAAGTGCACCCAGTCGCCTTGTGCATATAGTAGGGTTGTCACAATAATGCCATTTTACTTGATGATTAATTGCCATTCAAATAATTGTGATTAATGATTTAATTTTATTTTGGCATTGAACATTGGAACATATAGACACAAATTACTGTTAAAAGTTACTGTTACTGTTAAAAGCCTTTTAGTCTTCGTAAATAAAAATTCCACAGCAGATACCACAAACAACAAATATAAAATATACAAAGAAATGACTGACATATTTACGGTAATAACTTTATACTTTCAATATAAAAAATTGTGGAAATAGCCGATCTTCTTGGGAAAAGGTGTTGATAGGTAAAATAAAATATATAAAAGCCATAAAAAAAAGAAACCCTCTGTTTTGTTTCAGGTTCGTGGGGCCCTACAGTTTAGATGTTGTGACCAGCGCGTCGTTTGGCGTGGATACGAACTCTGTCAACAACCCAGATGACCCTCTTATCAATCACGTCAAGAAAATTGTGAACATAAGCGATAGAATATGGCTCTTTATTGCCATGAGTATGTACTGTAGTCTGATTTTCAAATTACACAATAGCATCAATAGTGAATTATGTCTTTGACAATCCAAATGTCTATGAAGCATGTTTTGCCACATTCTTGTGTGTACCTTGAATACACACATGTAAATTGTAGACATTATGTTATGTAGATAGGGGATGTTAAGGGTGTAAATGGTTGTGTAGTTTCAACACGTAAACAGGTTCAGATCTGTTAAGAAAGTTGAAGTGATGTTGAATTTGGTAAAATGCTGATAACCAATTCTTTCTCTTTTCAGTGTTTTTCCCCTTCTCATCCCATCTTTTTAAGCTCTTGGGTGTTTCACTATTCCCGAAAGACAGTGTGGACTTCTGCTGGAATATCATCAAGAGATTTAAAGGCCAGCATCACGAAGAGAAGTCTGTAAGCCTCACTAATTAACTTTACTAGCACCACGTTGTCGTAACTTTTGGTATAAGGGGGGTGTAAGGATGTAACATTGTATTTGTTGTCCAGAGTCGAGACTTCCTACAGCTGATGATTCAGAATGAGATACCAGATACTAAAGAACTACTAAAGAATGAGCAGCCAAGCAAAGGTACAGTATGATGGTATAATTTCCAATAACATTTATTTTCTTCCACTATATTTAATCCATTCTAACCTCTTGAAAATACATAACAAAAGCCTTTTTGGCATGCCACCAAGCTGTGGGTGTCAAATTGTTTGTGTGTGCGTGTGTGCGTGTTTAGTAAAGCTTCTTTTTTTTTTTTTGCTACAGGAATGACTGAAGCTGAGATCCTCTCCCAGTCCTTTCTTTTCATCTTTGGTGGTTATGACACAACCAGTACCACTCTGAGCTTCATCCTTTACAACCTGGCAACCAACCCTGATGTACAGCAGACTTTGCAGGAAGAAATAGATGGCAGTGTCCCAAAAGATGTAATTAAACATTATGTTGTAAATATTTTACATTTGGTGTCAGCTCCCTCAAGTGTAACTGAATAGTTCTCTCAAAAATATTAATTCTGTTACTATCTACTCACCCTCATACCACTTGAAACACAGATGAAGTGTCTTTGTCTACATTACACAGGGAGTTTGCCAGCGCAAGAAGTAGTCTATAAGTGAAGTTAATGCTACATAGTTATTTTTAATTAACTGTACTTACAGCTATTATGCTCTGCTTCAGAATGTCGAATACCAATATCAGTGTAAGTTCGCTGTATCCATCACATACAGCACATATCCTGTCTGCTCATTTATTACATCTACCTATTGGCTCCAGGCTCCTGTTTCATATGAGGGTTTGAATGACCTACAGTACCTGGATCAGGTCATTTGCGAGTCTATGCGTTTGCTTCCTACCGCACCTCGGCTGGAGAGGATGTGCAAAACAGCTGTCCAAGTCAATGGCATCACCATCCCTGAGAGCACCCTGGTGGGGATCCCTGTGATGGCCTTACACAAGGACCCACAGTACTGGAACAACCCTGAGCTCTTCCAACCAGAAAGGTATCAACATGCTTTTTTTTTTGCTTTTTTTGGGGGGTCAAGGAACCATCTAAAAAGAGAAGGATATTGTGTCCTTACAATATGTCAATAAGAACAAACAAAAACAAACAAAACACGCAGAAGAAAGGTGGCACAATTGGTAATTTATTTAACCAACTAAAAATTGCTGGTGCATTTATAACGACTCATTGCAATTGTTGCAAAACTGTTCTCACTAACTTAAAGGGATTGTACACCCAAAAAATTATAATTTGTTCATTACTCGCCAATTGTTGAAAGTACCGTAGCTTTTGTTTTTAAACTGCATGCCTTCACAAAGAACGTGAATACCAAAATGGTAGACAATAAAATTTGTTTAGGGGCTTTTACCTTTATTGACAGATTACAGTAGACTGACAGGAAATCGGGGGAGAGAGAGAAGGGGAGTGACAAATAGCAAAGGTCTTCAGGATTGGGAGTCGAACTCGCTTTGTTGTTTTGTAAAATGTTGTTGCTGATTGTGGGGGCATGCAAGATGAAACATTTGCCATCAAATATTCACGGCAACAGGAGGATTGAATTGATACTAGTCATTCTTTTTGCATTTGCAGGTTCAGTAAAGACAACAAGCACAATATAAACCCATACGTCTATATGCCCTTTGGAATCGGTCCTCGTAATTGTGTTGGGATGCGCTTTGCTGTCCTGGTCATGAAGATGGTACTTGTACGTCTCCTGCAGACTTATATGGTGGAGACCTGCAAAGATTCAATAGTGAGCTTATAATTGCACTAAAATGCACATTTCATACAGCTTTACCACATGTGGTTTAGAGTATACAGGTTTTTAGAAGGAATAAATAATATACCTAGTGATTTCACTAAAGTTAAACCAGACCTGGTGTATTAATGTGTTTGTAAAAAAATGCATACTCTCTGGGTCCTGATTTTAACTCTGTGTTCTTCTTTCAGGTTCCCTTGGAGTTTAACAGTTTTTTCCAGCCAGTTAAACCAATCCAACTGAAGTTTGTTCCGAGAAACGCTAATTAAGGAGAAGCAGTTCTCAGGGCATCTACAAATATGTCTAATGTCACTCTCTGATGATAGCTAAAAAAAGATGAAAGCTACAAACACTACAAATATAATTCAACCAAGGATAAAATTCTACAATGGCTGGTAATATTTTGTATGGTTTAAGTAGGATATCGATCTATAAAATGGTTGGTCTGTGTGTGTGTTTGTCTGGAGCTAATTTTGCAACCCGTTGGACAGATTAGCACCACACTTGGTATGCACACTACCAGTAAGCCAACTTAGTACCATGGTAACACTTGCTATGCATTCCATCTCTATACTTTGTTATAGACATACTTATAATGCATTATAATCTGCTTATAATTCTGTATAATTATAGTTTTATAATGCTTTTCATAATAGTTCATAACAATCAAAACACATTATGAAGCCTTTTATAATTATTCTTATGACGTTTCATAAAATGAAATATAACTAATAAAGTCAAGTATTATAATACGTCATAATTGCGGGCACTGTGGTGTTTTGCAGTGATCCATGTTGGGTCCTTTATTGTGGCACACACACACGCACGCACGCACGCACGCACACACACACGCACGCACGCACTGACACACACACACACACACACACACACACACACACACACACACACACAGACACACACACACACACACACACACACACACACACACACACACACACACACTACAAACCTATAGAGATTTTGCACAGTTGAAGTAGGAAGATGTATTAAAGCTATGAGAAACATAATACACTGATCATTACGGCGGGGGGGGGGGGGAATCCAGTTTCCAGCAATTATGAAGTATTTTATAATTCCTATCGCTACATAGAGCCATTGGCGGCTTTGGAGATATACCCCGTTCCATGTGGAACCTGAGATCCACATGATTCAATTTGTTATCTCAAACACCAATTAACATTAGACTAACAAAAACATATTTTTGGATGTGTTATAGGCTAATTAAATATGTGTTCTGCATTTCTCAGTTTTGTTTTGTCAGTTATATGAAACAACATGTACACCTATGAGGGTACTGTTGTGCTGCATGTGGTCATCCGTAGATCAGCACACCAGTGGCAGTATCACAACAGTAGTGTATTACTGTAATTATACCACAGTTTCATAATTAATATTCCAGAACAAAAACTACTTTGATGTCAACAGACTATGTCTTTTCATATGAAAAACCTGGCAATAAACACTTTGAACATGTACTTTCTTTACAGCATGGCTCTGCACTCTCTTAATTAATGTGTCTCTGTGTCTCTTTGTGTGTCTGGAGATAATCCCCCTAGACTAGGTAAATTATTGTGTAAGCAATCCAATTGTTGGGGAGCAGTGTTTCAACTGTGGAGACACCGTAAAGCTATAGGTCCTGTCTTTAAAAAGAGATTACTACCCCAAAGAGGCTTGACAAAACTAGAGCCTTGTCATTGAAATGAAATGGTTACCATGTCTGTTCAATGTCCTCGATGGTTTCTGGTAGCCGCACATTAAGTGTTTCTGGCAGGAGCAAGGACACCAGGCCACACATTATGGCAACTGAGCAGATGATGATCTCTGGGAGAGGTTTCCATACAGTGTGCAAAAGAAGAGTGAATGGTGCTATTGAGACGCCTAGACGACCAATGAAGCTGGTATAGCCCACGCCATTTTGCCTAGAGTAAGAGGAGAAAGCATTAGTAGCCTGTATCTTTTTATTTTATATTTAATGATAGAACAGAATGGATTTGTCATGTAGGCCGATCCAATGGCGATCCATCCTTGTGTGTCATCAACACCTATCCGACTTCTTTCAAAAGAAGAGCTTTCTGGACTCTTCCAGAATAATGTGGCTCTCATGCTTATACTCTCAAAATCACAGCCTATATGCTTAGACTACTGACGGTAGTTTTTAATACAACAAGTGTTTGGCATGCATCTGTGACTGTAGTTAAGTTGATTTAGTTGATGGATATGATATTAATACTAACACAGATGAAAACCAAGCAGCAGACATTCTGACTGGTGGTGGATACGGAATGCTTCCTACTGGAGAAGGAAATAGAATAGAAGCCTTGCTGGTAGATTTGGTAATGACTTGTTGAAATGCACAGCAATGACTGACCTTACAACGGTCGGGTAAAGCTCTGTTGTGTAGAGGTAAAGGGTAGTGAACGCAGCTTCCGACAGGCCTTTTCCAATTATGGCCACAATGATACGCACAAGCCACAGGTCTGTATAGAACATTAGACCATAAATGTGAAAAATGTAATTACATCATCAAAACATTCTGATTAATGTATTAATACTGCAGGATAGTTTTGGTTTGGTACGTTATTTGCAGCCTCAACTCTGTCATAGTCTACTGTGACAATGAATTGAGAACACTTACACACAAAACAATCCAAAACTCTGTCTCAGTGTTTTGTTAAACATAACTAGAAAATATATGTGAAATATTGATATAACCTTTAGGTATTAAGAGGTTTATAAGAATGCAGGTTCCTGTAAGTAAAAGAGTGCCAGCCTGGCACTTTCTCCGCCCAATGATATTGAGAAAGAAATAGGTCATGAGTTTGGCAGGCACTTCAATAGCAGCGTAGATGAAGTGGGTGAGGTAGATGTTCAAACCAAGTCCAGTGATGTTCAGGGCGATTCCATAGTATGTTGATGCTACTCCATACCTGCAAAGTAAGGCATCTGTCATGAACACCAAACCTTTTGTTGTTGTTGTTCTTTTAATCCAGATTGTTCACTTAAATCTGAGAGACTGACCTGCAGAGGTCACATAATTGTATTGCATTATTCACCTTTGGAGAAATATTTTTGTTCTGGATTGATATCCTTGGAAACCTTGGTGCAAATAGAGCACCATTTTCCTGTGCTCTTTACAAATACAAAGACTAGCATAGTTGCATGCATACCATAAACTATTTATTAAAAAGTTCATTTTGAAATGAGTCACAGGGTCACCGGGTGCTTACACTAACGAAAATTACTACAAATAAATACATAATTAATAATATTTTGTTAAAATAAGTGTTAATTATGTCTTTATTCTGATGGCAAAATGTGCTATTGACTTAGTGTTCAGTAACAGTGACTCTCAGCTCTTTAGTACACAGAACATGCGGTTTCAGGTCATGATAAAACATTTATCCAATCAGGAGAGACTAAAGTTTTCATACAGGATACAGTGTATCCCATGTGTTTATCCGATACATAATAAACAAGTGATATGTCAAGTAATGACAAAGAATTGAGCAGACAAAATTGGAACTGGAACACTAAAAACAATTGAAGCTGGGTAAAAAGAAAGAAAAGGGATACCCACCAAACAATGCCAGTCAGTAGACACAACTTTCTCATCTTTGGTGTCTTAACTAGGTCAAGGTAAGTGTATGTCCTGTCATGGTTTTTCAAGGTCTCTGTATTGGAGAGGGTCTGAAAAAATTATTAAAACTAGCCCTTACCCGTTCAAAGATATGAGCTCCAAAATGATGTGCAGTGTGTGGGTTATGGGATGTGCACTGTGCATACAGTATATGAGGGATGGAAAGTAACTTTAACTGGTGCTTGCATGATAATATGTAGGAGCATCAATGTAAGAAATACCCGTTTCGTTTAATGGCTAACCCCCCCCCCCCCCCCCCCCAGCCCGCCCGCCCGCCCGCCCGCCTGCACACACACACACACACTCCCCCCCCCCCCCCCCGTGTGTGTGTGTGTGTGGGTTTGTGTGTGATTGTGCATGGCCTGAACAACAGCGCCCCTCCCTTAACATGTGTGGTGACAAAAGGTACTGTAGGCTAAATAGATATAGATACACCATAAAAATGCTATTATACAGAATACGATTTGTGAAAGTGACAAACGGCCTTCACAGTTATGTCAGGTGTGTTCATATGCTGATGGTGATGCGATTTCAGATCAATTGCTCCAGCCACCGAGGAGAAACGCTGGGACACTCAGACACTCAGACATTCGCTAAATTATATGTTAGATAATAATAATTGCAGAACATTTTTATTGCAAAATACAATTCAAACTACAATCACGGTTTGTTGCTATCCCCAAACAAGGCTTGTTGCTATCCCCTATACTACATGGAAGCTCTTGATATTACACTTTTAAACTTACTGTTGCAAATGTGAATAATGAAACCGCATGTCATGTCATTGTCTTGCCTAAAATATTAACAGAAACTGTTTTTGTTGGACTGTATATGTGAAAAATCTATCTAGCCTGCATGTAAGGTTTTATTGATTGTAGGTAGAGTAAGTTTCCAATTGAAAAAATAAGAAAAGAAAAAGAAAAAAACATCTATCAACCAATCAAATTGTGTGATTTGACCAACCAAATTTTATATTGGGAGGTATCTGACATTGTCAGATACACTGACAATGTCAATCCATACAAAAACAAAAACATGTACGTTTATGTGTTTTACTATTTATAGCCTCAGATAATCAAACTCTTCTTGATAATGTATACTAATGTTAAGAGAAATGTCTCTGTTTGGAACTTACCTCTAATTTAACTCTGGACACCTTTCCTCTCTTGTTGATTTGTGAACATCTGTCCAGATAAAATTGTGCCCTGTCCACTTTACCGTTGGCTAAAAGCCATCTCGCAGATTCTGGAACCCACCTGCAATTATAAAAGATATGATGTGTGCAGAGAGCAACTAGTGACAGCACAATGACTGTATTTTGTAGCTTGGCTTCCAAATGACATGGAAATGGGCGTCCATACCCAATAAAGATGTGTCTCTTGACAAACAATGTTTGGATTATGGACACATAATATGGAAACACAAAAGTTGCTTACCACCAAGTTAAAACAGCAATAGCCATAGGAGCGGTAATAGTGATAATGAGCATCCGCCAGTCATTCACTAGATATGCAAAGACTGCCAACAGCATATTACCGACTGACCAGCCCAAGCCTCCAATGACACCAATGAATGATCTATGATCAATGTCCACCCACTCGACGCCTGGATGGAGGTTAAAGCATACGGACAGAATCTCAAATGTACATTTTACTATGAGTTAAGTGGCTACTTAAAGGGATATTTCACTTTCAAACACATTTAGGGTCATTATAACGATATATATATATATATATCTGTCACAGTTTTTTTTTTGAGTTTCAGTGAAATTGAGAACAGGAGCGCTCATCGTGTGGCGCGGGGCGGAACAAGCGGTCGCTTTGATCCACAACAACGACAACGTAGCGTTGGCAGGAATGATAATGACATATTACAGTGATAGCTAAATTAAGCCTCTAAATAGTTACGTTATTTGACCTGACTGAGCCCATTGAATAGAATGTCTAGTATGTACTGCTAACAACACTGTCACCACCTCATAGGATTTGAGGAATATTTGACTAAGATTAAATATTATGTCATGTCACGTTAGTAACAGTGAATGATTTCTGAGGGAAAATCTCTGACCATACCCTCCTTGTTAACAATAGGAGCCAGAAATTGTGATAACCATTGTTTTGTAGACCTTATCGATCACTTATCAACCCATTCTGAATACAGTATATAATATAAAATGTTTGATGGTTTACAAGGTTTTTGCCTTATTTTCCCTCTGTATTAACACTAATAGCGGAGGACATTCTGTGTATCCTTCTAGTTCTTGCTGCTACTTACAGAGAACAATGGAGATTATGGCGATTCCTGAATTTCCAAATCCAGTGAGGAATCTCGTAACTGCAAACATGACGTATGAGTTTGAGAAAGCACTGCATAAGCCAAATACAATGACCATGAGGTAAGCCACCAAAAGAGAGCTCTTCCTCCCAAACCTGTAAAAGAGTAAAATGTCAGTAAAAATATTGTTTAGACGATGTTGTCCCTGTATCAATAGCCTTATCAAAGTACTCAACCCCAGTAATTGAATCAAAGTATAGACAAAATAGGCCATTAGTGAAAGTTGTAATTGAGTTAAAGTACTGGACTAATAGCGAAAATACTTAATTATTCAATTAAGTATTTCCCCCCCTCCCCAAGCAGGCATTAAAACAGTCAATAATAATAGAAAATAGCTGGTCTACAAGCTCAAGCTTGTGAGCTTGATATCTGCAATTTTCACTATATTTGAAATAAGTGGTTAATTCATGTACTTTTTTTTCCTTCCTAGAAATGAGTTTGGAGTCAAAAGTACAATATTTGTCTTTGAAATGCATTTGAGTGAACTCAAGTAAACTACAGACGCTCAACAAATGCATTTGAATATACTACTCAAGTAAATGTAGTTACTGCCCATCACTGCAAATGTTTGACTGGACTTTTAAGAGAATGAATACTGTACCTATCACAGATAAAGCCGAAAGCTATTGCTCCAACCATCACTCCAAAGAAGAAGATTGTGCCTGTGGCTTCAGTCATGCCTTTTCGATCACACACAAGGTCCCACTTTCAAAGAAAAGTAACACACAGAGAATTCACTTATAGGCCTACTACTGTCCATGCTGTCATGAACCTCATGCACACTGGGTTTTCCTCCCACAACGAAACAGGATCCCACGATTTTGTAACCCATTTTTCACACAGTGTGTCAATTATCTAATGTAATCCTGGGCGCTACACTCCCTCTGCCAACTTGGGGAGACAACAGACTGACCTCATGCTTCCTTCCATGCATGAGGAGTCCAAGTTGCTTCTTTTTGCCTGACAGGAGGGAGTTTCCCCGGGTGGACGTAACGTTAAGGAACACGTTGTTCCAAACAGTTCCTTTCCCCTCCATCAGGTGCCCCGGCTGGCCAGGGGGAGGCAGTATAGAGACCAGGATTACTGCATGTTTTTTGTGAGGGTACCTACCTTAGGAGACATGGGGAGAACATGCAAACTCCACACAGAAAGGCCCTTTTGCCAACCCCACCTAGGGTAGGGGCACTGATAACACAGAGGAGAGAACACGCCCCCAGTGCCCCCCGCAGGAATGGAACCCAGGACCTTCTAGCTGTGAGGCGACAGCACTACCGACTGTGCCACCGTACCCCCCTAAAACAGGATTCTTTTTCATGATGCAACAGGGGCTAGTAGTGTTGCTAAAGAATTTGTCAGCTCATTGTGTCTAAAAAGACATATTTAGCCACTTGTACGCATGCCCCCACACACTGAAATCAAACTCGCTAAATTGACTAAAATGATAGAAAGAAGTAAATGAAAACATTTTAACACTCATCTTTTCTTTCCTCTATTACAATCTAAAATATGAACCCTTGCTGTAAAAAAAACAAAGTTGTCCTTTAAGTAAAACATGTGAGTACTCCACCACTGCTCAGAAGTCATATTTACCTCAGTGGCAAGAGTAGATTTGAAGGTTGTGTTATCATAAACCCATCCACTCCGACACGGGACCATGGATGCATTGGTGCCATCCAGAGCATTGGACAGGAGATGCAGCTGAGGCTCTGAGAACATCTGACAAGAGTTTGGACTCCCGTCCTCCCGCAGGGGAATGCTGATAGTCATTCTCTGCTCCTGACTCAGGTTCCTGAAGAGGTCCCCATCGTCATCCACCAGGACGCTGGTGTCACAGTGGTGAGATGGCACTGCTGCGATGAAGTTGTTCAGCAGGAAGTGACAGGGTAGAACTACTCGAGGGACGATCTGCAGCGCAATGATCAGGAACTGAAAGCGACCAAAGCCATCTGCTTCCTCCAGAAGGTTCTCAAACTTCATCTTCAGACTTAGTATGGAGGCTGTATAATAATATTACATTATACCATTGTACATTATCATCATTTGACATTTGACCATAAAAACATCAAAAGGTTAACTATGTGGATGACTCACAATGAGAATATTAATTAATATAGGCAGCAGTTGTTCTCAAAGTGGATTTCAGGGTCTCTCTGGGTTCCTTTAGGAGGGTCTACATTTACCCTTTCAAGTATGTAACTCTGACAAACGCACAGTGAACAAATTATACAAATGGAACCAAATTCCATTCGTATACTGTCAGAGTTAAGAAGATATTTTGAAACTTAAAGGTTTGAGAACCACTGATATACATACAGTATTGTTGAGAATATTGAGCGAAATTACTCACCTTTCAAGTACTTATTTAAACTGGATTAAAATGTCCTAAGATGATATACTGTATAGAGTATAGACACAGTGTCATCTGTGCTACCGTAGCGAGACAGGAGCTTGTCAGTGCAACAGAACTAGGGTAACAATGGCAAGACTACATGTCCACTGGCTTTTAAAGTAACTTCACCTTTAACAAATATTTCACAAGTGTGTCAACACTGATGAGTCTAGACCCTCTCTTCTGTAACGGACTGCCTGTCTGCCATTAACACATGGATAACGATTACCTTCTTCAAGTTAAATGAGTACAAGACACAGGGATGTAGTGTGGGGGGGGGGGGGGGGGGGGGGGGTACTACGGAGTGCCCACACTTCTCTCAAGTCAAGTCAGTTGATATTATATTTTCAGGTCGTTCTGACCCAGCAATTGGTTGAAATAGGCTCGCCAGCCGTGCTGAAATGAGCATGACTAACAGCAGATGGTAATATAAGATTTGAAAATGGATTAATTAATTGGAAATATCAGTTGTGGAGCTATTTTGCATGGGAAGTTTGGCTGATGATCCGGTCATCAAATTATTGGTTGAGAACCACTGGTCTAAGGCTATTTCTGCTGCCGCGCAGACCCGTTTTGTGCACACGCACGGACGCACGTGCGTGCACGGCACGCGCATGGGGAGTGCCCACACTTCCAAATTTAGCACTACAACACTGACAAGACAGACATACTCCTTGTTGGTCCCAGTACCCCAAACTCCACAAACAAAAAAATATGTGAAATCCGGAACCCTACCCTAGTAAAGTGTACGTTATACAATAAAATATCAGCTAGTTTTAAGGATTAAGACAAATGTTGGCTTCCTCCTTGCTAATGACTAATTTAGCCTAGGTGTGGCAAGGTTACCTTGCCAGGAAACATTTCCAATGTAGGCTATTGATAGAAAAGGCACAACAGAGTTACATGACAAACTGCATTGTCAGTTAAGCATCTTAAACTAGAATTATTCAAGACACATACCGTACAGGTATACCGTACAAACATTCAACCCTCTTCTTGACATATTAGAGACAAAACAAATTACATTACATTTTAGATATCTCTTCTTATCACTCCATAAATCAGAAAATAATGTCAACACAACAGGCATTAAAAACCCCATTTCATCATGTTTTTAGGAATAAAATGTGATGTAAATCAGTCTATGAATGATCCCTTCTGTACAAATCTTCAAGATATACTGTAGATATGAATAACACCTTTGGTGTATGTGAGTGCAACTGAAGTGGCGATTTTTTGCCCTGGGTATGAGGAAAAACGTCAAACTCCATTTTAACTATGATAGATTCACCAAAAAACCCCATCATTGGTTCTGGTGACTAATACTGCCCCCTCCTAATATCGAGGGCTTGGAGCGCAAAGGGCCTAAGTGACATTTTTTTTTTTTTCACAGGACAGCTTTCCATTGATTGCAATTTTAAAAAGAAATATGATTAATCAATCGATACTTTAATACAGATTAGGCTTCAATGAATGTATTTTAAATTATACCTTTTTAATGTTGTTTGTAGTTTAATTATTACAATGAATCAATGAAAAACTGTCCTGTGAAAAAAATGAAAATGTCACTTAGCCCCTTTGCGCTCCAAGCCATCGATATGTGAGGGGGAAATGTTTCTTTGATTAATCTTATATTTTATTTTTGTATTTTTCCTCCTGCCATGTCTCACCTTAAGCTAAGTTTTCAAATACAGTCTCATCCGTCAATGAAGTTTTGTATGTTACACAATGTGTTAATAATCGATATTCTTTCTGATATGTGCCATTCAGCACCATGGACAGCGTTAGGGTCAGCAAGCAGAATACAGAGAGATACGTTTGTGGGGATTTTGCAGATGTTTAATTTACCTTATTCCATCCATACTATGCAATGTTATTTTTATTAGACAACATTCCAAAGTCACAACAAATACAGAAAGAATCAAAAATGTATATGCCAGACCAGTAATAATATCAGATTCTAGTAATGCTTTAAAAACAACAGCCTGGAAAAACACAGTGGCATGAGTATAAATGTGAACATAAGCTACTGCTTTTTATGTCATGTGACTTATTTATTTATGGTATCTTACCTTAGGATGAACTCAAATAGATTTACAATTTCAGTTAGAGATTTGACAACAGTTCCACATCCATTAGCATTAGTTAATCTATCATCACTTATACGGTTGTCCTCAGATAACTTTGAACTTGTTTCAACATATAGAAAAACCTCTTATCTCAGGGGTCTTCAACGTTTTCAGGCCAAGGACCCCCTAGCTGAGAGATAGATGAAGCAGGGACCCCCCACTACATAATATATTGTATAAAATTGTGTTGCAGATTACAAATGTTCATAGATTTCTTGGACAGCTTAGACTTGTTTGATGTGTATTTTCAGACATTTAATGTTCCACTCAGGGATGCTAGTTGCTAGGGTTCAAGTGGTTAATGTAGAAAACATGATATAATCACACAACGATTTGGCGGCCACCCTGTAGTAATTCTGAGGACCCCCTAGGGGTCCCGGACCCCCTGATGAAGACCTGTCTTATCTGATGACATTGGTATTGTTGCATTTACCACCACTTGAACCCTATATCCTCCCTATTCAGACAAAATAGCCGTTTTACAAGCGGCTATTTTTACAAGAAAAACGAATTTTCCACAACGCTGATGATAGTCCTGTCAATCAAGCAGTTTGATTGACAGAACTATCATCAAGCTTTTCAAGCTATCTATGAAATCTATTAATAAAAACTTTAATATTCAACGCAATTTTATACAATATGTAGTGGGGGTCCCTGTTTCATCTCTCTCTCTCAGCTAAGGGCGTTTGGCCCTTTTCCTCATTCACTTACTGTAATCACTACTCCTCAAAGCTGCCACACACGCTGCTGCTTCTCTTTGGTTATGATGCATCTTTGATGGGGAAACAAAGTGATAAGGTCAAGGATTTTCTTAGCTGTAGTCTTGCCAGATGTATTCCTGTTTGCATGTTGCCTGTGCATACCGTGTAAAATATAAAATGATCTACAAGAAAATGGTCTGGAAATAATGTAGAACGGGGCAGAAGACTCATTAAACAATAGGGTAGCCCGGTTGTTTTCTGTCTAATTCAGAACAGTGGATTGCCTACATCCAGTTTGCTCCTGGTGCTGGAGTCTGGACACAACTGTTAAAAAGAATAAAAGTCTGCACAACAGCATTGCTCCTAACTGTTTAGTTGAGATGTGAGAGAATGAAGAACATGAAAGCATGAACACCTGTGGCCGACGTGTATGTAATATTGTCTGTGTTTTAAAGTAAACTTAACACAGGAGAAATGCTGTTGTGCAGACTATATAAGACATACTTTGGTTACACAATGTTCCATTTCCTCATCACAATCTGCTAACACTAGATCCTAGACATACACATTTTCTGTGGAATTTGGGACATTTCATGGACATTATTCTGCAGGGCAACAAAAGCTATACCAAAAAGTGTTTGCCATGGTTCACATGGCATTGAAAGTATCTTGAACACCATTCAACTAACGGTGTCACAAGTCATGGGTTCTTGTGGCACTTGGTGACTTTCCGTCACCCCTTCTATAACAGGGACGGAAATTACCAGTTTATTATTCCCACTGGTTTGGTGGGGATCTGGGATTCCAGGAACAACTTTCAGATCCTCCATTTGCTGGATGATGGGCTTACACTGTTCAGCGTGCTCCAGGGACCTCTGTGTTTTGGGGGTTGCACCGCTCTTCTTTCCAGCCATCTCAAGGAGCTTTATTCCCTGTGTGAAAGGACAAGGCAAGACTTTAGCAGGAGTATATGTATTGAGAGGTGCTTTCTTCCCAGCCACAGATGACAAGATATTTGAGACAGATTCATGGGATTTGGCAATGGATGCAAGGAAATCATCCACTTGCTTCAGCGAGAGGGAATTGTGCAGGGTCTCCAGAGGGACCATGGAGTACAGATCTGATGCTGGTTGAGGACCTAATCCTGTAGTAAGCTTGAGTTTAGAGTGAGGTCTAGTATGTCTCTGCATATGGGCACTGTTCTCTGCCGGAATTTCCACAGAGCTTATTTTCTTGGAGCGGGTAAGCTTCCTGTTGATATAGAAGATGGGGTTTGACACAAGGCGTTTGAACATTGTGAGAGCCCGGTCAGGCTTGTCGCGTTTAGAGGACTCCTCATCGCTGTTATTCTGGGAACCCTTCTTGGAGCCCTCGTATCCCCGAGACGCAGGCCTATAGCCAAACCCAGAGGGCAGGTTTTTGTACTCCTCACATCCCTTGGCCCCTGGACTGAAGTGCAGCTCCACATGAAATCTCTCCTCGGATGTGGGGTCCTTGTTGGGGTCCTCGTAAAGCATGATTACGATCTGTGTCATGTAGTTGAGCTCGCTGACAACTTTGAGGTATTCCATGGCCCTTTTCCATTGATCGTCTTTGGTGTCATCACAGAGAGCTCCGTAGGACAGAATGGAAAGCAAGGAGTGGACATGGCTCTCACTGGTGAAATACAACCTGGTCCTCACATGCCGGTCGGGTGATGTCACACCACGGGAATACACAGGATGCAGTTTGTTGACAGTGTCATCATCTTGCGTTCTCTGGAGGTCCGAGCGTATTTTGCGGATGAGAGGGATGCAGTAGCCTTTGGCAATGTCTAGCTTCTCAGCCTCAGTGATACCATATTCCTGTGGGAGAACAATATCAGCCAGTGCCTTAGAGAGGCGGTATAGTTCCATGGTGTTGTCCAGCTTGAGGGAGCTGTTGTGTTGTACATCATACTTAATGCAGTCGTAGATGTCGGGAATCTTGCTGATGTTGTAACGTCCATTTTTTATCTTGAAATCCTTCTTATGTTTGGCCCAGCGCCGTAGCATGAGCTCAAGGCTCTCGTTGTGGTATAGCTGGATGTCAGTTAACTTGGGGTCTTCCACCATCTGACGGATCTGCAGAGTAAGGTTCTGGATGAGTGAGTACACCTTTTCACATGTCTTCACTGGGTTCTTGATCATCTGCATAGACTTGACCAGAGATGTGCCACTGGTGGGAACAAGCTTCTCGTAGTCCTCTGTGGTGAAGTCCCTGTCTTTCTGCAGAATCTCATGCAGTCGTTCTTTGACCCTCTGTTGGGAATTGTTCAGTGAGTCACTGTCCAGCAGTCCGTTTGTGTTGGCACTCTTCACCATCTGCACCAGGATAGGAGTCAGCTCCCCTTCCAGTGCCAGCAGACCCTTGGCAAAGGCAGCAGCAGTCATCTGCACCCTGCCCTCATCAGAGGCGTAGATCTTCAGGTCGAGGCGGTATGTGCTATGCAGGCGCAGAAGGCCACATCCTGGAAATCCAGCATCATCGCCTTGCCCTCCAGGGTACATACCGCGGAATGCCCTCCCCATCTCTTCAGCCTGTACTCTGCCTGCTGGGGTAAGCTCACCCCCCCACTTAAGCACGAGCAACAGAGACGGGTCATTCCGCTGGACATCTTCACTTGATGCTTTGGGACACCCATGTGGAAGGTAGGTCAACTGAACTTTGCGATTGATGCCCGAAAAATGGCCATACATTTCAAGTACTGTTTTCAGTTGTTCAAGCTTTGCTTGGGACTCCTCTATTTCGGAATCTGTGTTCTGTCCAAGTTCCACAAGGAGTTGCCGAGCAATATCGAGGACTTCTTGTAACAGTTTTGGCTTTTTCAACTTCAGCTTTCCACTTTTGTATCCATCACCTTTCTCAAAGAGGTCAAAAAACCTTTGGTGACGAACCTCCATCTTCATTTTCTGCTTGGGAGTTCGATCTCCATGTCGAATGACGGCAATTACACAGCGCAATTCCATCATGGTTCCAGAGGTGGTAGGGACAATGGGAATGTCCTCAGCCTCCAGAGGTATGGACCAGGGGATCTGGAACTGTGGAGCCAATTCTCTCATAATGATGTTCCCCACTATCTTTGCACAGTCATCGTAGTACATCTTGGAGTTCTTGACAAAGCTGAAACCGTTGACGTCACAAACGTACGACTGACCATTGGCACGGAGTAAGTCAAAACCACAGACAGTTTGCTTGAATGCTAGACAGACTTTCCAAGCGATGAGCTTCTCTCTCGCATTGAGAATGACAGGATACCGCACCTCTTTGCCCTCGATGTCCCGCTCCACCTTGCCATCAAGAGCTGGCGACTTCCTGGCTTCTGCATGGGCATAGTCAGGACCCACTGCATAGACCTTGACATCAATACCATCGGTCGGCATGAACTCCTCATAAATGTACGATCCTGTTTTCCTCACGCTGCTCTTAGGGGAGTAAACACTGCTTCGGCTGCCAATCTTTCTGAAGAGTCTCTGACTGCCCCCTCCGGCAGAGGTCGGGTAGTAGATGTAAACATTGTGGTCCTCTGCGCTCACTGGCTTCTCTACAAACGGCTTCTGGAACACCTCCCCATTCACCTCAACGTGATCTTCTCCTTCCACCAGGTTACACTCCTGTGGTCTGGCTGTGTCCCTGTTAAGAACAGCATAACGAGTTAACTGGATACCCTCTGCCTTCAGGATTCTGTACACCTCTCTCCTGTCTTGGATATGATACTGGAGGTCCAGGTCATTGATGACAAACGGATTCCTGAGTTTTGCATACGCCACTGCTTTGTCCAATGGAAAACCTTTGGAGTGGAAGGAGATCAGACAGTCGCAGAGAGGCCATTTGTTGACAGGCTCGTTGAGGATGACATCCTCTTCAAAGGTTAGGACAGTGATGTACTTGAACAGACAGAGACGCTCCACAATTTCTTTCATGGGCTTGGAATTGGACTTCTTGGACATGGCACAAATGCCCACAACAATCTTTCGCTTTGGTGGCGAGTCCTCATCATCATCCTCGTCGTCTTCCTCTTCTTCCTCGACATTCTCGTAGACGCAATTGTACCTCGGGATCTGGCCTTGCTCCAGAGGGTCCTCCCCCTCAGCCTCATCACAGGCCACAAAGCGCTCGTGTTCCCAGTCAAGAGGCCCATTCCCAGCAGACATGACCAGCTTTCAGCAGCTTCTCTGAGTCACTCTCGATCCACCTTTCAACCCTTGTATGGTATACTCTGTCCAGTGGAAATGCCCAAGGTAGGCTGACCCTTTGAAAAAGCACTGCTCAGTTCTTTGGCAAGTTTACTGGTCCAGTTCAGTGATTATTGCAGAAAACACTCAAAGCACTGCTTGACAGATTCATGTCTCCACACGCTGAGTAATAAAACTCTCTCCTCTGAGGGAAGTGACATCATCACATACATCATGCTCTGCTCTCTTACTGTCACAGTGCATCTCCACATTCCAAAGGCTATTGGAACAAACAGAGCATGCAATGAACGCAATTATAAAACTAGAAAGATGCAATTGGAAGTGTGGTTGCCGTTGACTCTAATGAGGAGCCAATCATGGAGGGGGAAAAGGGTCACAATATCAGGGTATATATACATGAGGAAATCGTGATGTCTGATTGGCTTAAGGGTTACATGGGATCATGAGTAAGAACGCCAATAACAATAGTGTGTAGCCTAATATTACATATTATGATGTCACTCCTGTCTAATCATTACTTACACCAGCAGAGCACGCAAGCACTGCAAACACAGTACACAGGTTAACTTTGTTGGCAAAACATTAGTACTTGATCAGCTTTATTTTTGAGCGGTGCTAAACGCACTGCTCATCTGTCTATGTCTGTTTGTAAGTAGGCCTATGAACTGTAGGCCTACAGTATGTACTGTATGTCCCACACTTGGCTCATTGGCCAAGCTTTGTGGGATGCTTAATGAAACTAGAAATGCAGTTCCTGCAGAAACTGCATGGGCTTGCTGAAAACATGTGCAAAGAATATTATGTACTGTAGAAAATGTACACATCCCTCCTCAAGAGAGTAAGAGAGAGTAAGCACAGCAGTATAACTGTTCTTATTAGGGGCCAAGCTTAACCAATCATCAAGCTTGCACCACTTCTCCATTGAACTCAATGGACTTTTGGGATTACAGAAAAGGTTACAGAAAATGACTTTGGGTTTTCAAAAAGGATTACAGGCAAACGTGTGTGCGTGCGCCGTGCATGCGTGGCAAGTCAAGATGCTGTTGACACCGCTTGGCACCAAAGGGCCATGTCCCCTCTGTATGTCCCCCACATTTTTGCCACATGTCTCCAACTCCATTTTAGGGAAGATTGACATCATATTGATGACAGGATATTTTCATCTTCCCCCTTGGCCTGTTGGAGATAATAAAAGATGGACATATGAGCTAAGAATACATGTAGCTGGCTATGGCCGCATGGACCGTATACCTCTATTACAACTGTAGCTGAGCTGAAATGGATCTAGTTATCCGATACTGTAACATAATTGAAACGATTCATAACTACTGAAGTCAAAGCAATTGGATCCAATTGTATTGTGTTTTTGGGAACAGGAATAATAATTTTTCCAGGTGAAAGGGACAGCATGTAAGCCCAGTCAGGAAAAGTGACATCTGGAAAATAGGACACCAGGCCTCTGCCAAATATCATTAACAGCAACTAGCCATTTAATGAGTAACTATGCTTCATGTACTAGCCTGACTACCCAGAATAAGGCCACACAGGCCAAAAATAGCCATTAGCCATTGAAATGCAGCTCAAAGTGCTTTGCAGAGAAAGAATAAAGTGACAAACAGAACAAGCTAAAATAATTTAACAAAGCAAAAAAGAAAAGCAAAAGCATAAAACAACATAATTGCAAATAATTGCAAAAAAGGTAGTGAATCAGGCAAAACAGTGAGGACATGAATAACTTAACTGAGGTGAACTGCAGCGGTTCTGCATATCTCTCTCTCACTGTTGCAGCTGCCTTTCAACTATGAGACTAAAAATGTTTAAGTTGTAGCAAGAGCCTACAATAACTAACAATAACTAGAAAAAGTGCTCCTCGGAGCACAGGTCTCCATCAGGCCAGGTAGGTTATTGTGGGCCAGCAATTTTGATGGAATATGAAAAATCTTGATCACATCATGACTATAGAGACAATGTGTACTGATTTGCATGAAACCTGTATGAGTAATATATTTTAAAAAAAGTTTTGCAAAAATCAGACGCCTGGTGGCGCTATATTAGGGCAATGTTAAAAGGTTGGCAATAGTTCCTTTAACATACTGTGAATGTGTGTGCAATGTTTCACCACAATTGGACAATGCTTTGATTTGAGGGATTCTGTTAAAAAACAGCCCACTTCTGTAAACTTTAGATGATATGAAAAACCATGCAAGACCCGTTTGGTTTAATGACTATAGAGATACTATCTACCGATTTGTGTGATGTTTGGACAAAATATGTACTGTAGGAGTTGCAAAAACTCTTGGCTTGTTATAGCTATATATGTTTTTCTTGTACAATATATGTTTTTTTTTTAGTTTTGCTTATATTCTTTCTAAAGTTTATTTACACCTTTAAACTAAAGGGTAATCATAATAAGCTCTGGCTTCAGCTTATACCTTTTTGGTCTCATTTGCTTTGTTTTTTTCTCCCCTATGAAAGGGAAACAAAGAACTGTATTGTTTTTAATCTATCACAAAAGACCAAAATAAACTACTACTACTACTACTACTACTACTAGCTCCTGGTGGCGCTATAACAGGCGGATCTGAAAATATTAGGGCAGAGGTTCTGCTCTGGCATCCAGGGAGTGTGCGCTCCGATCGGCCCAACGGTGCCGGAGATTAGCTGCTCACAGACTCTGCCACACCTTCGGCCATATTATTATACAGGCCTTGCTGAAGCTTATTTTAAATGCTGATAGAACTAAGTTGATGCTCTTCACCAGGTCTAAGAAAGATCTGCAGACATGAGTCACTATAGACATTGTTAAAGGGTCTCAAATTATAAATACCTGGGTTTTGATTGATTGATTGATTGATTGATTGATTGATTGATTGATTGATTGATTGATTGATTGGCAGGTTTGTTAACAGTACAAGTAAAGGTCAAAGGTTTTGCTAAAAAGGGGGCACAGTGGCACAGTCGGTAGTGCTGTGCAGAGGGAGTGTTGCACCCAGGATTACATTAGATAATTGATACGGTGTGAAAAATGGGTTACAAAAATTGTGGGATAAAAAAGAAAAAAGGTTATGCTAAAAGGATAACACAAAATATGTGGTCCATATGTGTGGGTTGTGTAATAATTGATGGCCTAACATTTAAATGTCATATATCTTCTACAAAGCATAGGATTATATTGGGATTTTATTTGAGAAATAAGGCCTTTCTCTCTTGGGGTGAGAAAGAAGCCAGCTACGTTTTGACCAATAATAGATTATGGTGACATATATTTTACATGCACCTGTTGTGTCTGCTGGACCAGGGTTCCCCAATTAGTTTTCCCCAAGGGCCGAATTATGTCTAGGGTACCAAGCCGAGGGCCACAACATTGCTGGGGGCGATGGTGGCGTTCCCGCTACTCCAGCGACAGTTCAGATATCGTCTTTGTCGGGTGAAAATCTTGTATGTTCGTTTTGCTTTAAACTAGTGAAAACAGCCGATCTACAAGCACACAACGCCTCACACCGCGAGGCGTTGTGTGCTTGTAGATCTGCTGTTTTCACAACTTTTGTGTGACGGCCTTGTATGATGAAGCAGGGCTTTACTTTGCGATGAACATACACATTTGGAGATTAAAGGTTTCCACTCGACAACGACAATATACTAGTGTTGTTGCTGCTCTTATACCACCATTAGCCTTGCGGCCCGCGGGCCGCCTATTGGGGAACCCTGATCTATACCATGCAGCACTGAGATTTGTTACAAATTAAACTCTCTGTAGGAGAGTGGGCTGGCCCTGTTTAGCACTTCATAGTCATTGTTTGCCTGAGTCAGGTACATAATTATCAATGTCCCTACTGAAATGGCTACCATCTTCTTACCATATATATGTCCTATACCTCGCAGATATTACTGACTGACTTTGCACACATGTGACAAATGTCTGTGGCAACTGGCAATGTCCATATGTCCACTGTCTGGTACAATGTCCATTAGTTAAAAATGCATTTCAGTTCTCAGATCCCAGTTATTGTCTGGTCTCACCTTAATGCAAGGGTGAAAATTATGGAAGAGAAATGTGTACAAAATGTGGTCTCAATAGAGAATACTACATTCTTCCACTAGATGGCGATCCAGTTGTGCCTTACTTTTCTTTTCTTTTTTTTAAGTATAATGGCATCTAATATAATTATCATAATAAAAATATATATTACTACCAGTAGTAGAGTTTGAAAAAACTAAAAGCAATGAAATCCATCTTGAGATAGTAAGTTACATCTGTATTCTATTCACAGCATTAATTCTACAGGTAGTAGCCTAATAGTGTAGACTGTTTTAATGAGAAAGCTGATGTTACCATTCAGGAAACTGTGGTTTCTCTGTCTGTGTTTGTGCAAACACAGACAGAGAAACACACACACACACACACACACACACACACACACACACACACACACACACACACACACACACACACACACACACACACACACACACACACACACACACACAGACAGTGTCACACGCACGCAGGCACGCACGCACACACACACACAGAGTCATCTGTGTCAGTCTGGTTTTCCTCCCCACAGGAACTTCTCTATAGTTGGTTGAAGGGTAACGACAGACTGTCAAAAGGTCAAATAATGTATCAAGTTTTTATAAGAAAGAAAGCCTCCAGGTAAACATGGAGGCTTACCTTTTCATTTATAGAATAATAAACTGAACCAAATTTACCTGTAAGGGTCCATTTGTGAGTTAAGGTTTTGGAATGTTTTAATGATTGACAAAATAATAACTCTTCAAAATGATATGGTTTTTGTATCAGATAGATTTTTGGACGGGGGAATGCTGCCTATCCCTAGGGGGTCCTCAGAGTTAACATCTTTGTGTGATAGAATCTTAACCACTTGAACCCTAGCGTCCATATTATGAGCTCACAACAAGCTTGTAGATCCGCTATTTTTGGCAAATAGCTTTGGTGTAGAGGGGAAAAAGAAAGGTCAAGTTTATTAAGTATTGACGGTTCAAGTGGTTGAATATCTGAAAACACAAATTGACATGAATCCAAAATACACTGATGATTCTACTGCCAAACGATGAAACTATATGGAATCTATGAACAGGTTGTGGGGGTCCCTGCTTCATTTCTCTCAACTAAGGGGTCCTTGGCCTGAAAACGTTAAAGACCGCTGATATAAGGGGTTTCACAAGCAGCACCACCAACCACCAAATCTATCCTATAGCCAGCACTTACATAATTGAGGAGCAGATTTTTTTTTTTATCTGTGTGATGCACATCCTGAGTGATGATTCCGTTACTTGAAATAAGTTGTTTATCATCTGTAAAGGATATCTTGTCCTCCTCGGTTGTATTCATTTTTTTTTCCGTATATGTTGATAGCGCAACATCACTAATACCTCCATCCCATCCCATTTTCAAAGAGCTTATTTGTATCTGTCTTTCCTGACTACAGAATCATTGTGTTGATTATTGAGTAATTATTGCATAACATATGCATTGTTCTGCCTTCTCAGAGCAATGCGTGAAAACAAGATTATCAGAGTATCAAATTAATTCCAAATTCTGCTACACTTAAAAAAGAGTCCCTCTACAGTACACTTCTACTGTGCCTACAATTAACTTTGCATGCTGAATATCTCCAACTTTTACAAACCCTTTCAAGTTGCATTGTAAAAAGATTAAACCCACATAGGCCTACTCTTGAAGCTGAAGTGAACATTTGATGTATTTATGTAGTCAATCACCATCTTTGTCAGTTGGGTATACGTACATACTGTATCCATTTGAGACAGATGACAAGGGAAAGGGGCTTTTATGGTAGGATATGAGCAGACACAAGTAAAGGGATGTCTGGGCTGGGCTGGGTGTCGTCAGTAGGCCAGTTCATCAGCCTGTCCATTCGTCTGTACCGTCTGTCCATTCATGTCCATTCATCAAGCGTTTAGGCTCCGCCTCCAAACAATATATCTCGAAAACTACTGGCTGAACAGCAATGACATTTTCTGTGCGGTTTCATGGCCCATCTACCCCGACCCTGTCAGAGTTTAGACCGCAACGGAGGTGCACTGTCTCAAGTGAACTTGAGCCATGTGAGGCCCCGCCGAGGGAGCTAAAGTGACCGAGTCAGGGTATTATTACTTGCGTGCTCTGCTGGCGCAAGTAAGTACTGTTTGTCAGTCAAAAAGGGGGCTTTAACTTACTAACTATGTTTCACTTCTTGATTTCTTGAGGTTACTTAACTTGGGTACAGAATTTGATTGTACTTGGTGCTTCAAGTCATTACTTTTCAACCAGTTTATGAAAGCATTCTGTCTCTGTCTCTGTCTCTGTCTCTCTCTCTCTCTCTCTCTCTCTCTCTCTCTTTCTCTCTCTCTCTGTGTGTGTGTGTGTCTGTCTGTCTTTTCTACAGATTTGGCATTCATCCAGCCTGGCTAACATGGGAAACTAGACTGTTTGCTTACAGTGAGATGTGAGCTGTGCTGAGGCCAGTTTCTATCACTGCTGGCCAGTGCCCTGGGATTGGACCGGATGATAAACAAACTGACCCCAGACCAGTTCATTAGACAAGAGACGTCTTGAGACCTACCAAAGTCCCACAGGACGGACGGTTGGTCAGACAGACAGACAGACGGGTGGACAGATATTTGGACAGAGAGATCGACGGGCAGGTCAACACACAGGAAGAGATTGGAGACACAATTTTCCACTTTAGGGCCTCTGAGTCCTGTCTTTTAGTGGGTCACAGTATTCTTAAGGTCGTATTGATGCAACCATCAATTTGATGGAGGGTATAACAACTGATCGTATAATTGATTAATCAACCAACAGAACATAATTAAAATATTATTTTTCGGTTGAAAAGAGAGAGAGAGAGAGAGAGAGAGAGAGAGAGAGAGAGAGAGAGAGAGAGAGAGAGAGAAAGGAAAAAATAAATAAAAGAAAAACGGACAGCGGCAGTGTTGGCCATTCCGGTACATGCAGCTATTAAAAAATTGTGCCAATCACTGCACCTGAAGCCCACCAGACCCACCTTACCGATCATCACCACGAAAGCGTGGGATGGCTCAAAGTAGCTGACAGAGTACAGCATCTTGCAATGGGCCTGGTGTACAAGATACACTACACCTCCAAGATTCCCATGTACCTGACAAACTACTTCTTAAAGGTCAAGGATGTTCACAATCACAACACCAGAGGCAGCTCCACTAATCATCATCAACGTAGATTTAACACTAAACAAGGCTCTAACTCGTTCTCCTGCTACACCATCAACATGTGGAACGCCCTTCCACAAGACCTAAAGGAGAGCAAATCCCTAGCCTCCTTCAAAATTGGTATGAAAAGTCACCTTCAGACAGCTGCTACCCGTGACTTGTAAATAGACTAAGCCCCCATGCTTCCCCCCCCCCCCCCCCCCCCCTTTTCTCTTTTTTTTGTTTTTGATGTTATGCTTTTGAAACTGATATTATCCTAGATAAAGTACTATGTTCTATCCGTCTGTCTTTCAATGTTATATGAGATACTTAAAGTGTGGTTCCTGTGGAAATAAGCCTCGGCTTTCTAGGATCTCCTTTTAGTTGACCTTGTACCAGTGATTTGTACTGTCATGAAACTGTACTTTTTTCTATTGCAAACTTCTAATAAATTCTTCAATCAATCAAGCCGCCTCGGGGGAGGGAGAGGCGCCCACGTAATGCCCAAGCAGCAGCACTGCCCTGGTAAACACACACCCACTCAACTCAAACCCGCCAAGTCTGAACTGAAGTAAACAACAGGAAGCACTGACAGGTAGTAATAGCGAACGAATATAACTAGCAAATATGTCAAAAAGACTAAACTAAGGCTATCAGGCTGTGAGTACAAAAAGAGGCGGCGAAGGAGAAAGAATTACAAAAAACACCATTAAGTCCACCGTCATGTTCTGCTCAAGAAACTGTTGACAATGACAGCAGTGCAGTGCTGGAGAGAATAATACACTACCAGGACCAGGAGTTGAACCAGTAGAGACATTTTGATTCAGAGAAGGCAGAAGGGCACACAGAGTTAGAGGAATTGATTTACCCAAAACCAAGTGCAGCCGCAAGAATGAGGATTTTCAGAGGCTCATTACAGGAAGGCCCGCCGTGTTCATTTCCGAAAGGTAAGGTTTGGCAGCTGCCCATTATTTGTTTTATTTGCTGTGGTTGATCATGAGTTGCTGACTGCTGCTGGCTGCACATAGTTTGTGTGTCATGTGCTTGTGTGTGGTTATGTGGTTATGTTATGTGTGCTGACTTAACCTTTGTGTGTTTAATGGAGAGATATTGGACTTTTCTTATTTGTTTGAGGAGTTGGTTAATAGGCTATTCGTTTTTGTAAAATATCACAACACTTGGCAACCTGTGGTTTATGGACAACAGTGCGTTTCTGCGGGGGGGGCGTTTCTGGCTCCTCCGGCGCTGAACCTGGGAGTGCACTCAGTGCAGTTAAAAGCTCCTGTGCATGTGTATGCTAATGCTAATGCTAATTAATGCATACCCTAGTGCAGTGGTTCTCAACCTGTGGGTCGGGACCCCCAGGGGGGTCCCCAAATTATTTTGGGGAGTCCCCAGATGATTAACTTAATATGCAACATTGTTTCTCACTCAAACGTAAACAAACCAACATAAATGTTAAGTGTATAGAGGGTATCTGCGCATTTCTAAAGTGACAATTTAAGGACTTTTTAATACCTCTAAAATGACAAATTAAACATTGGCCAAATTGTCAAATATTAGAGGCAGAAATTGTGAAAATAGCCGATCTACATGCTCACAACGCCTCACGTGAGCATGTAGATCTGCTATTTTCACAACTGTGTTATACAAAATGTAATGCCTCAACTCTTAGTGCTTGTCAGGGTGGGGGGTCCCCAGTTAAAATATGATTATTTTGTGGCGCGGCCTGAAAAGGTTGAGAACCACTGCCCTAGTAAGCCTGCTCAGTGCTTCACTTCCGCAAAAATGGCCTTTATTTATATATTATTACTAGGTTGGGGGCTTTTTCAAAGTACCCATTGTACCCATCTGTTTCAGTCCTTGTCCCTTTATACATTGGAATGCCCATATATGGGCGGAGTTGGAAGTCGTTCAATCCCATATATGCAGATGACCATATATGGGCATAAATGGATCTCTGTATCTGTCAGTCCTTGTCCCTTTTATGCCCATATCCCAGCCATATATGGAGATCATTGATGTCATCAGTATATGTCCATATATGGGCATGCGCCCTTTTGTGCCCATATATGGAGCTGACTGATTTGTTTGCGGTTGATGCCATGATGACACATTGTGGTTAGACAACACACTCCATATTTGGGTGTAGCTGCATTGGGAAGTCATTATAAGGTTATGGCTGTGCGTGTGAGAGTGACGTCAGTGGTCTGCCCCCCCCAAATGGAAACAAGCACTCAGGACATTTTGGGAGGCACGGTGGTGTAGTCAGTAGCGTTGTCCTCACAGCTAGAAGGTCCTGGGTTTGATTCCTGCCGGAGGGCGGGTTCTCTCCTCCGCGTCATCAACCCACACCCTAGATGGAGTTGGCAAAAGGGCCTTTTATTTTTGTGTAGAGTTTGCATGTTCTCATTTTAATTTTGTACTTCAGAACCTTTGCTAAAAACCCCAGGACAACGATCCACTCGTCCTAGACTCTTTGCCCTCCTGGCCCCCAAACCGTAGAATAAAATCCCTATTGCAATTAGAACTGCAGACTCACTCCCTAGCTTCCGCCATAGTCTGAAGACTCACCTCTTCAGACTCCACCTTAGCCCACAGCACTTACCGTAGCACTTGCCTACCCTCAATGACCATACATGTGATTTAGATAGCATTTTTTATATAGACCGATATCAGGCCATTTTCAACTTGGCATCCCATCTTACATCGAAGCTATAGTGTATAGCTTTGATGTACAGATTATTGATGTTTTTGATTGTTTTAGATTTGTATTGATTTTACTAATATAATAGGTTCTTGGTCTACCTGTTTAGATTACTATTTCTATGGATTATGTATTGATGTTGATGTATTGTATTGATGTATTACCTTGTGTTGTCCTTGCTTATTGTAAATCGCTCTGGATTAAGAGCGTCTGCTAAATAAATTGTAAATTGTATGCCATTAATATTTTATGAATACAGTTGCAATAAGAATAGTTGCTACTATCATTTGACTATTACTGTTTTACAAAAGAAGTAGCCTACTACAGTAAGACTAAAGTCATGGACCACCTGTAATCATGCCATGGACTATTAATGGTCCGTGGACCACTAGTAGAGAAACAAAATGACCTGGTGACCTATGATGACGCTTCAATGTTGTCAGTTTTGGAAGTCAGAGGTGATGAATTTCCACAGAAAAGGGAGATAGAATCAGGGGAAGAGTACCGGATGCCTGGTTGTGTCATCATTATTGTTCCCATAAATGCACGTGTCTGCTTGCTGACATACAGTATACGTTACAAACTTACAATCAGTATCAGTAGATAATATTGAAGGTTGGATAAAGCGAGATAACGGATTAAGGGTAACCGTGGGAAAGGAATAGATCAGTGGCCGTCCCCCCATATTTGTGCATCAATATATGTCATCAATATACTGTAATGTAAGAAATTCACAGGGAAGCCATGCCGTTATTAGACCCTGTCTTGGTTTTAAGACCCCAGTAAGATCTTATTGAGGCATAAGTGAAATCCTAATTAGTTTGCAATCACCAATGATGATTACTGTAAATGATATATCAGTTTGTTCTACACCTAGTATTGTACACATTTAATTCACTCACACACACACACACACACACACACACACACACACACACACATACACACACACACACACACACACACACACACACACATACACACACACACACACACACACACACACACACACACACACACACACACACACACACACACACACACACACGCAAGCATTGTCCAATTGGCAGCCTGTTATTTCTTGAGGGGGTGACTTTGCATTTGTCAATTTGGTGCCATATTGCTGCACACTGTGATTACAAGTGTGTGTAACGCGTATCTCTTGTTTCGCGCGCCTGCCGTCTCATAGCAGTGGCCAGTGTCCCCGGCCTGGAGAGTCTGCCAAGCAGCAGCTTCAATACACTCAACACAGTGCACTGGCCTTCAAATATCGTCACTGTCGGGCAGAAACCTTGTATCTCCAGGTTTCAAATTTGTACGTTCTTTTTAAAGTGAAGCCCCGCTTCATCATACAAGACTGTCACACAAAACTAGTGAAAATAGCAGATCTACAAGCACACAACGCCTCACAATATCTATTTCCCCTAGTTTAAATCATTTTTTAAATGATAAATACAAAACGAAGGTTTTTTTTTTACATACAAGGTTTCCACCCGACAACAACGATATGTTTGTGCCCCCCTCTCCTCTCTCTCTCTGGGCCAGGGCCAGGGCCAGACAGTTCCCTCATCTGCGGCATCACAATTTCTCTGAATGGGGCCACTTATTGTGTCAACACTGCTCCATGGTTTTGGCAGCAGATGAGCAGCAGTTCCCCTACAGTAGATACACTCTGGCAATGACGCACGCACGCACGCACGCACGCACGCACGCACACACACACAGAGTAGTTGACAGTATTCAAGTATTCTTTGATAACCTTTCGTTCTTGTTTACTCATAGGCCAACTCCTTTTTGATGATATGATTAATTCATTTCATGTTGTTTAGAGGTAAACTTGTCTCTTGATTCTAACGCTAACACAATGAGAACTAGCACAAGGTCTCCGCCAGGTCAGGTAGGTTATTGTGGGCCAGCAATGTTCGGAATTCGCCAATCAGGATGGAATATGCAACATTTCTACGCATGCATGTTGATCACTAGTATAGAGATAATGTGTACCGATTTGCGTGATGTTTGGACACATTTTGTGGGAGTAATAGAAAAAAATGTTTAGCAACAATCGGCCTCCTGGTGGTGCTATAATAAGGTAAATTTAAATGGGTAGCATTTGTTCCTCTCTGTAGTGTGAATGTGCATGCAAAGTTTTACCCCTATTGAACCCTGCATTCATTATTTGCGTCATTTTGTTAAAAAACGGGCCACTCCTGCAAACTTGTCAATCTTGGCCAATCAGGATGGAATATGAACAATCAAACAGATCTGTCTTGATCACATGACTATAGAGATCACGTGTACCGAAATTTTGGATAAATTCTGAAGGAGTAATATAAGGCAGATGTAAAAAATGCAGGGCAAAGGTTTTTGCTTGGCTTCTAGGTAGTGTGCTTTCAAAGTTTTACACTGTGATCGGTGGAGTTAAACTGACATCTCTTCCTCTGCCTAGCCCTAGCTAGAATGTGTGTGTAAAGTTTCACAGAAATCGCACAGTTTTCATGATTTTAGGCATTTCGTTCAAAACCAGCACTCCAGCAAACTTAGCCAATCAGGATGGAATATGAAAAATCCTTCTGTCTGTGCAGCTAGCATGGAAGTTATAACCAAGAATGTAATACTTAACCTACCTTTCAGAATTTAGATGGACAGTGAAAATGTTCTACAGGAGCTTTGATATTGCGGTATTGATATTTATTGATATTTTAACTTCACCACTTAAACCCTCTAGTATTTAGTCAAGCAGACCTGAGTTCCGACCGTGACAGTTGAAAAAGATGTCAAATTGACATATTTTTGCAACATTGAATTTTGAGAGATGTTTGAAGTCATATATTATGACGGCTGTTCAAATTCACTTAGTGAGGCATTTTCACATGTGTATTTGATTAATTGGCACTACATGTGTTCTACTGTATGTATACACATCACATGTACCATATACTGTAAAAGAAAATTACTTATGAAACAGTGGTAAAAGGATCAGAAACCCATATTCACACTGTTGCCATTTTGCTGTCATTATGACAAAAGTGCAAAATGGTCACCATGCTCAATAATGAATAGGCTATAGATCAAATTAATGTCTGAAGTTGAACTAACTAATGTGTTAACTGGGCTAACTGCTTTCTTTGGTTAATGCGTCTCATTGTTGAAATAGAAAGGTCCTCACAACATTCTGGCAAAAGGCTCGCCTTGGAAACCAGACTCAAGAGGAAGTTGATTAGCCTGAAAAAGCCTGTTCCTCCCATGTTGCCCTTTCTTTACTCCTTACCTGAATGAGACAAAGGGGGTTGAGTCTCCTCGAACAAAGGCAACAATCTCTGGCCAAAAAGAATGAAAAAAGAATGAACTCCTGTGTGTTGTCCTGTTTCCTGGGGATTTTAACTCAGAGTTGCAGTGTAAGCTATAGGTAGGCCTGCATCTAGCAGTAGCCAGCGTACCTTTGTGTCAAAATAGGATTCTAGAAATACTATTAGTTGTAGTGAACTTCTATTTCTTAAAGTTTTTCCCACATCCCATTATGATTCATAACGCAAGGACGTAATGATTGAAAAAACCGAGTGTGTCTATTTGCACCCATCTGGCAGTCCAGAACCAGACCAGAAGCGGATGTGCGTCAACAACAACATCAAGAACAATAACACAAAAGTGGAGATAAGGCTTTCAAACATGTTGTTCAAGCGACTGGGAGGCTGAACTGGTTCTACTGTACAACAGACACTGGCACCATTTTGCCCATCATCTTGTTGGGATATTTAGAGGTTAGCTTGTGAAAATGCAGAAACCTTGTATCTCCATATTTGAACTTTTTATGTTTTTCCATACATTTTTCCCTACTTCATACAAGAGTGTCAGACTAGCAGATCTGCAAGCTCACAACACATCACATGACGTCATATTTTCTTTGTAGTGAGTGACGTAGGCTACAGTATAGTATGTAAAGAATAACATGCACAAGATGACAGCATACACAGAGGAAATATGCTTCAACCTTTGTTGTATTTGGGGACACCTTCAAGTGCTTCAGAAAGTGTTACAGAAACTCAAATTACTTTGGTTTCAGTTGCTGATTATTCAAGTAAACTTTTAATATTTGTAACCTTAAAAACTATAGCATTAAAAAACTATCAACAAAGAATAAATAACATTGGATTTTCTATTTTGTATAACATATCAGGGCCATGTTAAACATTTCATCCTGCTTTATCCATACACCTGATTTTAAAAAGTAAAAATAGTGAGCATGGCTTTTCTTATTGCAATCTAGAATAATGTTGGCATTTTTCACAATTATATATACTGTAAATTCCTTATACTGTCTAGTTTGGTGCTGGCAGGGAGTCAAGCTCCACACATAAATAATGCTGTTAATAAGCTACAAAAATGTCTCACAGAGTTTGGATTGCAAATTTACAGAAAATGAAAAGTTCCATTTTGGGGGCTTTACAAGAGAGGCCCAATTGCAAGGGGCCTTGAATAGAGCAGACCAACCACCTCAAGGTTGAGTAAAATGCAGGGAAACTGTGGCTCATTGTCTGATGACAAAAAAATAAATAAATAAATGGGATAGAAATGATACAACCTTTCATGTTATTTTCTCTTGTTTAGTTATTCTTGGCCCAGGGGATAATTAAAAAAAGAAACCTCCCACATTCCTTTGACTTTGGCACAGTGACAACTAAAAGCTAAGTTTCTCATAGTGTCACTGTGTCTTTGTACTGTAGGTCACAGCAGATGTATTCCCTTAAAATAAGTTTTCTCTGTCAAAATGTACTGAACATTGACAGGGTGCATTGTAAACTTTGCACTTCTGTTTCTTGAGTTGATTTTGACTACTGTAGCTGCGTATTAAAAAACAAAAACAAAAACAACATTAACTATAAATATACTGGATCAGAAGAGAGAGTGGTTGAAAAATCTGCTGTCACAGCTGGCGATTGATAATAAGATGCACCAGTAGGCAGCCTGAGAAGTATGTTTGAAGATGTTCCAATAGGTTGGTTTTACACCAATTATAAGAAACAGTTCTTATAATTGGTCTGTTAATTTAACTGAACAGTTTCTGTGTACATTGTCAGGAAACAGCAATTGTTTAACACATGTACCGGTAAAGCTGCATTGTGGGCCCTATTTTCGTCCATGTCTGAACTATCCCTGAAACTATTTTGAAAAACATTTTAAAATAACTAGCTGATCTAGATCGACGCAGTGTGAGCTTGTAGAAGTATTTAAAAATGTTTTTCAAAATAGTAAAACAAGGCATAGAAGTTTAGGGATAAGGGGTAAGGCATGAACGAAAATAGGGCCCACATGTCCTCACCAGGTTTCGGACGCAGATCAGCTGTTTGAGACCAAACATCTACCGCCGGGCCAAGACAGTATCCTCAAGGTTTGGACCTTTAAGATGTGTGAAATGACTCTGAGTAATTTCACAACACTCCTCCACTGCACATGTTTTATGAGACCTCTCCACCTGTCATCAAGAGGAAAGAGTAGAAACCTCAACATTAATTTAGGACCCATGTTAATTGAACACTCCCAGCACAGTTTGCGCCTTGCACAAACGGTGTTGTGTGTCCACGCCAATTCTGCTAGTTAGGCAGCGTGTTACCATCAGTCGGAAGATAGCAAAGACATTTGTTTGCACCGCTTTGCGCCGGGCGGAAGATAGTGAACTCAGGACCCCGTTTATACTATGCCGTTTCCACAAACAAAACGCAAAATGAAATGTCAGATGTGCCTTCCGTTCATACAACAGCATTTTCGGGGGTTGAAAACGGAAGATGGTAAATCCGGATTTTTGAGTGAAAATCTGTGAAACGATCCTCTTCGAGTTTCCATCTAAACGGGCGAGTTACAGGGAAAACGCAAAATGTGTGATGTAATGACTGACGCTGAAAGCCGACAGCAGTGGAGCGCAGTGTACCTGTATGCTGCCATGGTGATTATGTAAACAACTGCTGTGAGTCACACACTTCCAGATAGCGCATCACTCCCACCTAGCGACCTGGTGTGCACTGTGCACGCTACATCTTTTCAGTCTCCATCTGAACGAGAAGCACCCAGCTGCAGCCCCATGGTCGCCGCCATGACACCTCACAGCTTCTTCTGAACACTGGATTAAAATGTGAGAACGCAATGACATGTTGCATTCTCTCTACAGACCGTTGTCGAGTAAACGTGGCCTGAGTTAAATGAACACTGAGGATTTTCCTGTTCCGGTTCAATGCTAGTTGACATGCAACTGAATCTCTTTCTAATTCAATGACTTGACTTGCATTCTGGTATAATGAATGATAATGAACTTTATTTATAAAGCACTTTTCAAAACAGGGTTACAAAGAAAAATACAGCCTTAAGGAAAAAAAAAACATTTACAGTAAATGAGCATAACAAGGGCTATTGGAACACAATCATATTATGGACATATTCCAACTGTAAAATCTTATTTCCACTTTGGCCAGCACAGACACACTGAAGTTACACAGCTGTCATCTTATCCTTACTTAGGACAAATAATATCTACGTTTTGGGGGGATTTCAAAACAGCAATTCGTGTTAAGTGCATTTTATAATAAATACCTGTAGCTCCAACCAAAATTATGTCAAGGAAAAGCAACATTATCAACATTGCAGAAGCATTGAGCCAGCAGTAACTAGAAATCTCAATTGTATCATAAAGCTGTTTACAACAACAATTATTATTATTATCCAATTCATGTTTTATTACTTGTGGCTTTGCTTGCTAAGATTAGCTGCTAAACCAAGTGGCTGTGAACTAACAAGGATATGGAAGTTGGTTTCATGTGGATTCATTGCCACTATTGCATATTGCTGTGAAATATGTATTTGTCAAAGTTTGATAAAAGTTGTAAATCAAAAAGGAGGCTTTATGATATCCCTCCAGTAATATGACAGTCTTTTATATTTTCGGTTTTATTCTGTAATAAAGGTCCCCAGAGTTACGGAAATCATATACAGATATTAGGGAATGGACTGTGCACTTGAAGGTCTTTCTTCAGGTACAATTCAGTACTGCAACAACCGTAAGGCAATGATAAGGCACATTACATCAGTTACATCACCAACTTTAAATAGAATTTCAGCACAAACATAAACCAGAACATTAAAAACGTGTTAGTGAACGTGGATCTGAGAAACCTATACAAATTGAAGTTGTCTCTAACACAGATTAAAGTTACATGGTCTATGAAGCACCAATGCATTATATGCTACTGAAAAGCTGTATGGTTAATGATGTGGCAACTTGGCCTCCTTTACAATATTCAAAATGCTACATAGAAAACAACTTAGAAAATTGATATTCATCTTTCATCTGCAATTCTTTTTCTGTTATTTTCTCTTCTTTTTTTTGTTATATCTTCCTAAAGCTAGAACGAAAACAGTATACTGGCCTGCCAACAGTCATAAGAAACCTTAGCATAAAACTGTGGAATAAATCTAAATGCCACAACACTGAAATAACACAAAGATTTGAAACCAGCAAGAAAAAAAAGATCTGCATCAACATTAAGGAATCTGCTCCGTCTGCATCTACATGGGTAGATAGGACAAAGTACCAGGACACATAACACTAAAAACACTATCTTTGACATTATAGTTCTCTCTTTTAAATACATAAAGTATATGTGCACAAAGCTCTATGATTTAAACATTTAAAGTGGTCACCACACAAGACAAACACCTAAACAAAAGGAGTGAGACTGAGATGAAAGAGAGAATAAGAGAAGAAAAAAGATAGAGTTAGAGATGGTTAATGTTGACTCATTTTCACTACGATCATTTGTCAACAGGCTGCCATTTAAGCTCACCAGCTCTTTTGTGTGTTTGTTACAGGAATATTACAATTGTATAAATCCGTAAGTTTGTGGACTTTCAATAACTTATAAATACCTTGTATGTAATCATGTCTCATGTGTGAACAAAAGTTCGATACCCTGACTATGCTCCAGTACACAACCTACTGTATTACTATATTACTACATCCTAATCATTGCTACTGTTCCTCCGTTGACTCTCCATAATAATGTGACTTGTGCATTAAGTGCAGTCCTTAAATCCATAATTACGTGTATGCATGATTCTGAACTGTCTGAAGGAGAGAGAGAGAGAGAGAGAGAGAGGTTAAATAAATGGAAAGAAAACATAGCTGAGGGGGCACACAAGTTGACAAGAAACAAAACAACTTTACATTATCAAACTTACAGTAGGTTATATAGGCTATTATTTTTTTATTAGCTTGTCTATGACATTGGTACAAAACTGGGAGAAACCGAAATCGAAAGAGATGGAGAGAGTAGAGAGATTATAGTGTGTACAGCGACACTGTTACATTGTGGTGTCCCATTGATGTGGTTAAACAACATGGGGAGATTAAACAACAGCACAAGAACACAAAGGATTTCAATTCAATAATAGAAAACAGACTCATGATAACTAATAACCATATAATGTGTATAATTTATGAAGATAAAGCTGACCCAAAGAGACCAAAAGTGACGCTAACCAACGCTACAGTGAAAGACAGAGGGCCGGGCTGCTGGGGACTGAGGAATAGGCACTCCTGACTCTGGCTCATTTGAAGATGTGAGTGTGGCTAGTGATAATAGTTATACAGATATCATAGATTCAGGAAAAAAATTTGGCACTGTGTGCATTGAGGTTGCTTCGGGCGGTGGGGCTAAAACATACTGTACATCTGTAAGTACAGTAAGTAAGGTCCAGGGCTGGCGGCAGGTCACATGGTGTCATACAGTTGGCTACTTGTATTAACCCTCTCCTGAACGGCTTAGGATGCCGGATAGGGTCTTATGGGCTATATACAAGACTTCATAGGGATGCTGGCTTGGTTGGCTAATGGCTGTGTCTGCTGTGCGTTTTGTTATAATGGATAGGTTGTGGGAGGCTGTCCTAACTCCACGGCCGCTCTCTGAAAATATCTGAAAGAAATGTGACCCGCTCGGCTATCCTTGACGAGGTGACACAGTCGTTTGACAAAAGTATGAACGAGCCATTATAGGCACAGATGTGGCTGTGTGTGGCACGGACAATGCCTTACTTTAAGGCAAGTTGATGATTTAAAACCTCACGCCTTTGGTCTGAGTTCTCGGCTAGTTTGGGTTTTGGAAGATAAATGTCTATACTGTAGATCTACACCTATAGGTGGTGTAGGAACGAGAACTATAACCAAGGACATAGATTAGATCACGTTACGTAAGGCAGGCTGTGGTTTTAAATACCATTCTGGAGGTGGACTGGCCTAAGGCTCTGAGCAGGCCCAGGAGTGGGTGTGTCAAAAATAAAGGCCCTGGTCTCAGACTGCGGGTCGAGGTCCGGTACACGGAGTACATCTGGGTATATGGCAGATCTTCTGGGCTTCCAGTCCCATCCTCTAGGTGGTCTGATCTAGAGCCCTCAACAGGTCGCCTCCCTGGAGGAGGTGCAAGTTGCCCTGCAGAGGGATGTTGACCTCGCAGTCGTACCGGGTCAATTCCGGCAGACCATAGGACTCGAAGGAGGGGGCCAACAAACGACTGGCAACACCTGTGGATGGACGGACAGACAGACACAGGGGCACAGAGACAGACAGTTAGGTAAACAGGGACTAATGGAGAAATTAACGGACATTTAACAAACTCAGGACAAACATTTACATTGCCTGGCATTTTCTCTACCTGTGCTAAATTGAAGCCAGTGGAGCCATGTTTTTGTCCCAAAAAACCCTAAGCATTAGGCCATGTATGTAGCCACGGTTTTATCAATCCCATAAAGGTCCATTTGGTTCCATTTATACACTTTAAGAGTTAAAATTTACAGAGTTATTTTACTGTGTATTTTCCACGTGACTTACTAATCTGGGGGAACCGATCCTGCCTTCCTATGCATGAGATCCTCATGCATGTTTATCAGTGTCAGTTTCAATCAAGATTCAAGTCAACTTATGTCCAGTAAACTCACCCTCCGTCTTGTTAGAAGACATCATGCCATATTCTGTGTAGCTATAGCTCTGCTGGGGGAAGGATTTCTTCAGGAAACCACCTATCCCACTTCCTGGATATTGAGACTTCCTGTGTTGCACCAGAGGGCTGAGACGTTGGGACACACATGTTGGTATCATTCTCCCCATGATGGGTTCTGAGAGAGAGAAGGAGCAAAGATTTCATTATAAACGGAACGTTTAATACAGTGGCTCTCAACCTATGGGTCGAAATTATTTTTGGGGGTCCCCAGATGATTTAACTTAATGTGCAACATTGTTTTCTCTCTAAAAAGTAAACAGAACAACATTAAGTTTGAGTGTATAGATAGTAGTGGGTTGGCTTAACAAAATTATCGAAACGAAGCGGATAAAAGTGCCAAACCTTTTTGAGGCTTCTTTTGGACCTAACGATGGATTTTAGCCTTGGGTACCAAACTTTATTTTGAAAATTACCCATAGAATTATCCATATCAATTTGGGCTCCCATCGACTTTCTTTAACAGTTCTGCTGCCGTTGACAGTCCTCACCGTCATTGAAAGGGTTAAAATCATGGTGCCGTTGACGGTGAGGACTGTCAATCTTACTGTATTTACAGTTAAGGTATAATTACTTACTGTACGTCGCTCCGGTCGCGCCCGCATCGGTAATGTCCGCGTTTTGTTTACAACGCACGTCGGGCGTGCACGCGAAGTGAACGTCCTCCATAGTAAATCCATTGAGAGGCCCATAAAGAGACTTCATTTACTCAAAAGAGACATTTTTATACAAAGAGTGGTCTCCATACTGTACACTGTAGACTCGGGCTGGGCGCAGCCATGATTCTCTTCTGGGCTCACACTGTCATGTGACTAGATGACGTAATCGTTGCCGTCAAGTGATAATCCAAAAAAAACAAAAACAACCCCCTTCCGGCCCTTCAAAATAATAGCGGCGGCCTACGGAGGAAACGGCGCGGCACCAAGCATCCCTTCAGATTAAAAGGCAGTAGATATGTTAAAGGAGGAAAATACCCAACTAGGGGTTTGTCATGATTCTGAATCCATTGCAAGCATTTGTTTTGCAAAAAAAACTTTCCTTGGGCTATAAATGGCCACACAAAACGATGGTTTAGTGATGAGTCATCACTTTTCACAGTTTTGTGGGTGTTTTTGGGGGCCATTTCTAGCCCAAGGAAAGTTTTGTGTGCAAAACAAATGCTTGCAATGGATTCAGATTCATGACAAACCCCTAGTTAGGCCCCTCACATCCTACTTAAAGCAGATTTCTTTCTGGGTATTTTCCTCCTGTATAGAATGTCGATGGGAGCCCAACTTGATATGGATAATTCTGTGGATAATTTTCAAAATAAAGTTTGGTACCCAAGGCTAAAATCCATCGTTAGGTCCTAAAGAAGGCTCAAAAAAAGTTTTTATCCGCAAATTTGACAACAAAATGACAACAATAAACATTGGCAAAATTGTCAAATATTAGAGGCATATTTCCCGTAGCCTGACTACAAGCGTCAGACTCTATCACACACTTCGTTTTGGGAAGAGAGTCTGAGATTTCGGGCAGACATTCCACTTCTGGGGGGGCGAGCAGGGGGTGGTTTAAAACACAAGTTGACTTGCTCTAAATTGCTCCCTCTGAACTTCAAAGGGCTTGTGAGCTGCTGTAATTGATTAAGCCATACAAGTGTCAACGTTAGTCGCATCAAAGACTACAATCTGTTTGATGTCTGTAATAAGAGTGGAGGGGGGAATGTGTTTGAATACACACAGACTCGCCTGATTGGCTGAATGGTTTTGAACCAGGCCACCACCCACCACGTGCCCCAAGCCTACAGCCCTGATTGGCTCGCCCTCTCTGAGGGCTGGTGGAAAAAGCTTATTTAATGTGAAGGGCCAGACTACACAACACCACCACTACCAACAGGGGGTGGTGTTGTGCAGTCTGGTTTATTAACCAGGCTATATTTCCCGGCCTGAAAAGGTTGAGAACCACTGGTTGAATATACAGTAATTTCATTATAAACAGAACATTTACGTACAAGAAATGCAGAAAAACAATTGACATTTCTTTACATTTGACATCATATCACTTCCTATAACAGGTACAAAGAGACAAATCTGACTCTAACCCCTCAGTGATGAGAACAAACTGTACTGTAACTACATTTTATGCAATGTATTCATCAATGCAAGCAATCAAGGCTACCTATGCAATAAGAAACACGCACACACGCACGCGCGAACACATGCAGCAACCATACCTGCCAGTGAGCCTGTACTGAGGCAGCGGTCAATGACAGCACAACTCTCTTGTCTCATCCTCTTCCATATCATGTCTGGTGGCTTAATGTCATCCTGACAAACAAACAAACACACACACACTTAAATCAATGAGCTGCAGAAGATCAACTGATTAATAAAAGATAAAAAAGAATGTTATGTATCGGGGAAAAAAAAAACATTCTAGATTTTCTAGATAGATTCTTGTGCAGAATGCATCATGTACGTTAAATAAAATGTATTACCAAAAAGTAGTACGTTTGGATTGGAACCATAATCACATTTTCACTCTTATCTTTGCATTTCTACTTTCATAATACAAAAGATGATTAGCCTTAATCATACACTAATCCATTAATATCATGTGATGATTGGGGGCGACTGAGGTCCCGACCCACTGGTTGCTCTACAAACTATTACCAAGGCAAAGAAATCTTTAAAGTCTTCCAAAATATAAATATAACTATGTGGATGGTCAGTTGGGACTTACTATGGCCATTTGGGTGAAGGGGCGCTTGATGCTGTTGGCCAAGGTCGGTCTGGCTGGACCCATGTCTCGATAAGCCTGTGTAAAGTTCTCCATGGATCTATACATGAACGCACACACAAGCTTGTCAGTAACCAGATGCACTCTTCAGACATTTTCTGGGATTAAAATTGAAATGCCATTCGTTTCACCATCTTTGTTTTGTCACCTTTGTTTTTGTATGAGACCACTCTGTTGACATGAAGGGCGCTCCTCCTCTGAGAGGGGCTCTATCAGGCAGGTCTTGGCCCCCCGGGGCTGTTGTTGATACGTTAAAATGGGGTCCGGAGGCCAATTATTTTTGGGCCTGCCACCTGCCATGGACGCCACAGGTTTGGTAGAAAGATCTGGGTATTGGGGCATCTGTGTCTGGTCCGGCATGTAAGATCTGGTGGTCCTAAGTTCCCTCTGGTCCTGGAGAGGGCCCCTCTTATCCCCTGGGGGCCAGGAAACACTAGGCGGGTACTGGCTTTGAGACTGTGAGGAGGACAAGGGCTGGAAGAGGCTGGCAATGTTGCTAAAGCTCTGCTGGGTGGCTGGGTGGTGAGGGGATATGCCGTGGCCTGCTGGGGCCCCATCCATGGGCTCCGGCTCTGGAATGATGGGGTTCAGCAGGAAGTCCTCTCCATCCATGGGGATGTAGGGAGCCAATGTGTCCAGGTCCAAGTCACTAAAGTCCACCTGATATGAATCAAAAACAAATACAGATCATGCTTAAGCAGATTGTCATGTCCAGCATTAGGCCAAGAATCCAGAATCCTATCCTGGGATGTGCCATCTCATTAACTAATTTTCTGTGACGAGTTTGACCACTTATTGCCTATGGTCCAGGCCGCCAACGACGACTTTGACAACCTATCCTTATTTTGATGGCGCTGTTCGCTAGCTTATGGGTCACCAATTATTTCCGGTGTACCCGAAAGGTCACCTGACACGTTGATGACGTAACCGGAACAAAACTGCTTTTTTGGGAATTAAAGGGAAACATTGCCGTAATGAAAGTGCTGGGTGCAAGCTCGACGCGGAATCGCCTATCTTTGGAGTGGATCGTCGTGAGTGGACAGGGATTTTCCAACTCCAGGACACCCGTGTGCATCCTTTGCTCCCGCGAGCAGATCGGAGCAACACAGAATATTCTATGATTTCTCAAAGGTTAGTGAAAAACTCTCAGAAAGCGCGGCAGGGAACGACCAAAGTCGGAAAAAAATTCATGCTTCAATGAACAAAACTATTTTTGAGGCCTCCATTTTGTTATGTATTTACAGTATATATACTATACACACACACACGCACGCACGCACACACACACACACAAACTAACTTTAGTGCTCGCAGGGCTGTTGGTTCCCTCTGTGTCGAGGGTAAACAGTTTCTCTGTCAGGTCCACCTTCAGGTCACTCTCTGAGCAGTAGTCACCTGGGCTGCTGGGCTGTTGGATGGGAGGGAGGGAGGGGTTAGACAAATAAAGGCAGCTACACACTGTACCACTTCTAAAGTCATCGGGGAGTCATCAGATCTTTATACATTTCCCAGTACAGAAGTCTCTTTCTTGAAATCAGCTGTCATAATATCGTTGTGGTTTTCACACTACAAGATTGATCGCGACAAGGGATCACAAACTGCAAGATGTGCTCTCATTGGCTGTAGCACAGACAGATCTTCTTGGGGTGCGGTCGCAACCCTGTTCATACTGTACGTACAAGCGCCCCAAAAAAGGTCAGCAACAACCTAATCAGTGTAGTAGCCTTAATGGATGCCAGGGAGGAAGGAAGGGAATGAGAGAGCAGAGGGAAAGGTGGACAGTGTGAAAATCCATAAAAGAAACGAGAGAAAAGGAGAAAGCAAGACACAGAGAGAGTGAGAGAGAAAGAGTGTGAGAGAGAGAGAAATGGGGGGGGAGAACAAGAGGGAGGGGGGAGAGTGATGAGTTATGACAAAGGCTCCATTCACTGCTAAGTGAGTGACTGACCGTTGCTTCCAAACAGCCACCCCCTCCATTCTCACAGGTTGGGGCTAGAGGAAGGGCATCAACCGCTTTTGCCCTCTCCCTACCTTCTCCCTTCTCTGAATCCACAACACAGAGCCAGGCCATTAAAGGACAATAGCTGCGTTTACATGAACACCTTTCTTCCGATCTGATTCAAATAAACCCGATTGTTTTTGGATCAAGTGTTTACATGTGGTGAGATCAATCCAATATGGTGTTTGATCGGATTCTAAAAAGGTGCACAACTCTGCACCCGATTCGAATTTAAATCGGGTTGGGTTTAATCGGGTTTATTTGGGTGTATATGTCACGGTTTTTTTGCGTCTCAGAGAATTAGAGAAACGGAGCGCTTGCCGTGCCGCACAGGGCGGAACAAGCGGTCGCCACAACAACGTCCTCCAGGCGGAGCCACTCGATTGTCCACGACATTGCAAGCGGCGCGAAGGCCAGCGGACCTTGGTCCTGCTCTTCGCCCCCGAGCGCCGCAGGCGCGAGTGGCCGCGAAGAGCGGGCCAGAGTTACGAAGCCGTGGTGAATGCAATCGTTATATTTATACGGCCTGGGCAAGCCCACGATAAACGCCCTGTCCAAGTGACTACAATGGAGCTAATGGCTAGGCTAGGCTAGGCTAGGCTAGGCTAGGCTAGGCTAGTAAATAAAGAAAGAGAGTAGCAAACGAGTGACGTCAGCGCCTTCACTATTGAATGGCTGCGTCGCCATCTGGTGGTGATTAGTGTGTGGTGAACTACAAAACGAGCGCTCTTACCACAGTCTCCCTGAGTTACCCAGTTACCCTGTAACATATACATGGAGAATTTTAATCAGGTTTATTTTAAATCTCGTTTTAACCCAATTAAAAGTGTCCATGTAAACACAGCTATTGATTACTGATTGTCAACGAGTCAATAAAATCCTCTCTGCATTATATTGACTGATAAATCTGAGCACTCCTGCTCCTACTGACATAGCCTACCAGCACACTGTACCAGAATTGCGTGCAAGCTTCCGACTTCCCCCTGGTGATCTAGAGGCAGAGCTAAACTGGCCTATGATTCTTTGCTATGCCATACAGACACCAAATGCATCCAGACCAAATGCCGCTCACTTCACATTGGGTGTGATTATTTTGTCATGTCATCCCAATTGCATCTAGAAAAGAGATGGTTGAAAAGAGAGAGGGTACCATAGTTTTGTACTTTTTCTGTTTTGTATGGAGTCCATGGAGCATTACTCTAATAGACCCCCAGGTGTGGTTATAATATGCAACTAGAAATATTAATCCTTCGAAACAGTGTGGGCTCGCTTCCACCCAAAAAATAATAGTAAAAGGTGTCAAGGTTCCAGGCAATGCTCTCTTTCATTTTACTGACGGGCCCAGTCCGGCCTGTTCGAAGTGGAGCGGTGAATCTGAGCAGCTATACCCTGTGTGTGTGTGTGTGTATGTACTGTACTGTACTGTACTGTACTGTACTGTACCTTACTGTACTGTACCTTACTGTACCTTACTGTACTGTACCTTACTGTACCTTACTGTGCTGTACTGTACCTTACTGTGCTGTACTGTACCCTACCTTACTGTACTTTACCTTACTGTACTGTACTGTACCTTACTGTGCTGTACAGTACTGTACCTTACTGTACCTTATTGTACCTTACTGTACTGTACTTGACTGTACAATACTGTACCTTACTGTACTGTACATTACTGTACTGTACTGTACTCTACTGCACTTTTCTGTACACTACTGTACCTTGCTGTACTGTACCTTACTGTACTGTACTTAACTGTACCTTACTGTACTGTACTTTACTGTACCTTACTGTACTGTACTTAACTGTACCTTACTGTACTGTACTTTACTGTACTCTGCTGTACCTTACTGTACTGTACTCTGCTGTACTGTACTGTATTGTACCTTACTGTACTGTACTTTAATGTACTCTACTGTACCTTACTATACCTTACTGTACTGTACTTTAATGTACTCTACTGTACCTTACTGTACTGTACTTTAATGTACTCTACTGTACCTTACTATACCTTACTGTACTGTACTCTACTGTACCTGACTACCTTACTGTACCTTACTGTACTGTACTTTTATGTACTCTACTGTACTCTACTGTACCTGACTGTACCTTATTGTACTGTACTCTACTGTACCTTACTGTACACTACTGTATTGTACCTTACTGTACTGTACCTTACTGTACTTTACTGTACTCTACTGTACCTTACTGTACTGTACATATTCTATGTGTTCTATATCTATGAATTCTATGTGTGTGTTTGTGTGTGTGTGTGTGTGTGTGTGTGTGTGTGTGTGAATACACTTTGAGAACCCCCCAGCGGGGGTCCCCAAACCACATTTTGGGAATCAGCAATGCTCCCCCTGGGACCCCTGGGTTTCCCTGAACCACACTTTGAGAACCAGATAAATAGCCAATGAAAAGCTTTTTCATAAACATAATGTTTTCATCTACAAGCTCACAACACTGCACATTGTAGATCAACTTCAGCATTAAGTGGTCCATCTATGTTTTTTATTAATAATAAAATCTGCAAAGTAACAAGTAACTGAAGCTGTCAAATGCTGTATTTATAGTAGAGTATAAGTAACAAAAATGGAAAGTAGAGTAAAAGTACCTCAAAATTGTACTGTAGGTGCAAGTACTTGTATATACTTGAGTAAATGTACTTGGTTACTTTGCAGCACCACAGAACAGCCAATGACAGACATGCCTTTAATCGCAGCTGTGTCAATCAGTAGAGTGGAGAAGGACATTTATAGATATTTATAGTTTTAACTCAGAATATATACATCACACAGCTTAGATATTTGGATCAAATCAGAGAGCAGAACTGTGTGAACTCAATGATATAAATAGCATATCTGAAGTGTGAACATTGCAGCCACAGCGCCTTAACATAAACATGGGTATATTATCCTCTCTCTCCACTCTGTCCAGACCCACTAAACCCATTGGAAATGCATTGGGTGCTTAAAGTTAAATATTTTTATATTTTTATATTTATACTACAAAACATTTCAAAACGAAAAATACAAGCACACGTGTCCTCAGTAAGCTGAACACATAACCATTTGAATGGTGTTGAAAGGTGTAAGTGTGTAGGAGTTGAATCGCGCCAAAGTTTTGAGGAGATACTGACTAGTATAGTATAGTATAGTATTATAGTATAGTATATAAATAATGAAGATAACATACGTGTGCTCGCCTTCCAGGCGAGCCCACAAATATTTCTTCCATGTCTATTTTTGGTTTCTTCCTGAAATCTGAAAGCCTCCGAGTCAAAAGGCGGCGAAGGCCCAATCAAAATACAGTACACCGCTTTAATGACACAAAAAAATCCCCTCCCTTTATTAGCCTATCATACGACAACAGCTGTGGGCGTGGCTAACTTCAGGTGGGTGGTGTTAAGGTGAAAACCAGGTATACTATCCGGGGAAAAAGGGTGATTTTTGGCTGAACGTGGTTTCGCTTGTAGCTTAGGGTCACCTCTTAACAACTTGGGTGCCAAACTCGTTCAGTAATGAGTTAAGGCCACTAGGGGTCACCCTGCCAAAAGGAGTGGTCTTGTTCATGAACGAGACAACAAGGGGTTAACTGGTACAGCTCTGCGTGCATGCTGTGACCTGTGAATGACCCTAGTCCATACGTCACCCCGTAGCTCAGAGAGAGAGAGAGAAACTGGATGCTCTAGGCTGCATTGATTTCCATTCTAGCCTGAAACATAAAAAGGGCTTTATCTATGAATGAGGTGAAAAGAACGCCAGGGAAGCAGAGATCTGATTTTTTTCACGGCGACACTTTACCGCGATGGTCGGCCGCGGTTTGGATTTTAGTTTCGCGAGCGTTTGTAAACAAATGGATTTTCTTCCTCAATCGTCAGCGGACACTCACGTGCACACGCACAAAGCTTCCGACGCTCTTCAAAATAAAGCGTGAGTGAACGGCGGCAGCAGCAACAGCTAGAAATGTTAGAAACCTTATATCCCTTGAGCATTTTTACATTAACCCCTTAATGCCCAAACCACTATAAATCCACCCAAAATTGAGTTTTATGGTATTTCATGCAAAATTCTTGATCTAAATGCATAACGTTTGCTTTCTACAGAGTGTTTATCCATGAAAGTGAATATGTACAGTGCATTAGATTTAATAATTATGCATTTTTAAATATTAACTCCTTCATGCCCAGAAGAAATAATCTTTAAAATGAGATATTGTGAAATTGCACATGCACAGAAATCAAATCAAATGCATCATATCTTCTTTCTACTCCTTTTAGTTATTAACCCTTAAATGCTTAAAGGGCCTACACCATGCTTTTAAAACTATATTTTTTGTATAAATATATGCTCAAAATTGAGTCTTAGACAGGTCTTAACCCCCAACACACACCCTGACCATTCCTCTTGTTTCTTATAGCTGTGCTATTATTAGGCCCTGCAGCTGCAATACCAAAACGGCCTTTGTTTGCTCAGTGGCGCATCTAGTGGGGTTTTTCCACCCTCCCCCTCCCCCTCTCCAACGTTGTCGACAACAAATAATGTAATATTGGGCCAATACAAAAATAGGATAATGTTCCAGCTCTGATTATAGCCTACTGTAGGCCTATGTTGTATGATATAAGCCTACTGTCAAATCCTCTTCCTCCTGGTTGGAGGCTTGGAGCGTTTTCATCTGCAGCGAGAGAGAGGAGAGGCGGGGTGTGGAGCTCTTTCTAGCCGGAGATAGTGAAGGGAGATGCGGGGTGGCCAGCCGGGGACAGCGATAGAAGAGGCGGCGTGTAGCCGTGGATAGAGAGAGGAGAGGCGGGGTGTGGAGCTCTTTCTAGCCGGGGACAGTGATTAAGCTCTCTATAGCCGGGGAGAGTGAAGGGAGGACCGGGACAGTCTGCTTGAGCTGCTTGTCGCGGCCAGGACCGCCGCTCTGTCCACCGGGTCGGAGCTGCTTGTCGCGGCCGGGACCGCCGCTGTCCACCGGGTCGGAGCTGCTTGTCGCGACCGGGGCCGCCGCTCTGTCCACCGGGTCGGAGCTGCGGCGGTCCCGGCCGCGACAAGCATCTACTTGGTTAAGAAATCGCGGTGGATTCGGCCACCACGGCTCGCTCCCACCCGGCCACCGCGGCGAGCTCCGCGGCTCGCTCCCACCCGGCCACCGCGAGCTCCCACCCGGCCACCGCGGAAAATTTAGGCCCAGGCTTCAGAAGGCCTCGGATCATTAAAAATAGGTCTTTTGTTTCCTTGTTAGAAGGGACGAAGCTTGGGTCCTCGCAGTCTATAACGTCACATTTATAGTGCAATCCAGGAACGTTAAGACTTCTCCTTGGACATGTTGATAGCAAAAATGTTCATAGAATAAAAGTGAGTGAGAGCACTGAGTGAGCAGCCCCAGAACAGTAAGCCAGCTGCAGATGGAAGTGGAGGCTAAGCAAATTAGAAACAAATGAGGGGCTGGGTTTAGAAGAGTAGCTCTGGTTTTTACCTGAAGGGCGGGGGGGGGGGGGGGGGGGGGAACGAGAGTGACGTCACTCTCGTCAACTCTCAGAACAGCACTGTTCTGAGAACCCGTGGAAAGCTTTTCATCTCTGTCTGCCCAAAACCAGAGAAAGACACAACGGTCAGAAATATGACTTTGTGAGGATAGAAGGTGCCAGTGGGACCCCAAAAAAAGGTTTTAAAATAGAAAAAGTGAAAATTCATGGTGTAGGTCCTTTAAACAAAACATCCACCCAAAATAGAGTTTCATAGCATTTCATGCGGGGAGGCAAGCTCTTCAGAAGATTAGGTTCTGAAATGACTTTTTTTGGCATTTTAAAATTCTACTCCTGGCCGGCTCCTCCTACGTCTCATGCTCTCACCACAGTCACCAGGTCCAGGACCATGTGCGTTGCACCAGACTCCCGATCCAAACATTTAATTCATTCAAAGACTTGCACAAATCTTCACATGTCACATTCTGGGTCGGGCCCTTGCCCTTCCCCAGTTCTACCACACTTTGCTCGCCCCCTCCCCTCCCCTCCTGTGAGTACCTGCTTGACAATCTGAACTCTTCCCGGTATCACAGCTGAGAGCTGTTGGCTAATAAATAAGTAAGACTGCCTAGTTGGCCAGAGACTATTTAAACCAGGACACTGTTTTCTTTCTGTGCTGGATCATTGTTTTGCTGTCCGTTCCTCAGTCAGTCTGTGTATGTTTGTACTTTTGTATATGAGTTCAGTGTATGCTTGTGGTAACTGTGTTTAACTTTAGTAAAGTCTTCTTATTTGCACTCCTTGGTTTCCTGCATGTACTTTGACATCGAGTTCTGCATTTGGGTCCTCACCACTACAACACCAGATCGTGACATCACAAGCTTGTAGATCTGCTATTCTTTTCTTCAGTATGGACATGCTGATGTTTCTTCAGGAGGTCTAACCTACTGAAACCCTTGTCACACTGTTTACACACAAAAGGTTTTTCTCCAGTGTGGACACGCTGGTGCCTCATCAGAGCCCCTAACACACTGAAACCTGTGTCACACTGTTTACACACGAAGGGTTTTTCTCCAGTGTGAACATGCTGGTGTGTCTTCAGACTTGCTAACTCACTGAAACTCTTGTCACACTGTTTACAGATGAAGGGTTTTTCTCCAGTATGGACATGCTGGTGTCTCTTCAGAGTCCCTGACTCACTGAAACCCTTGTCACACTGTTTACACACAAAGGGCTTTTCTCCATTGTGGATACGCTGGTGCCTCTTCAGGTGACCTAACTCATTGAAACTCTTGTCACACTGTCTACAGATGAAGGGTTTTTCTCCAGTGTGGACACGCTGATGTGTCTTCAGGTGACCTAACTGACTGAAACCCTTGTCACACTCTTTACACACAAAGGGTTTTTCTCCAGTATGGACACGCTGGTGTGTCTTCAGAGTCCCTGACTCACTGAAACCCTTGTCACACTGTTTACACACAAAGGGCTTTTCTCCATTGTGGATACGTTGGTGTCTCTTCAGAGTCCCTGAATCACTAAAACCCTTGTCACACTGTTTACACACAAAAGGTTTTTCTCCATTGTGGATACGCTGGTGTCTCTTCAGGTGACCTAACACACTGAAACTCTTGTCACACTGTCTACAGATGAAGGGTTTTTCTCCAGTATGGACACGCTGATGTGTCTTCAGGTGACCTAACTCACTGAAACCCTTGTCACACTCTTTACACACAAAGGGTTTTTCTCCAGTATGGACACGCTGGTGTGTCTTTAGAGTCTCTGACTCACTGAAACCCTTGTCACACTGTTTACACACAAAGGGCTTTTCTCCATTGTGGATACGCTGGTGCCTCTTCAGGTGACCTAACTGACTGAAACCCTTGTCACACTGTTTACACACAAAGGGTTTTTCTCCAGTATGGACACGCTGGTGTGTCTTCAGAGTCCCTGACTCATTGAAACTCTTGTCACACTGTTTACACACAAAGGGTTTTTCTCCAGTATGGACAAACTGATGTGTCTTCAGGTGACCTAACTGACTGAAACCCTTGTCACACTGTTTACACACAAAGGGTCTTTCTCCAGTGTGGACACGTTGGTGCCTCTTCAGGTTACCTAACTCACTGAAACTCTTTTCACACTGTTTACACAGGAAAGGTTTTTCTTTGGAGTGGACATGCTGTGTCGATACCACAATGAAACTCTTATCACATAAGAGGTTTTCTTTCATGTGTAGGTCATCAAAAGTTTCTTTACTTCTCCTGGCTGTGTTGAAGTCATCGCAAGATCTCGGTTTGTCTGTGTCTCCTTGTGGCTGGCCGGTTACACAGCTGGTGATTGCTCGACAGGAAGATGAGGGCAGCTGTCTGTTGTCCATCATTTGATGGTAGAGGTTGGTGTGGCTGACACTCTGACTCTCACAGTAGCTTTCTCACGGTCGTGCTCAGACTAAATGTGACGTTTATAAACTGTGTCACATCTTATTCAGGTCGACCAGAGCTCTGGTCTGACGTCACACAATACAAAACCATTGACATCATTCCTAATAACACCGATTGTGGCCCTTATATATGCCTCAATGTTATGACGTCACCCTTTGCCCCTCTCTGATTGGCTACGGGTCCACGGCATAAACACAGACACTCAATCTGGGACAGCCGGCCCATATCTGGGAATGTCCATATATGGACATATTGTCAGTCAGTCTAGTGTGGTTGACGCGACATGACACATTTGCTAATTAATTCTGTCGTTGTCCCTTTATGCCCATATATGGAGATGCCTGTCCCAATGTCATCATATTAAGTGCATATCTGGGAATGCCCATATTTGGCAATGACCATATATGGACGCTCCATATATGGCCAAGACAGAATTCATTTGCAAATCAAGACTGCTGACTATCATCGCCTGGATCTCCATATATGATGATAACGACACTGAACCTCATCAAACCCTGGCTATGCGTACACAGAGACAACTGGATCATCACCTAGATCTCCATATATGGAGATGGTAAATACCTCTACATCTGACCTCATGGACTCCATATCTGGATATAGCTGACCTGACCTGTGTGATGACTCGACCAGCTCAGCAGAAGGGTGTACATGCCATAGCAACCAGTGTTTGGTGGAATTCATTGACATAACAAATAAACTGAGACAAAAAGGGTGAAAATAATTAGCTGCTCTAACTTTAGAGTGGGCGAGAAGAACTGTACCATTGCTGCTGTCAGGGCTCCAGACTAACTTTTCACAGGTAGCACTGGTGCCACCTACCTTTTCATTAGGTAGCACCACCAAAAATTAGGTAGCACCATATTTTTTCTTTGTAGGCATAGCGTATTAGCGTGGTATTAATACATAGCCGCCGACAGTTGTGTTCATTTCCATACCATAAGTTTGCCTTGATGTAAATATTGACAATGACCCAAACTTGATATTTGCTAAATATTTTAATCTGAACTTTAGGTTTCTCTGCATGAGCAGAGTGGCTCGGAGGACGATCGGGGGTAGCCGACTCTTTTCAAACATGTTTGATATTTTCCTGGATCAGTACTGGTCTGGAAGACTGGAACAGCAGCAGGGGACTGAGAGAAAATAGGTACAGCAGCCGCTGATAGACGCAAGTCTCTGAGCATACATCTGACTGAGTGACAGATCCATCTCTTTTTTCTCTCCACCTCTCCCTCTGCCTCTCTCACTCACTCACACACACGCGCGCGCACACAGACACACTTTTCATAGCGCCCGTCCGTCCGTCCATTAGGTTGTATCATGAATGATTGGGATTTAAATTAAAACTCAACGGTAACGCGATCCAAAAAACAAACAAACAGAAGAAATAACGCTACCAGCCACTGTCTGCAGTCAGTCACAGGCTAGCACATCACATCAAAGAAGTACACGCCTATCCTGATCTACGGGGGCTCTCCCCTGATCTACAAGCCTACAACGTGGCACGGAAGGGACACCGTTTGATCTTGGAGATCTATGTCCTTTTTTTTTTCTTTTTTTTAATGATCAAGTGGTATAAAGCTTCAGCAAAACTCCTCAGTAGGGATGGGTATCGTTCACCTTCCAATCGACACGATACCCCCTTCGATACCTGGGAATCGATATGACACCTCTATGTTCTGTGTGCGCTACACCGTCATACGACTAATCATAAATCAGGCACCGTGAGAAGGAGCAACACTTGACTAATAGCACAGGAGAGAGAGAGGCATTAAGGGGTTAATAACAAAAAATGCTCATGGGATATCACCGGGCACCCTCTTAAGCCACCCACTTGAGTTGCAATGATTTTTTCTCTTTGAAGGTCCGCGATGCCATGGTCTCCATAGACTTCCATGTAATTCATAGTGCACGGATCGTGGACGCCCATGCCTAGATCATGCACCATGTGTGTGGAGGTTGTTCACAGCTTTCAAACAAAAAAATCTGCTTGGAAATCCGTTCAGGCATTCATGATTTAGCAGCCATTCTGTTTTCTTCAGATGTAAACAAATTTTTGATTTTTTGTTATTCTTATTATAATTATTTTTTTGTTCAAAAAAGTCCCAAACTCGGGAAACTCGGGGTTGGCACAGGGACCTAGCAATACAAACTCGGGGTTGGCACCAGATGTTAAGAGGTGACCCTAAGCTACAAGAATCAGTTTAGAAAAAAACTTTTACCAACGAAACCACGTTCACCCCCACGGCTCCCGGACTAAACCTAATGAACAGGTGGTTGTGGCCACGTAAAAACATAATTTTAACAGTTTCTGCACACTTTTTTGAAACAAATCTTTCTCCAATATAATCATAATACCCGATGATTGTGTTTTGTGGGAGGGAAAATCACGGAACCCTGTCTTTAATTAAGTTCCTCCGCTAGCAAGCTAATTAATCTGTTAATTTCACACACGCACGCACGCACGCACGCACACACGCACACACACACATCCATCCCTCCTTCCTTCCACGTGTGATCCGTACCGTAGAGCAGCTGCTCAGGCTGGGAGTGGCGCTCCCAGGTGGAGGCTTCTGTGGCACAGTGAATGTGCAGCTCATGTCACCTGCAGGCGGCTTGTGGCTCTCGCTGGCCCAGGCCGGTGGCCCCACGGGAGGCATGGGGGAGGCTTGGGGGAAGGCTGGCGGATGCTGGGGCTCCTCAAACTGAGAGTCACCTGGGAACAGGAAGCCAGAGTCAACAAAATGGGGAAAGCTGGGAAGCTATGAGATGCCATTCAATTACGTTAGTTCAGGGGTCTTCAACGTTTTCAGGCCAAGGACCCCAACAACCACAAAATAGATAACATATCCACCTGTTTCCGCAAGACTTTACTGTAGCATTATCTGCGGGACACTTCCGGTTAACAGCAGACATACAAGCTCACGTCGCGTCGCAGATGTAACCGTTGTGAGCTTGTAGATCACACTCGGCCGCGAGTCGCCTGCGACGCCGGAAATGTCGCGCAATGCATGATGGGATGTTGGAAAGTTGTGGATAGTTTCATCGTTTGACATCACAATCATCAGTGTATTTTGGATTCATGTCAATTTGTGTTTTCAGATTTTTAACCACATGAACCGTCAATACTTAATAAACTTGACCTTTCACTCTGTACTTAGTCTGCTCTTTATCCCCTCTACAGCAAACGTCTTTGCCGATCTACAAGCTCACAACGCCTCACGCTGCGAGGCGTTGTGAGCTTGTAGATCGGCTATTTTTGGCTAAAGTTCTCTGATATGGACACTAGTTTTGGACACTAGTGTTCAAGTGGTTAATATGAAAAAGAGGTTTCTATCACACAAAGATTTGGAGGACCCCCTGTAGTAACTCTGAGGACCCCCTAGGGGTCCCGGACCCCCTGTTGAAGACTCCTGATTTAAAGACCTAAGTGAATGATATGCAGCCTGTCTCTCTCCACTGTCAAATAAAATAAAGGCAGACCCCCCCCCCCCCCCCCCCCAATAATATATAGATATTTAGTTATATTACATATGTATTTATTATGTAATATAACAAGTTATATAATCATATATTTAGCTTTTTACATCCCATGTTCATCCCCCTTTTTACATGGGATGAACATGGGATGAGTCCAAAAGATAACATTCTTTCCCCTTAGCACCTAAGCAGGATCAGAAGCAGAATAATGAAAATATAAAAAGTGTCAAACCGAAGTCGAGGGAGACGATGGTGTCCCCAGGTGTCGGGGCCAGGTGGGTGAGGTCCTCCGGTTCCTCTTTGAGTTTAGTGAAGAGAGCATCACCCGGCTCTCCAGCCACATCCACGGGCTCTGTGCTGAAGAAACTGGCCATGTGGCAGGGCTTGAACAGGGATTCTGTCTGCTCCATGGAGAGAATCATTGACTTCTCCTCAATGTCACTGTGGGGCAGCGGAGGAAGTGAGAGAAGCAATGAGGTCTTTGGACAGAAAATAACATTTTGTATTTGTTATTTAACTCTAGCTTTAATAAATAGCGTTAAACCTGTCCAAAAGCCTCATGTCAGTTGGCAATGCACCCTTTGTCAAGTCCCGCCCGTTTTCCCGCCCCTCTTCACACCCATTGGTTGCTGTGTCTTGGTGGGACACTCGGTGGGACACTCCATCCACAACCATTTTAATTCAGTTGCTTCGTAGTGTTATTCTGTGCATTCACTTCTAATTTCAAACTTGGTTTCAGTGAAATGGAGCTGCTCAGTGGCAGTATAGTGACTCAGCGTATTTTTAAATGTTTTTATTTCTCCAAAAATGATGTTTTAGCAAATTTAACATAAAAAAGGCGGAACCAGGGCGGGACAAGGCAGATAGAGCCTGCTGGTTGGTCAGTCGCGTGCGTGCGCGTTTTCTGGTGTAGTCCGGCTGTGAGGCGTTTAATTCAATATTCTTGGTAATGAATGAGTAAAGTGCATGCTGTCCCCTGTCTTACCTGAGCACATAGTTGATGCAAACAATGCACTGGGGCTGAGAGTTGCGGGTGTTGTAAATGACAGTTCCCTGGGTCTCAACCCAGACGTAGCCTCCGTGTTTCGCCAGCATACGATACTGACCACTCACCGCCTGGCCCTTGGTGCATACTGCAGAGAGACAGACAGATCCACAGACAGGGTGATTGGTTTGTTCATCAGAAAAGCTGCAAAAATGAGCTCTGTAACAAACCGCACTCAGGACATAAAAGAATTAAAAAATAAAATAAGCTCAATTTATGGTTCATTGTTCAGGGGTGTGCCTTCAAAAAGAAAAGTAAGCCTTGCCGAGCCCCATAGGGCAGGAACCTATCTCCTGATTCTGTAGCGGGAGGCAGCTTGATGTACGAGTACACCCCCTGGACATGCAGGGACTTACCCCCAATTCCAACCCTTGCTGCTGAGTGCCAAGCAGGGAGGCACTGGGTCCCATTTTTCAGAGTCTTTGGTATGACCCGACCGGGCTAACCACAAGGCCACTGAGCTCAAAAAGCCTGGTTTCTGTTCTCTTAAACACTGATTATCTTGCACACTCTTGAAGAATTTGCAACAAACACTGCCGTCCAAAAGCTCAATCTTTTTTTACTTGAATGAAAATAATGCTCAACTTGCGAACTCTATTTCAGTACAACAGGAACGCTTGCGAGATCTTTGAACCTACAGTAACTGCAGATTGATTTGTGAGTGAAATCTCTCGAAGAGATTTGAGGGAAAAAAAGAGGTTCTGGCTTCGAACCAAAGTCCAGTACTGGCGTGGGAAAGAATCAAGACAAAGTGGTCACAGGGTCTACGGAAAGCTAGCGTGTCTGTGTGTGTGTGTGTGTGTGTGTGTGTGTGTGTGTGTGTGTGTGTGTGTGTGTGTGTGTGTGTGTGTGTGTGTGTGTGTGTGTGCGCACGTGCGTGTGCATGCGTGTGCATGTGTACAGTATGCGTGGAGGGCAAGTCAGGGCAACAGTATAAGCAGCACGGAATGAATGCATGTACAATATTAGTCACGTTGGAGCGTACCTTATGCCTGTGTGCACTTAGTGTTTGTTTGTGTGTGTGCATGTGCAAGTAAGTGAGTATTTGAAATGATGAAATGAAAGCCTGTTAATTGAGCATACATACTGTAGTTGAAGTCATGGATGTTTAAGAATGACAGAAACAGTAACACTGTTTTGCACAAAAATTGCAATTTGCTTCTTTTACCTCTACACGAGTATAGAGTCAATGATTCTTCTCACACACGCACGCACGCACGCACACACACACACACACACACACACACACACACACACACACACTGCACTGACTGTTGTCAACTTATTTTCCCCCAATATTTGGTTTGAAGACCTAAATCACATCAACTCCTTTCCTGTCCTGTTCCACTGCTTTCACAAAGACCTAATGATATAGAGCTGTCACTGAAGACACAAACCATGACACTTCAGAGCGCACGCACACACACACACACACACACACACACACACACACACACACACACACACACACACACACACACACACACACACACACACACACACACAGTGTCATTAGACTGTAATAGAGGCCACCTGGCCCCCTGCCAGCCCTGTGAGCGTGTGTTACTGTATGTTTCATGTGTATGTGGGTGCGCTCATGGCAGATGTGTAAGCCTTATCAGCCTAACGCTGGCCATGCTTAATAGAATAAAATACATCTCAAAAGCATGTGCTGGTTCTACTCACATGCAACACAGGAGGCAAACTTACAGTACACTACATACACACCACTATTGTGTAAGGTATACGTTGCATTTAATATATATCGTAGATATACGGTATGTAAGGTTGCAAAGATACCTCCTATCTGTTGATAACCAAACAATGAGATTGTTACAAACAAAGGCATTTAACCGCATTGAACCGGATTAGTCTGAAAAATTAACTTGAGTTGAAAGGAGAATTCCGGCCTTGAAGGCTATCTTACCTTTAGATGTACTTATTCTCTCTTCAAAAGACTTCAAAGTTTACAGCTTATAAACAATATTGGCCGGGTTTCCCAAAGCGATTTTAGCCCTTCGTAGCTCACACATGGTCATTAAGTCCAAGCCCTGAGCGTCATCTTCCCGGGTTTACATGGGTTCGGGCAGAGTGACTTATTTAGCCCTCTACAACTACACCAATATTGTGCTTAATAAAGTCTCACACCTGTCTAAATACGGTACAGCATTCTATAATTACCCGTATCCTCCGTGTTCTTTAATAAGAAGCTTTTTTATCCTATCGTTTTCTGTGTGTGTATTTCCTGCTTTTCCACATGCGCACCAACCCTGATCTATGGACACTGAGATGTGGGCATGGCCTTGCAAAAATGGGTCCGGAAATACATTAAGCACTTTGTTTGTGAAATCTGAATGTTGGTGTAGTTGTAGGGGGCTAAATAAGTCGCTCTGCCCAAACCCATGTAAACTCGGGAACATGCCGGTCAGCGCTAGGTCTCTACGACCATGCGTGAGCTACGAAGGGCTAAAATCGCTTTGGGAAACCCGGCCAATGTCGTTAGCCCCGTGGGGCTAACGAGCGGATTAACAATATAACCACTCGCTCCTGTTTGGAGCAGTGATCAGTTAGGGCAAATAGACAAAATAGCCTGTTTTGAAAAATAAATAAATAAACAAATATCTGGATCAGTCTTTTGGGAAGCAAATAACACCAACTAACGGCAAGAAAAGCCTCTGGGCCGGAATTGTCCTTTAATTTGCACAACCTGGGTTGCGGTCATGCACAGCCACAATGTACGTGTGTGTGTGTGTAACTGTGTATTTGTGTACTGACGGTTCTGGTGACTCTTGCTGACACTGTCCATGTCCTGGGCGTGGTAGAAATCGTAGACAGACCGGTCGAGTAGATCCTCTGAACTGTAGCCCATCAACTCTGTCACCCTGAACACACACACACACACAATGACAAAAACAATGTTAAAAACAATAGAGACAGAAACAGCGAGCAAATCCAACATGACAGACGGATAAAAGGGCAGGGGCAGTATGGTTCATTAGAGACTACAGTGGCAGAAGAAAGGATGGCTGGATAGATGGACGGACGGACGGACGGACGGACGGACGGACGGACGGACGGACGCGGCTAGCACGGCTATCAACATCTCTACATGGAGATGTTAAGACTTCAAAGGGCTTCATGTGAGACTTAGAAATCCGAAAGAGCAACAGATAGTCCTACAAAGCAAAATATAAAGTTCCTACTCCCTCTCATCCCCTCAATCTGCTTCAAGAAAAAGTTAATCTTTTTCCGTTGCTCTTGTCAAAAGTTCACTTTGTTAATGAAGACCTTGGAATTGGTGTGTGTGTGTGTGTGTGTGTGTGTGTGTGTGTGTGTGTGTGTGTGTGTGTGTGTGTGTGTGTGTGTGTGTGTGTGTGTGTGTGTGTGTGTGTGTGTGTGTGTGTGTGTGTGTGTGTGTGTGTTTGTGTGTTTTTTTTTTTTTTTATCTTTTTTCATAAAATACTTACTTGATGATTCTTTGGGATGTAAATTAAAAGGGCTCAAATAAAAGTCATCAGATTACAATGACATGTAGCAATGTGAGTACAAAGTTCCACAGCAATCACATGCTGTGTTCATGATTTGAGGCATTTTGTCTAAAATGGGCCACTCCTGCGCACTTTGGAAGCTAACCTTAGCTTGGAATATGAAAAATACGACAATACAACGACTATAGAGATAATGTGTACAGAGTTGCGTGATGTTTGGACAAAAGTAAAAATTGGTCTCCTGGTGGCGCTGTAACAGGCCGATCTGAGAATTCGGGCAGAGGTTCTGCCCTGGCATCAAGGGATTGTGTGTGCACAGTTTCACTGCAATCAGGCCAACGGTGCCGGAGATTAGCTGTTAACAGACGGACGGACGGACACATGCATGCACCCACCCACACACGAACGGACAGGGTGCAAAACATAGCTTCACTAACAGGGATGCTAATATAAATACTGTAAATAGACAAATGAATAAATGCAAATGAATAATACATTATTTAAATGAATAAATATGACATAACAGAAATACCAAATTACTAACTCTCTTTCTCACTTTCACTCCCTGCCTTGATTATGATGTTTCTTGTCTTTCTCTCATTCTTCTCGCAGCTCCTTCACACTCTCTCTCTGTTTCTCTTGCCCTCTGTCTTACAAGCTAAGGAGACCTTCTGTCTGACCAGCTGTCTGTCTGTCTGTCCTCAAATGAGACCAAAGTCCACACTGAGCCAGGCGAGGCAGTATACACACACACACACACACACACACGCGACAAATACATTTGCATAATTGGAGATGATTTGGGCAGCTATTAAATGCCACTGAAAAAGGAAAATGGGTCTTTGTTTGTGGAGAAGTCACGCACAAACATAAACACACATGCTCACTTTTCCCCAAGGGAACCTTTTGTCCTGCATAAGCAGCTTGATATTGTTACAAGTCCGTCTGTGCGGCATGCGTTTCTGCGATTGACTGTATGGAATCGTTTTCTGAATCCATTTGATATCCATGTGCCATTGTATTCTAGTGTTTTGTTCCCAGCCCGATGACGGCTGATGTGTGTTTGTGAGTGCATACAGGTATTCTGGGGCCTTTTCCACCGGCAAAGAACCGGTTCGGGTTCTTTCTCCCGCCTATGGGATGAACCAGATGTGAGCTTTTCCACCGAGAACCGAGTTGGTTCGCACCAAGGTTCCAAGAAGTGTAGCTAGAGAGTGGTATGTGCGTGCGTGCGTGCGAGCGAGTGAGTGCGCACATGCATGCGTATGTGCGTGCACATGCGTGGGGGCGTGCGTGCGTGAGTACGAGAGAGAGAGACTGGTTGCTGTTTGGCAGAGTTTGTACGCCTCATGAGAGAAGCTTATTTAAGGATTAACATGTCATCTCCATGCTCATTTTCTCACTGGCTTCCACTGCCAAACTAAAGTGATTTACTCAGCAGGCAGTCTTCTTTAGAAGTCTGTCCTGACGTGTGTGTGAAAAAGTTTTTGCATAGGGCATTTTTTGCTTGGTGGGGCTCTTTATTTAGAATTTACGCAGGGGTGTGTGTGGGTGTGGCCGGGTGTGGGTGTGTTAGAGCTCTTCACAGGTCCAAAATTACGGCCCCAAACCCTAATGGACCCAACTGGATCTGAGATCTTCTTCAAAGGACCATGAAATTGGTTCCGTGATCCGAGTGGACCCGACATTCTTTCTTTAACAACTCATTGTCTGCATTCATTAAACTTTGTCTTTGGTAGTTCCCTGCCACACTCTTTTATGTTTTTCTTACCTTTTAAAGTGTACGTGGCCGATCAGAAAAGATTGCATGTTGATGTGTCGAAGCGTCCCAAAGCTACTAGCTAACTAGCTAGCACGGAAATGCGGCAGAAGCGGCGCAGGATCAGGAAACAGACAAATGGGAGTTTTCCTGCAAAATTTTACATTGGCGTCAATGGAGAATCGTTTTTTTTTTATGTCCGGTTTGAAGCTGTTTGCGGTGCAGACAGGATGCACTACTTTTTGAGCAGATCGGCACCAGAGATTTTCGATCAAATGAAATAAAACAAATATCTATGGAAACTCGGGCGTGGCAACATAATAGGTCGGCTATAACTCGGGAAACGTGGGTTAAAACAGTCTCTCGGTCCTGTTGGGTATTTTGGGGATCGGGGAACCCTTGAAGAGTGTATGTGTGTGTGTGTGTGTGTGTGTTTCTCTCTACCTTTCATCACAGTAAGTGAACTTCATGTCCATGCTGTGACGGCTGAGAAATGTTTTGCTGTCCAGGGGTGTGTCGATGTTGGACGGATGTGGGACGGGTTCACACAACAGGACTGCACAGATGAGCGGAGGCTCCTTGAAGACGCAAGGCACGCGAGGGGGGCAGCCGTTGTACATCTTGAGGTGGCCCGTGCAATGCAACACCTGCAGGGAATGACAGATGAGGATGATAAATGTTGACATGACACGCAGTACAGATATTCATGTATGCCTAGGGTGCATTCCAAGAATGACACCTTGCAACAAGGAAAACGGCATTGCAATCAAATTAAAGCGTCATTTGTCTGTCTGAGAATGTTCTCCACTGCTTCTAGTTGTCTATCAGTGACGGTTTCAGAGCAGAGCCTTTTCGTTGCTCTTTCGTTACGTTCCAGCCAACAAACTTTGCAGCACTAGAGTAGGATGGTTCAACTTGAACCCTAAAATGTGCAGGTTGTGCAAATGTGTGTGGGTGAATGTGGTGAAAGGGTGAATGAGAAATATTGTACATCGCAAAGCATTTTAAGGATCGGAAAGACTAGAAAGGCATTATATATAAATGCAGTACATTTACCAATTACCATCAGAGACCTTGTGCATTCGAGCCTGGTGAATCGACTGAATTTCACTTCGTCCATCACTAGCCTAGTGGCAACTACCCTAGACGGTTAGTCTTTCATTTTCCTGCCCCCATCCCTAGTCTAAAGGCCAAATGGGTTGCAGTAATGAGTAACGAGTTCAAGAAAATAGTACAAAAGTTATTGTAAAAAAATGAAATAATAATAATATTTAAAAAACTGTTCCAGGTGACCCTACCTTCCAGTTAGCTGACTTAAGGTTGACGGTGCGCCCTCTGTTGGTGACGGTGCATTTCATCCTCATGAAGAAATCTCGCTCAGTGCACAGGTCTTTGCCTTTCTTGCTAAAGCCACTGCCTGATAGATACATAACCAGTTGGAAGAAAGAAAAACATGGTTAATCTCATGTATTTAAAAGATTATTCATAATCATAATATCAGAAGTTTAAATCAATAAACATTGGAAATCTCTGGTAAAGGAGGTAAATTCTGTTTTTATTTATGTAACTTAAATCTCATCGACCTCCTTTTGAAGTTGCCACTGCAGCCTGTTTAAACAACTCTCACATGCTTTGTCTTATCTGCCATACTGGGAACACAGTTCTATATGGTCACAGTTTAGACCCCTACTGTATCCCCTACAACTGCATGCATGCATGCACGCACGCGCACACACGGACACACACACACACACACACACATGCACACACACACACACACACACACACACACACACACACACACACACACACACACACACACACACACACACACACACACACACACACACATTCACTCACTATCACTCCACCCACTCCACTACAGCTCAGGGACTGAACTCTGACCTTGTGATGTAGCAACTTGGCTAGTGTTCCTGTTCCTATGTTTTTGTGTGTGTGCGTGTGTGCGTGTGTGCGTGCGTGCGTGCGTGCGTGCGTGCGTGTAATAACTCACAATGCGTGTTTGAATGGAGGTTTGGTCTTCCTTCTGTGTGTGTGTGTGTGTGTGTGTGTGCGTGTCTGTGCGTGTTTGTGTGAGCGTGTGTGTGAATATTATAACAACTTTTAGATTTTTTTACATTTAAAGTTTAACTCAAAATCGAACTATTTTTAAATAAAGTTTCAAATTCTAAAAGTTATCTTAATCCCAGGACAGTTCAAGAGCAAACAAATTTGTACTAACTTTTATGTTCACAAAAACAGTGTGTGACCATACAAATTAATATCCACTTAGTTTTAATTAGACCAAACACAGCCTTTCTAACCAACCCAGACATCATACGTGCGTGCGTGCGTGCGTGCGTGCGTAGGTGAATGACGCCGAGGTGGGGTGGGTGCCAGGGTAATACCCACATATCAGAACACACTCACACATGCACGCACCCACGCAGGTGCGCACGCACACACGCACACACACAAACAATGTCGGGAAGTGGTTTATGAAGTACATGTCTGTGTTCCAGAAAACGAGTGAAACAGAAACAGACAGAAAGGAAGCCTGTGTGTCAGAGTGTCTTTGCAAAGGAACGCTATCACCAGCCAATACACACTATTACATATATCACCATAGCCAATACATACTATTACATATATCACCATAGCCAATACGCACTATTACATCTATCACCATAGCCAATACACACTATTACATATATCACCATAGCCAATACACACTATTACATATATCACCATAGCCAATACACACTATTACATCTATCACCATAGCCAATACACACTATTACATCTATCACCATAGCCAATACACACTATTACATCTATCACCTCAGCCAATACACACTATTACATCTATCACCTCAGCCAATATGCACTATTACATCTATCACCTCAGCCAATACACACTATTACATATATCGCCTCAGCCAATATGCACTATTACATCTATCGCCTCAGCCAATACACACTATTACATCTATCGCCTCAGCCAATACACACTATTACATCTATCGCCTCAGCCAATACACACTATTACATCTATCGCCTCAGCCAATACACACTATTACATCTATCGCCTCAGCCAATATGCACTATTACATCTATCAACTCAGCCAATACACCAGGGCAGGAATATCATGAAGGCCATGAAGTCCATGACTGTTGTTGCCCCTCAGTTTGGCCTTGTGCCCCTCAAAAAATGTCATGCTCTGAGGCCACAGTGGCCTTAATGCCCCAGCTGACTGTACCACTTTTCCCTCTGTATCTGTCTTGTCAATATGTAGACACGAGTCTCTTTCTTGTCAGTATGTAGACACCAGTGACCCCATTGACTTGACTGGGAAAGTGTAAAAACGGCAACCACACTCGCAATTTCCTAGAATTGCATCTTTCTAGTTTCACAATAAAAATCATCCTTAACCCTTAAATTCAATTAATTATTTTAATGGTCCAAAATCTTGTTTTATTTGATGGCCTTCCTGCCCTGGCATTTGGCCTTTGTGCCTTCAAACAATGGACAACAGCAAAGGCCAAGTGGCCTTGCCCCTAAAATGAAGAAATTCCAGGCCTGCAATACACACTATTACATCTATCACCTCAGCCAATACACACTATCAGCCTACATCCATCACCTCAGGTAATACGCACTATTACATGATACTGTATCACCAATCAGCCAATTCACACATAATTTCACTGAACATTCCCATTTAGCCTTCTTCATGTAGACAGAATATAGTACACACTTATTAGGTTTCATAACGTGTGTCTGTGTGCGTGTCTGTGTGCGCGTGAATGTGCGTGTGTGTGTGTGTGTGTGTGTGTGTGTGTGGGTGTGTGTGTGTATGAAAGACACCATGGAATACCATGGCTCCCTATCAGAGAGAGATAATGCCCTCCCCTCTCTCATTCTCTTTCTCACTCTCTCTCCTTTTCTTCTCCCCGTATCAAAGCCCTTATCAGCCACCGTCCTGTCGTCCAGGCACACGTACACCAGCCACGCGCTTTTCTATCTCGCTAGAATTGATGTTCTGTTGGCTATATGGACTTTGTTACTTGAGTGCGTGTGTCTACAGTGGAAAATGTAATCTTAACACATTGACCGCCATTTTAACATACCTCCGTACTCCCACCTGCCATTCGTCTCCATAGACTTCCATGTAATTGGGTGTGCACGGATCATGCACACCCATGCCTAGATAATGCACCACGTGTGTCCACATTGCTCACAGCTTTCAAACAAAAAAATCCGAATGGAAATCCGTTCAGGCATTCATGAGATAACAGCCACTATGTTTAACAAAGATGGCTGCCAAAATGGCTGCCATGCTTGAAAGATGGGGTTGCTATGGGGGTTAAACATGCAATTTCGCGATTGCTATCATGCCTACTCCATTTTTTGGGGTCAAAAAAAAATTTTGAAAAAAAAATTTTTTGATTTTTTTTTTTTTTTTTTTTTTTTTTTTTTTAATTCTCTTTTTTTTTTTTTTTTTTTTTATTCTCGGGACTATCGGGCCTGGCGGGGAAAGACATTGGAATAATCTCGGGACTATCGGGCCTGGCAGGGAATGAGTTAAAGGAACGTATTTTTTGGTTTTGGGCTGAGGGAGCTTGAGCATGACCCCGTGCTGGGTCCTTGAGCATGACCCTGTGCTTTCATACATGCACACACAGAGTGTGTAGCAGTGGTGTAAAGTAACTAGTAGTCTACATTTACTTTACAAGTACTGTACTTAAGTACTTCTACTCCACTACATTTATGACATGATGGCTATATGCAAATAGCCGATCTACAAGCTCACAAAGTGACGTGTTGTGAGCTTGTAGAGCTTGTAGATCTGCTATTTTTATAGGATTTTAAACTTTTTATACATTTGGAAACTGTTATTATGATTACTGAGAACTTTTAGTACTTAAGTTTATTTTGACACCAATACTTTTGTACCTTTACTTATTCCACTACATTTTTTTATTCAAGACATCTACTTGTAAGTTGTAACACAGTATGTCTACATTAGAATGTTGATACTGTACTTTTTCCACCACTGGTGAGTAGGATTGGTTCTCAAAGTGGGGTCCGGGGACCCTGAGGGGTCCTTGAGGGAGTTCCAGGGGGTCCCCAGGCCCCAGCAAAATGATAGATAGTTATGAACCAAATAGACCCTTATAGGTCTGTAGTGCAGAAGCAAATGGACCCGTTCAACCCCCACCGCTCTCCGCAATTCTCCCCCACTCCTTCAGCTTCTGGCTAGGGGAAACACTGGCTTATCACTTAAAAGATGAGGTGATAGCTCTTTACCTCGGACTATGATAAAGCCTTTACCTGTTGTCTTCATTGTGAGGTTGTCTCTGATCTCATCATGGTCACATGGGTGGGTGAAGTCAAAGATACTGTGACCGGTCAACTCTACCTAAAGATGAGAAATAATATATAATAATAATTAGAAAGAGGCAATTCCGGAGCATTTGCTAAATTGCAAGATTGCCTTGACACGAGTCGTGGGTTGTGACCGCCGGGACCCGAAGAATATGCTGGCGTCTGAGGCCAGGCAATGTGCTATTTAAATTTGGTGCTGATTGGGTCCTGCGTTTGTGACGCATGGCGTTTTTAAGAAATAAGCTCCTCCCACAAATGTTGCAATTTATTGTCACATCACTCCTGCGATCGTGTATTTCATTCTTAGTCCATGGGCCATACGAGACGTCGCGATCGGAAGCTATCACAAAAATGTGAAAAGTGATGAATCATCGCTAAACCATAGTTTTGTGGGGCCGTTTAGCCCAAGGAATGTTTTTTGTGCAAAACACATACTTGCAATCAGAATCATGAAAAGCCCCTAGTTTGACCCCTTATAAGCTACTTAAAGCAGATTTTTCTTTTTTTTTTAGCATTTTCTTTCCTGTATAGTAAAGTTAATGGGACACCAACTTTAGCAGCTAAGAACACCAATTTAGCTGTGACTCAGGAAGGGTTATCATACCAAAATATAATCTACAGATATAGAGCTTCTCAAAAATGCTAAGTAACCTTTGCCACCTTTCCGAGTGACATCTTGTATGGCCCATGGACTATTTGAAGGGAAGATTCGCTGCAAAGATCATGTTCTTGCATTAAACGGTTGAAATGTGTGCATTTGTGGCACCCCTTTTATGGGTTAAAGTGGAAATTATTTTTGGGTTGTGGTGAGTACACGACCCTCACCATGTGATTCAAATTTGAGGTTGATTGGATATTCATTGTATAATAGTCTAACTTTGGAAGCCAATTCACCATTTGTCAAGTCCTGCCCGTTGTCCCGCCTCTCTTCACACCCATTGGTTGCTGTGTCTTGGTGGGACACTCGGTGGGACACTCCATCCACTACCATTTTAATTCAGTTGCTTCGTATTGTTATTCTGAGTGTTCAATTCTAATTTCAAACTTGGTTTCAGTAAAATGGAGTTGCTCAGTGGCAGTATAGTAACTGGGCATGTTTTTAAATGTTTTTATTTCTCCAAAGTTTATGTTTTAGCAAATTCAACATAAAAAGGCGGGACAACGGACAAGGCAGATAGAGCCTGCTGGTTGGTCAGTCAGGGACCAACAAGAAGGCTAACAAAGGGTGAATTACAGACAAACGGTACTATGGACTAATCAAAATTCTGTGGTTTGGTTAGGTGAAGCTGAATAATATTCAGCCTAATTCTATTCCTGAAATGCTATGTTATGGGGGAGGGATTACTGTATATTGTATGTGTTTGTACCAGACGGAAACTGATGATCCGCTGTGGGCGACCCCAATGGGAATTAGCCGGAAGAAGAAGAAGTGTTTGTACGTAAATAGTCTAAATATAGAGGTGCAACACTGTGTGCGCCTACATATCGTCGTTGTCGGGTGAAAACCTTGTATGTCCAAAACCGTTGGTTTTGCATTTATCATTTTAAAAATGATTTAAACTAGTGAAAAAAGCCGATCTACAAGCATACAACACCTCGCACCGCGAGGCGTTGTGTGCTTGTAGATCTGCTGTTCTCACTACTTTTGTGTGACGGCCTTGTATGATGAAGCAGGGCTTTACTTTGCGAAATAACGTACAAATTTGAAATTTGGAGATACGAGGTTTCCACCTGTCAACGACGATATAAATCAGGCTGTTCTCAGGGGTGTCGCACCAAATTCTGGGCCCTGGGTACGAGGACTCACTGCGGGACCCCCATGAATGTTCTACCTAGGGGGAGGGGGTTTAACCCATTTAGACTGGGAATGCATTAGTACGCAATATTTTGTGTTTTAACTATTGAAGAATAGCAGATATACAAGCTCACAGCGTGGCACTGTGTGTTTGTAGATCTGCTATTTTTGAAAAATCTTGATTTTCTTTGTCAGTGGTGCTCAAAGTTTTTCATGTGAAGGACCCCCAAAATGATATTTGGCCACGGACCCCCATCTCAAAATATTTAGTTCCAGGGACCCCCCAGAAGCAAAATTTGAGTTACAAATGTTCTCTTAAAAAATATGTGTTCAAAAAGATTTGCACACATTTTCACAACTTTTTCAAAAATAGCAGATCTACAAGCTTGCAGCGCGGCACTCGGTGCCGCGCTGTGAACTTGTAGATCTGCTATTTTTCAATAGCTAAAGCATAAAATAATTAAGGCCCCTCCACCTTGGGCCCTAGTAACACAGTCCCACTTTCCCCCCACCCTTGTGACGCCCCTGCTTGTGATCACAGTACCTGTGTGAGGCCCATGAACTTGTTGATGTTTTCAGACAGGAAGATCATGTCACCATCGGAGGTTACCACGGTGACAAATCCCTCCAGAGATTTGAGGTACAGGCTGTCCAATTGTCTGTCCGCGTCACTATTGATGCAGCCTGAAAACACACACACACACACACACACACACACACACACACACACACACACACACACACACACACACACACACACACGTATTTTGGAATTAAATTATACATATAGCAGGCAGAACTATACTCTGAATCATTAATGGGTCATTGTAATGTATTGTTAACAATATCTTTAAACTGGAACAACTTTGATAAAGGGACCAGTAATCATTTGTATGATTAGTTAGATGTATGTTTCAGAATAAACCCAAAAGTACCTTTTACTAAGCCAAAAGGCAAATTACCTGTCCCGTTGCCTACTGTAAGCTGTAAGAAACCAGTTCCTTCAATAATAATAATGAGTGTGTGAGTGTGTGTGTTTTGTTTTCCATCTTTAAGCTTTGGATCTGGGCCAAGACAAACCAGCGCAGATCTCTGCACACACACAACCCCGAAACACACACACGCACGCACGCACGCACACACACACACACACACACGCGCACACACACACGCACGAGTGCGCGCACACACACACACACACACACCCTGCAAAAATTCAATACAGTAATCATTATCCATTGCATGCATTTTGCATAACTATTATCAAATGTACAGAGCACATTATCAAAACTTTGACCGAGTCCAGAGTGACCACAATGATAAAACTCGGGCCAACACTCAACTCCACTGCAACTCCTTGCGGTGCTAATTGATGCAGAAGTGAGAAAACAGAGATAGCGCCTATCTGGCAGCAACTCAAAGGGGAGTATGTGTGTACTGTACTGCATGTGTGCGCACACGGCGCAGTTGTGTGTATAGTCGGGGGCTCCGTGCGGTGGGGGTGGGGGACTGTGATTCCTCCAGTGTGCTTCCCTGAGATAAGGGAGCATCGTTCTCAAGGCCTCGACAAGGCCTGGGGCTCGAGTTTGGAGCCGGGCCCAGATAGTGTTTAGTCCCAGGGGAGCTGAGAACTTTCTCATGGGTCCTGGAGAGCTGCATGGGGCTGAGAGCTTCTGGGTCACTCCGCGGAGCACCGGCACCTTTGCCCTAAATACTTAAGGGCGATTACCGGTCTTTCGCGGAACAGGACGTTTTTTCTCTCTGTTGTTCTTTGGTTGTGTAACTGTCCAGCTTTCACAATAATAGAGTCCAGTACAAAGAGTCTGACATGGATAACACTCGTTTGGATAATACATTATTTCCAGTTCTATTTTTAGCGTTATCTGCCTTACAGCTTAAGTAGTGGAGAGTGAGGCAAAAGATGTGAGGAAGAGGGGACTTAAGAGACTCAAAGCCAGAAACAAAAGTCATTCTGAGCTAAATGAACTCTCCTCTCCTGAGTATTAGGGAGTTTTTGGGAGCTCAACCTGTTCAAAAGGCCCTACTGTTTCCCCCCTTTCTAGTGGTACGACCCAACTAAGGCCCCTAAAACAAAGCCTAATACGTTCCAGCGATAAGCTGCAAATTACAGCACCATATTCACAAACTGAAACCATATAATGACAACAGCCCAGCCAGGTGCGCCGGGTCCAGCTGGGGTTTTGGGACGCACATCGCTAATCAGGGTCGGCCGTTCACAAACGGCACCACTATTAGCCTACAGCAACATCGTGTTCCACTTGAGCTGCTGTTTCATAACTGAAGCAGTCCTTGTACAGCTGCCTGTATGATTCGCTGTGTGTGTGTGTGTGTGTGTGTGTGTGTGTGTGTGTGTGTGTGTGTGTGTGTGTGTGTGTGTGTGTGTGTGTGTGTGTGTGTGTGTGTGTGTGTGTGTGTGTGTGTGTGTGTGTGTGTGTGTGTGTGTGTGTGTGTGTGTGTGTGCATGGCGCCAGGCAGGCCGGTGTTATGGCTAGCGGTGTATCAGCAACGGCGGGCCAGCGTTGGGCAGAGCCCCCCTGTTCCTGCCCAATCTCTCTCCCCATCACTGTGCAATCAGACGAGCGCGGGTGATAACACTATCACCTGCTCCATCTCTCCTCTTTTACTCCACCGTTAATCTCCCTGTCCTCTCGGCTTCCACCTCCTGTCCTCCACCCTCCCAGCCACCCCTTTTTCCTACTTCTTCCTCCTTTCCATTAATTCCTCTCCTCCTCCTTTTTGCTAATCTCCCTCACCACAAACACAAACTATCAATACTAGATTAAGACAAATTCAATATAATTGGATAATGAGAACTTACATAACCCTAGAGAAATTAAAAATTCAATCCTAACATTCCCGAGCATGTTATAAATGTAGTGAGCACGGGCGCCTGCTGGCCAACTGGTCCAGGCGCATACCGCTTAGGCATTGCCACATAGGCATGGATGCCTGGCGGCGTCGCTGGTTCGATTCCCGATCTGGACGACCTTTGCCGCGTGTCACTCCCCATCTCCTGTGGCCAGACTGTTGACTCCCACAATTTGGAAATGCTCCCGTCATACAGTCTGGGGTAACGTAAGAAGAACGATGAGTACCCGGTCAAAGCGGAAGTGAAGCCTCCTCCCCACTTCCGTTTCGTTTTTAATATCTGCACATTTATCCTAATATAAATAAAAATCATCTAAGCATGTTGTGCTTGCTGTTTAGCAGAAATGACATTTTAAAATATATTTTCATGAACGGAAATGCCAGCTTCCATTACTCGCCGTTCAGGAGGTGTAGTTCCAGACTCTATATGCTGTAGCATTTGGAGATTGTGGAAAAGTTGTCTGGCTACGCAAGACTACTCCCCATCTCTCCCCCCTTTTCCTGTCAGTCTGCTATTTTCACAATAGAAAGTATTATTATTTCTTTTTTCAACTTCGACTTTCGACTTTCTCTGGCGGGAGTCGACTTGTGTAATGAAGTCGACTTGTCGACTTTTTCTTTAATGCCCTAGGCCAAACCTGCCTACCAGTCACTGGTAGGCATCTTTCTGAACTGTGCACAGCCCTCCTCTGTAGACAGAAATGGTGCAATCTTAGCATTAGTGAGGACCAATTATATGACAACAGATTGAAAATGGGTGAAGTACATTCCTGAGTGTCACCTATGAATTTAAGTGTATTAAAGTGTCACCTACAGTACATAATGACATGCCCTAAATAGGGACGCCAGGTCGAAAGCGTTTAAATCACTTTTCAAAATGCACTTTTGTTTTAGAAAAGCCTTTGTTGATGTACTTTTGTGGGGTTTGCTTTTTGTCTATTTCTTGTGTAAATAACCTTGTAGCTATTATTTTGAAAAGTGCATTGTAAACATTAATTTGATCATTACCGTGTGCGGTGCAGGAAAGCGGAATCTCATGCTATTCCCAGGGTTCAATAGTACGGAGGATTGAGATGAAAATCTTTTCATACAAGTGTGAAACTTGGTACACTTGGGGCCCTGAACATTTTCAGATATGGAGCCATCGCAAAAACAGCACCAAGGGCATGTCAGCCATTTTCTCCATTAGCAATTAATGTATTTTAAATGAACAAATAAGGTGTCTAGACCATACATGGGCAACTGGCGGCCCGGGGGCCACATGTGGCCCCCACCTTCACTTAATGCAGCCCGCAGGTTGATACCAGAATACTGGTACATTATTGATTTCAGCTGTTACTATTCCAAACATGCAAACATTGTCTATATTAGTAGCTTAATGACTAGTATAAATGTTAGCCTTTTTTTATGTCCAACATATTTGTATTTAAAGTTCATAAAGTTAAAATGAGTATAACTAAACGCATTTTAAATTAAATCAAAATGTTTCAGGATTCCAATTAAAAAATAACAAAAAATAATTCAGGATTCCAATTCAAAAGAAGCAAAAATAGCCGATCTACAAGCTCAAAACGCGCCGAAGTGAAGTGTACCAAGTTTCACGTTTATATGAAAAAGAGAACGATTCCCATAAAATCTGGTCTCAATCCTCCGGACTACACAAATACAAAGTGTACCATACTGGTAGCGTAGTGGTGAAATCCCTCTGAAAACCACATCTGCTCCCATGAACATTAGTTCCTTCCGATCCATATGTCTGTCCTCTGCTAAGCTGGTTGCACACTGCTGCGTTTTTTCATTGCTTTTTGGAAATCCGAAACCGCAAAAAAACGGTTTTCAGATCAAGGAGAGAGAGAGGAGAGAGAGAGCAAGGAACCAATGGCGACAGTTGCGAAAATCGGAAAAAAATATACCCCGAAAATAAATACGAAACTGGCGGCAGTGTGCAAACGTGATTGACATAAGGTGAGGTTGATTTTTTTATTTACGTGCTCCAAAATCTGCGCCGATATTCTGCAGAAAAAAACGCATCAGCGTGCAAAGACCTTTAGTTTTCCTACTGTCTCAATAAACAGAGTACAGTGAAGTACTGTTTTGTCTTACTGTAACTACTGTCATACTACTGAATTACTGTAGTGATGTACTTTAACTGTGCGGTCATACTGTAACTACTGTCATACTATGACTACTGAAATACCGTACTGTCATGCTGTAACTACTGAATTACTGTACTGTAGGCACTGAGACACGCAGGCACTGTGGAATTTCAGAACAATAGGTCTCACTCCTCTGTCTGGCCTCCGGCAGCTTCTAATTTTAAATAAAAGAACAGGAAAGTGAACAAGTGGACAGACAGTAGCCAACCAGCCACCACTGCGAGGCAGCTGGCTGGAAATAGCATTTGTATTGTACGCCATCGTGCCCCATTATAGCCAGAAATGAAAGTGCTTTTGGTTGTGTGCTCTACAACATGCGATTCCAATTTGCGGTTGATTGGATGCAACATAAATCATTTTGTATAATGGGCCCCTCCGCAAAATTTTGAAGCCAATCATAGTCAAGTCAAGTCAATTTTATTTCTAGAGCACATTTAAAAACAAACAGGGTTAACCAAAGTGCTGCACAGTATACCAGTAAGACTCCCTAATCGGGAGATAAGCGACTGTCAGGTCGCAAGTATAGGAGCAGTCTGTAGGAGCAGTGTCCATTAATGTTGTCTGCAAAAAGCAACCTCATGGTGGCGCTAGGAGAGGGGCATGTGAGAAATGGAGGTTGTGGTTTGCCAGCCAAGGAGTGTGTGTGCAAAGTTTGGCATGGGGGCAACGGTGACAGGGATAAGAGTAGAGCCAAAAGTGTGACGTGACATGACGGACAGATGGACTGGCGGACTGACAGACAGCTGGTGGAGGTTTTCATAGTAACTTGCGACCTGATGGTCACAATAAAACAGTAAGACGCCTAAGAGCGAAAAGCCCTAAAGGGCGAGGTCGCGCAGGACGGAATTCGCACAGGACGGAATTCATTTGCAAGTGTGATTTGAGATGTGGTTGGTTGTTTAAGTTGGACTGACACAATATGTCCATATATGGGCATTCCCAGATATGGGCTTAATATTGATGGCATAAAAGGGATTCTATTGTATGGGAATTCCCAGACATGGGATTAATATTGATGGGCATAAAAGGGATTCTATTAGTGTGGTTGCCCTAACAGGGCATCATCTCGGAATCAGATGTAGAGGTCAGCTCCATATATGGAGATTTAGGTGATGATCCAGTCGTCTCCATACATGGATATCCAGAGTTTGATCTTTGATGAGGTGATGTCAAAATGTGATGAGAAATAATGTGCGCCAAATTGAATGAACTTTGGACAAAATATTTAGGAGGTAGTAGCAAAAAGTGTGTTTTGGTCGAGTTAGACATCCATCATGATTGTTTGACCTACAGTTTAAAAGTTATAGACAAAAATGTATACTGTATACACTTTGGACATCGGCATCAACAACCATGATACCGATTTTATGATGGGGGCTCATCACTGGCAGGTGAGTCAGTGGGACACAACAGCAGAGACAACACACTGGGTGCGTTTATATGCACATTCAGAATGCCATTCAGAATGAACTTATTCTGAATAGAGCTTCATTCCCAAACGTTTACATGGGACCTGAATACAAGTATCCCTCATTCCACTGTCGTTTACATGACCAAAGGATTCATTCGGAATAGAACTTTGGGCATGCGCAAAGTAGGCCTACTTCAGGTCGGAGAGGGGGGGGGGGGGGGGGGGCAGTTCAGACAGCAGTTCATTCCGAATGGAGCGTTTATATGACAAATGTATCCCGATTGAAACGGCATAAACCACCTCTTCAGACCAGAATGAAAATTCATTCGGGTCAGACCGGAATGGCCATTCCTAAACGTTTATATGAGCATTTCTATTCTGAATGAGCAGTCATTCAGAATATAAGTGGAATACATCTGTGCATATAAATGCACCCACTGTGTGTGGGGAGTGATTAATTAGCATAACTAATAAATTGAGGGGAAAAAAAGTCGACACATGTCATTTCCCAGTCCCCCCAAGCATTTTTTTCCGAATGAGCGCTTGCCCCACCTTGAAATATTTTCACGTTTGTGGTACCCACTACAGGCAGAAGTGAAATAACTTTTGAAGGTGCACTGTACGTACCTGAGGCAAGCAGCTTGTGTGTACGTAGGAAGCTGATAACTAGCCTCATGATGGAGGCTTTGTCCAGGTGAGAGCTGACACTGTTGGCCATGGGGAGCTCGTGGGCCAGTTCGTAGAACACCTCTGTCTCTTTGCTCCTCCTGCAGCGTGCAGCATCTCGTGACTTCTCTTTCCGACGCTCTGAGCTGCTCCTGTACACAGAGAGGACAAAGTAAGTGGAGGACATGTAGTTTAGAAAGGACAATATATGGCCTTGGTCGGCAAGTCTAGCACTTGGACATTCCCCATTTCCTGTCAGTCTGTTCACTATTAATTAAGGTAGAAAAAGAACCAAAACAGGACGTTGAGGCGTTACCCTCTGACGTTACTGACAAGATGTGACGGTTTTCATAGTTAACTGCAACCTACGGTCGCAATTAGATGTTCTTGAACATCTAGATTTCAGGGCGGCCGAACTTTATGACTTTAGGCGGCAAATAAATCTCTCCGGACATTATAGCCAATTAAAAGAGATGGCAATTTGCCCGGACCACTGGCCTTGCGGTCCGGACACCTACTGCATGTCTTTACTGCACTACTCTCCCTATCTCTCTCCCTGTTTCCAGTACATCTCTGCTATACACTATAAATAAAGGCATAATAGCCCCCAAAAATATCTCTCACACACACACACACACACACACACACACACACACACACACACACACACACACACACACACCCCTAAAGATGCCTAAAGAGACTTCAAAACATTACTGGATTCACTGCGAGGTGAAACTACCATATCTACCAGTATCTAGTTCAAGTTGTGCGCCGTCAACGCAATAAACCCGCCCTGGCAACGACACACAGGCTCATAACATGGCGCTCTTGAGAGAGAGAGAGAGAGAGAGAGAGAGACATGACTATGTGGTGATGAATCAAATGTTGAGCCATAAAGGTCATGTTTCGTCATGTACCATAGCTCAGGTTTAGGCTAAATATTTAGGATTTGGGGGTAATCTGGCATCGCTACCACCAACCAGACAGGATCAGAATGCTGTGGGTTCAAACTCAAATCATCTGTTTTGCCTGTCATCCCCTATCCTGTACCCTTCATAGCTTTTTGTAAAGTTGTATATATTCAATAATAACGTGTGGTTGTCACAAAATCCCACAGCACTCTGTAACGTGTCTCACAGCACACCAGTGTGCGCCTCGGCACTCGCTTTGAGAACTACAGCCAGAACCCGAGTACCCCCAATATGCACTGCGAGGTGCACTGAGGTGCACTTGAACCTCTGCGTACTGGTATTTATGGCTTGGAAGAAAGACAAACAATTTGGAAAAGTTGGTGTGCGCCCTAACCTGACTCCGCCAGATGATGGCAGCAGTGCGTTCCGCCCTACTTTTACGTAAGTTCAGCAGGTGATTGGATGGGGCCGTCTGTCTATCACAGTCTGGGAGTGCCAACTCCAACCACTCATATTGGCCTGTCTGCATGACGTTACACCCAGAATCCGCCTCCTGGGTTTCTGTTGCACACCCGTAGCTGCCGCTGATTGGTCCGGACTGGATGCATTATTTTTCTAAAGTTTTTCCCCAAAAAATGTGTTAATCGTTGTTGTGTGCGATGATCACAAAATACACTACTCTGCGTTAATGCGACACACCCGTGGACGAGGTCGGGGAGGGAGAGCGAGCGCTGATCGCTCCCACTACGTTCCATGGACTTTGTCACTCCGCTTCTAGTCTCTAGAGAACAGACTCCATGCTAACGCAAGGAAGAGCAATTATTTATTATAATTATTATTAGGGCTTTGATGCAAGTTCTGATGGGTGCAGCTGCATAAGTTGTGTTGCTTAAAGTAATGCGCCGTTCTGCTCTCCTCTCAGCTGCTGCTTAGCGGGGGGGGGGGGGGGGGGAGTTTAAAAAGTCGATCGACGCATCGATTTTCGGGCACGACGCGTTGATTCGCAAATAATGCGTCGATTAACACATATGGTGCCAACCCCGAGTTTCCCGAGTTTGTATTGGTACTACCGCTGTGCCAACCCCGAGTTTCCCGAGTTTGGGCCGATTTTGGAAAAAAAAAAAGTTTTTTTTTTTTTTTCAATTTTTTTTTTTTTTTCAAATTTTTTTTTGGGACCTCCAGAAATGTATTAGGCATGATCGCGATCGCGAAATTGCATGTTTAACCCCCATACCAACTCATTCTTTCAAACATGGCAGCCATGTTTGTTTACATCTGAAGAAAACATAATGGCTGATAAATCATGAATGCCTGAACGGATTTCCAAGCGGATTTTTTTGTTTGAAAGCTGTGAACAGCATCTACACACGTGGTGCATCATCTAGGCATGGGCGTGCACTTTTTACACAATTGCACAATTACATGGAAGTCTATGGTAACCATGGCAACGCGAGACATTGAAGAGAAAAAATCATTGCAACATAAGTGTTAACATCCCTACTACTAATTGAAATAAATGTATCCTTTTCTCCCCACCGCTAGTTTCTGTGCACAGCGTGCATTTGGTATCTACAGTATGTAACGTGGGCGCTGGAAGTAAAAATGACAACTTTGTCGATTGGAAAATAGCAATGACAGTTGTGCCGTGCCTTGGCCTGCGCTTTGCGCCGTGCCGCTTTGCACCGGGCGGCAGATAGGGACCAGAGAAGGAGTGAGAGAGCAAAGTGAGAGTGAAAGACTGACATAAATAGAATTGTGTAACATCGTCTAGAAAATGACATAACCCACTTCCTGAGCTCCCTGTCTGAAAGGTTTCCGTCACAAAAAACACTTTAATAACCATTTAGTTTCTGAATCTCTTTCTATGGCTCACACACACGCATGCACGTGTGTGCGCGTGCGCACACACACACACACACACACACACACACACACACACACACACACACACACACACACACACACACACACACACACACACACACAAACAAGAAACAAGCTATAAGCTTTCTTAGGTTTTTAAGAAAGCTAATTTTTAACTGTGTACAATCTGTATGTATTTTATTATGATGCATTCAAGAGATATTGCCAATAAAGATCACACACTCGCAGTCTCGCACTAATACAAATGCACGGTTGTGTACTCTCTCTCTCTCTCTCTCACTCACACACACACACACACACACACAGAGTGGAGGGATTGAAATGGAGGTCTAGCTGAGTGAGACAAGCCTTCTGTGTTACCATCCTTAGTATGCATAAACATCTCTCATCACATGTCTGCGTCTCCACAAGGATGTTACCCAATATGAAAATGGAAATAATCAACCGCACATTAGAGATGGGACGATATGAACATTTCATATCACCAGTAAGACTCCCTAATCGGGAGATAAGCGACCGTAGGTCACTTATCTCCACAAATAGGGCAAAAATGTGTTTTTCCAAAATCTGCCTGAGCCATGTTGATGACATGAGTGTAGACATACTGTGTAGTGATTTTCGTGATTTTAGGGCAACATCTGTAGGAGCAGTGTCCAAAAATGTGTTTTTAAAAATGAAGGTGGCGCTATATGGGACAGATTCATGTTGATGGGATGAGTGTAGACATATTGTGTAGCAATTTGCGTGATTTTAGGGCCAAAACTGTAGGAGTAGTGGGCAAAAATGTGTTGTAAAAATCGGCCTGAAGGTGGCGCTAGAAGAGGGCCATGTGAGAAATGAGGGGTGGGGTCTCCGCGTTGCCTTGGCGGACGAATAGGTACCGGCCCCGGCTCTCCCGGACGCTCCTAGGCCGAGTTACGGCATTTTATGTGAGCTGCAGTGGAGGGGGTCCTCCACTGGGGGCGTCACCACTTTTGCATCCGTTCTGGAGCACCAGGAGTGGGTGGTCCCCAGGAATTCCCCGTGAGCAGCCCCGTTGGGGTGGTCATTTGGTAATTTTTGCACATGTGCTCATTTTTTACACTTGGGGGTCCCCGAGGGAGCTGGGGGTCCCTGGAGCTCCGGGGGTCCTTGGAGGTTGTAGTTTGGCAGGTAAGGAGTGTGTGTGCAAAACCTGGCATGGATCGGGGCAACGGTTGCGGAGATATGAGCAGGGCAAAAGTGTGACGTCTGACGTGTGACGGACTGACTGACGCACGGACACCTGGTGGAGCTTTCTGTAGTAAGTGCGACCTACGGTCGCAACTATTATTGTGACAAAAGAATCACGATTTACGATATCACATGACGATATCACGATAATAATCACAATCCATTATCCTGGGCGGAACATTTGCCAAAAAATAGCAGATCTACAAGCTCACAACGCGTCGTGTTGCGACGCATTGTGAGTTTTTAGATTGGCTATTTTTTGGCAAAGACATTTGATAGAGAGTGAAAAAAGACTATGAAGTACGTATATTATAAGTACCTTTTACCAATTATAGAGGGTTTAAGTGGTACCGGATATGCAGTTCGGCAAATAAAAGGTGAATTGATCCCAGTGCGTGATAGAGGACGTTATCACGATAAATAAAATCTCCACAATATGATTATCGCAAGTATTTTTCATCACGATATACGATAACATCGCTTCGCTTATCATCCCACCCCTACCGCACATACGTTATGTTTATCCTATATTCATGGTAAAATACTTTGTAAAACAATTCCCATAGAGTATAGTATTTTGTTTGTATTTATATATACTCTAGGGCAGGGGTCTTCAACAAGGGGTCCGTAACCACTATGTTTGTGTGATAAGGACTTCATTTTTTTTTACATCAATACCTTGAACCCTAGCATCCCTATTATATGGGAACATTCTCCAAAAGTAGACAATCTATATAAGCTCACAGCGCGCCGATTGTCCATTTCCGGTGAAGTGGTTTGGTGTAGAGGGGAAAAAAGACCAGACCAAGTATAACCAAGTACCAAGTATTGAAGGTTTAAGTGGGTAAATTAATCCAACATATTCATAGAAAACATAAAAGTGGTTAAAAGAATCCAACATATTAATAGAAAATATAATATGTAATGAAATGAAAATGTTTTTCAGCAAAACAATGTTATTGTTTTATCCCTGCTTCATCTCTCTCTCAGCTAAGAGGTCCTTGGCCTGAAAAACGTTGAAGACCCCTGCTCTAAGGTTTATGTACAGTACAGTCTACATGTCCATAGTGAATACATCCAGTTCTGAACCTTTCTCAGAAAGGTTACATTTCCTCCTTTTCTCATAAAAGGTAACAGACAGAAATGCATAACTGCTGAGGAAAGAATGCTCTAACCATCTGTCTATCATTCCTAGTGGGAACTCAGGCCTTGTAGACATTATTCAATGTCAGCTTTCACAGCTCTCACTTTCCTGTACATGTTTGGATTATTATGAAGGCATGTTGTAGGCTGGAGAGTGTGTGTTGGATGTATTCCAATGGCAACTGTTTGGTTCTCTGTGGCTTTGTGCCTCTAAAAACAGAGCAGAATGGTGACCTGTGATACAGACTGTTTTTCATTGGAGTTTCAGGTAGGAACATGAAGGCTGATTGTCATCTGAGTGCCCTGAGCGCCAACAACATATTCATTCACTTGACAGAGTGGTCTATTTAAACGCCCAGCTCCATGTATCCAATTGCTATCGTGCATTGGCTACTTTTGTTTCACGACTGCTGCATGCAAATGGGAATCACACCACCCACCACGTGAGCAAAATAAAAACACACCGCCCACTACCCCAGCCGTCTCTCGTCTTCCTTGGCTGTCTGTTTCTCGCCTCTGGCATCCAGTCCATTGCCGCACTTGCCGGTCTCTCTCTTGGCAGTCGGAGTACACGTAGGTCACTGTTGGGATGACCATTGGCCTTGGGACAGGCAAATGTTTCTGAGCCACTGGAACACTCCTGCAGCTATGCCGATTCTGGTTCGTACGTCTTTCTCCACGTCTCCGGCACTTCCGAGATACGTGAAGTTCTCAATGTACTCTTCAGTATGTCTTGTTTGCCTAGAGTGAGTGGTGGAAGGTGTTGGTCTTGTCCGACGGTCATGGCCTTGATCTTCTCTTGGCTTATCCGTAGACCAACTTTTTTTCCCTGCTCATGAAGATTGTTGGTCATTTCTTTAAGGTGGGTATGACTAATCAGAGCCAAGTCCAGTTGACTTGACTTGGCTCTTGGCCCCAGCCTTAAACATATCTTATTCAGTATAATTATTCATCTTTTCCGCACAGGCTTTTGTTCCCTGCACACACAGATTCTGAGATTACCTTCCAGCCCCGAATCCTGGTCCAGTTAACCTGAATCTTCACTTGTTTCCAGATTATCTTCAATACAAGTAATACTCTTCAGACTAGTGAACTCTAGGAGCACCTAAAAAGGCAACCAAGCTTTTTGATGCTTTTTAATTCACATGGAATATTATGTCAATCTTCTACTATCTACATTACATGATGCATTTGTATAGTACTAGACCAGCACCTACTTGGGAATGCATGCCCCACCCAGTTATACAATACCTGTTGTCAGAGTACCCGTTGTACCCATCTTTCCCTTTTATGCCCATATATGGATATTTCTTCTATTGATGACATCAGGGTACTTACTACTTACTTGTGGTACTCCATATACACTATATTCACTATTTCATTGCGAGTGGCCAACGACAACGTCCCACTCCCGTCCTTGACAATATGCCCATCTCGAGTCACTCACAGACATTGTGTGACTTTATACAGATGTTACACTGTACACTTCATCGTTTTCAGGCCAACGACCCCTTAGCTGAGAGAGAGATGAAGCATGGACCCCCACAACTTTGTCATAGATTCCATATAGTTTCATCGTTTTACAGCACAATCATCGGTGTATTTTGGATTCATGTCAATGTGTGTTTCCAGATATTTAACCACTTGAACCGTCAATACGTAATAAACTTGACCTTTCACTCTGTACCTAGTCGATCTACAAGCCGATCTTAGATCCGCTATTTTTGGCTAAAGTTTGCAGAATATTGACACTAGGGTTCAAGTGGTTAATATAAAAAAGTAGAAAGAAAAACTTTCTATCACGTAAAGATTTGGAGGACCCCCTGTAGTAACTCTGAGAACCCCCTAGGGTTCCCGGACCCCCTGTTGAAGACCACTGCTGTACACTGTATGTGTACAGGCCCTAGCTAGCTCTGTTCAGTCTGCACCCTGGGGGGTTTGTTTCTTTCCCCGCTTTCTGCTTGGGCAGAGAGTAATACAGACGTAAACTATGCCAAAAATGTTTCGGACAGAATCATTTTCTCAGGCTAGAAAGTTCCAGTTCCTACTGTAACGTTTTTTTGTAGAAAGATATGAAGGAATGGTATTGTGTAAGATACTGTAGTGTAGTGAATAGTGGAACAGGCTGAAAGAAATTCAGCATGTACAACACACTGTTTATTCATTACTCTAACACAGGCAATTTGGCCAAAGGTTGTTTTCATCATTTCGTATAAAAAAAAAAATCATTCATAGTTCCCCCCACTAAATGTTTTCCAAACATTGCTTCACTAAGTTGCTAAATTGCCCTTTAATAAATGAAGATTCATGGATTTCATAGGCTAATTTTCCCACATTATAGCAAGACAGATACCAGTTTGAGGACAGCACAAATGCCTCTCATGCAAGTTCCATGCAGGCGTTAACTAAATCTCCTGACAGTGCAGAGATCCTCAAGCAAAAAGCTCAAAATATTGTGGTGGATCATGTGACGATCCTGATGTGGGTGTCAGCGAACATCCACTCACAATGTGCACGTTTGACTAATGACAGCCACATCTTACTGGCAAAGGACTTCAGATCTGACATCGTTCCCAACCTTATTCTTGATCAGGGCCCACTTGAAAATCTTTAAAACGTTCAGTGGCCATCAGGGGCGTCACAAGGGGGGGAAAAGTGGGACTGAGTTAATAGGGCCAAAGGTGGAGGGGCCTTAATTATTTTATACTTTAGCTATTGAAAAATAGCAGATCTACAAGCTCACAGCGCGGCACCGAGTGCTGTGCAGCGAGCTTGTAGATCTGCTATTTTTGAAAAGTCTTGAAAAAAAGACACATTTTCAATACTACTTAATTCCTAAATTAGTGAAACCAGAGAGTGATAATAGAAAGGTGATATATTTGTGTTAAAGCCATGAATTTTAATTACAAGATTTGTAAAAATCAAAAAAGAAACTATTTATATTTAATTAATCAGAAACAGCACTTGTACATCATGGCTTGTATATCATGGAGGGGGATGTTCAGCATATCAAGCCGCCTCACGCTACAGAAACAGGAGAGAGGCTCCTGACCAATGGGCCTATGGGCCTCATGGCTCGAGAACAGTTGGCTCCCAATTCTACTTATTTACTTGAACCCTAGCGTCCCTATTCTGGGTGGAACATTCACCAAAAATATCAGATCTACGAGCTCACAATGCGTCATTATGCTTTGTAGATTTTCTGAGTTGAGAAATTTGGTATAGAGGGAAAAGAAGAGTGGACCAGTACAGATTAGTCAACTAAGTATTAGTTTACTAAGCATAGAGGGTTTATAAGTGGTTAATGAAATCCAGATTGTATAGCTAATGAGAACAAACGTGATGTCATCAGTCCCCAGTTCCAAGGCAACACTAAGCTTGGAGGCTGTGCTTTCACCAAAGCCCTAGGTTTATAACACCACTGCTAACTGTTGACAACAATCTAATGATAAGACTTCCGGTAATACAGACTATAAAGCAAACACAAGTCCCCATAAGAATGATTAATGAGTTATACCAAAGACCCAAACACTTTTAAAGGAGGTAGATATTCCACAGACCCGCCGCCACAAGCATTTGGGTGTATACTAGCAGAGCTACCAATGAAAGAATTAAAACAATGTCAGTATCAAACAAAATAAATAAGCTATTATAAACTACAGTTTTATTTTAACTTCACATTTCAAATGATACGGTTATGGGGGTTTCCTACTAACCCACTGCCCTGACATCTTACAATGTCAGTGTTTATGTTATGCTCTTAAGCTGAGGGCTGCTGGGAGGAAGAATTCTAACTAAACAATTTATTAAAATTGTCTTAACCCATTTAGGCCTAGGACTATTGACTGCTTTAACTATTGAAAAATAGCAGATATACAAGCTCACAGCGCGGCACCGAGTGCCGCGCTGCAAGCTTGTAGATCTGCTATTTTTGAAAAAGTCGTGAAAATGTGTGCAAATCTTTGAATATATGTATTTTCAAAGCGAACATTTGTAACTCAAATTTTGCTTCTGGGGGGTCCCTGGAACTGAATATTTTGAGATGGGGGTCAGTGGCCAAATACATTACATTTTGGGGGTCCTTCACATGAAAAGGTTTGAGAACCACTGACATAGTAGTCTCTCAAGAACAGACTAACTGAGCTCCAGTTAAGTGAAAAGGACCTTTTCTTTGACGATGGCTGGCCAGATTGCTGACATAGAAACATAGGTTTTTTCCAAAAATCTTAGAAGGATTCAAAAGACACTTATAGAATCGGGTCAAAATTCTAATTCTCAGGCTCAGTCAATGCCAGACTGCAGCTTGTTCAGTTTAAAGTTATGCACAGATTACATTACTCCAAAGTAAAAATGAATAAAATGTATCCAAACGTTTCAGATATCTGTGACAGATGCACCACATCCAAGGGCACGCTGGGACACACGTTCTGGTCGTGCCCAAGGATTGTTCCATTCTGGCAAAGCATTTTTGCTTGGTACAGTAGTGTATATCTTATTCGCATTGAGCCCGATGCACTGACTGTCCTGTTTGGTTGCTCCGAAGCTTCTCTTTCTCTGCCGTACTCTGTCCAACAGACACTTATGCTTGGTACACTAGTAGCCAAAAGAATTATATTAACTGAATGGAAATCCTCTACTATACCTTGTTTCAACAGATGGCTTACAGAATTTGTGTCAATTATTCATTTGGAGAGGCTTCGATGCTTTAAACAGGACAGTCATACTGCATTCGAGTTCATCTGGGGTCCTATTATGGCGCATCTGGACGTTTAGTCCATAATGGCTACTTTAGTAGATGTCCACGTTTTCCAAGAGGTTGCTAACTTTTGTACTATTTATATGATCGGTGAATTGCTCGTGTTTTGTACTTTTGTATTTTTATATGATAGGTGAATTACCCGTGTTTGACTTGTGTATGATAATCTGGTGTGTTTGTCTTGTTATGTTTTGTTGATGTCTGTGATGTCCTGTCTTTCAAAAAAATCATAATAAAAATTAATATAAAAAAAAAAAAAATTCTAATTCTCACGATTTTTCAAAAATAGCAGATCTACAAGCTCGCAGCGCGGCACTCGGTGCCACGCTGTGAGCTTGTATATCTGCTATTTTTTTATATCTAAAGCATAAAATATTGCGTCTTAATGTGTTCAGGGAGGGTGATGAATTAAAATGTAATTGATAGAATAATCGCTAAAAGAAATAAACAATGGTTGACAATACTAGAGGTTTTAAACAGAAGCGACAGACATACAAAACAGATGCTGTATGAACAGGAAGACGTAGCAGTTCACTTCAGGTTAGCAGTGTTTAGACACGAGACAGCGAGAAAGAAAAAAAGAGCTGCAGTGAAAAGACGCAGTGAGCATATTAATGGCAATTCAAAGATGTGTTGTATGTGATTGTCTCAAGTGGCAGAATTCAAATTAATATTTTTTTCTGAAGCCTTAAATATCAATTTAAACAACACCCCGAAAATAAAAGAAATGTCTTGACTGTGGTGAAATGCCATGTAAACTTTTAAGATTCTAAAATATCAATGTCTTCAATGATTTATACATTTTTCATCTTACGTTCGTGGACGTTGGAAGTAAAGTCTCCGCCAGCCTACGTAAGGTGATATGCTTTGGCACTTCATACGTAAGCTGATTTTTCAGAGTCTTTGAGGGCAAGCTCTTCAGACAAAGAACTCATTAGGAAGTTTCATGCGAGATGTCCTCCTCACAATAGAAAGACAGGATTCAGGGTAAAAATCTGCCAGTGGTGGAAAAAGTACTCACATATTTTACTTAAGTAAAAGTATCAATACTGCAATATAGAAATACTCTGTTACAAGTAAATGTCTGGAATTCTGTAGTATACAGTATAAAATAGCGCTAAAGTGGTTTATGTATGTTTTAAAATATCTGCAAAGTAACCGGTAATTAAAGTTTTCAAATCATTGTAGTGGAGTAAAAGTGCAATATTTGGATCCGAGATGTAGTGGAGTAGAAGTAAAAGTATTGGAAATTGGAAATACTCAAGTAAAGTAAAAATAACTCAAAACTATACTTAAATACAGTACTTAAGTAAATCTACTTAGTTACATTACACCACTGAAATCTGCAAACTACATGAACCCTAGCGTCCCTTTACCGTAAAACTATCTGATCCACAAGCTCACAACGATTCAGATCAGCAATCTGGTGTAGAGGGAAAAATGAGGGGGCCTAGTATAGACCCCTGGCTGAGGGACCCCCGTCAAAGACATTTACAGGGTTAAAGTGGTAAATGTTAGTAAAGAGATTCTGCAACCAAAGCCATACAGGGTTGGTTTCCCATGATGAAGCAGAACAATGGTGTGTGTGTGTGTGTGTGTGTGTGTGTGTGTGTGTGTGTGTGTGTGTGTGTGTGTGTGTGTGTGTGTGTGTGTGTGTGTGTGTGTGTGTGTGTGTGTGTGTGTGTGTGTGTGTGTGTGTGGTTTGCGGGAGGTTTTATTGTGGCAACTAGGGAACGTGGCACAGGCCTCGTGAACTTTCCGTCCCCTGTTCTGGTGATGGCACAGAACACAGTTTGCGACGCAAATGTAACCCCAAAGGAAATACATAAGCAATAAAGAACTAACACAGGCACCTCAGAGCACCATTGACCATCTTTAGTATACACACAGCATTTGGTAAGAGCAACATGGCCACGGTGTCAAAATATGTCAGTGAACAGTGACATCGAAATGTTCTAATTTAAATGCCTTATTTGAATCAACGAAAAAATTACAGGGGAAATTCACTCAGGGCCGATGCAAATTTTTGGAGCATGTCCAAACTACAATATGATGAGGTTGTGTGTGTGTGTGTGTGTGTGGGGGGGGGGGGGGGGGGGGGGGGGGGGAGGTATGTTGTAACTGGGATGGAGCCCTAAACAAGGGTAGCTCGATAACCTGATAACAGATTTATTGAGTACCGGGTATCAATAAGCTTGTTATCGAGCATAGCGGCCCATGATGTCATGTTTAAACAATCAAGACAAGAGGCGATCAAGAAATTATTACAGTACTATCCATAATATAAAGCCATTTAACACTTATTGCACACTGATGAATGATTGTTTTAATGATATTTAATGATATTTGTTGCTTTTTGTCAATTGTCATCTTCATAGATGGTGGTCAGCCACAAACTCAAAGTTGCAACAACTGGCCAATAAAAAAAGATACCAGTTATGTTCTGAATTTGCGTCTCATATCTTTCCACAAAATATAAGAAAACACTCAATAGCGGGCTCGATAACAGCCAGGCTCAATAAGCAGGATCGATAAGGTGCTCATTATCAGTCAAAATGAACAAGCTCCATCCCTAGTTGTGGCCCCCCCAAACCGATTTAAACTTGACTCTAAAAGTGGAGTATGCATCAGCTCTTGAGGGTACACATGGCACCTTCTCCTCCACACAGCCGGGCTGCCCCCCCCCCACACACACATTGTGTAGGTAGGAGATACGTTCAGTATTTTGACTTTTAAAAGCTAGAGGGCTATAGAATTAAGTGCCAAAACAAATAAGGAATTATGAAATGCCATGGCAGCTGAAAAACAAAACACACAAAGAAACCGACATTTAATCTGATATGAGACTTGATTTCCAAGAGTCAATAAACTGAGGGTTAGTCATTAAAGAGGGGGACGCGGAAAAGAGGAGGGAGTGAGAGAATGTTTGAAATGTGTTTTGTTTTGTTTTATCCCCGTTTCGATTATCTTGTGTGGTCCACATTACAGTAATATAAACTCTACATTCATTAAAACAAGGGTTGACTTCAGGTCATGCGTGTAGTGTAGTGTTGAGCATTACAGCCTAGGGAGGGAATATACAGTGGTTCTTAAACATTTCCATGTCAAGGGCACACAAATTGATATTGTAGTTGAAAAGAAGTGCCAGTGAAGAATGTTGTGAGCTTGTAGATATTGTAGCTATTTTCAAACAGCTGAAAATAGATGTTCAAACTGTTCCTCATTTTTACTGGGGACCCCTGAAACCCCCTCACTTTGAGAACCAGTGTTGTAGCTGTGTGTGTGTGTGTGTGTGTGTGTGTGTGTGTGTGTGTGTGTGTGTGTGTGTGTGTGTGTGTGTGTGTGTGTGTGTGTGTGTGTGTGTGTGTGTGTGTGTGTGTGTGTGTGTGTGTGTGTGTGTGTGTGTGTGCATATGTTTTGAACCGTGAGCTGGTGTGTCTGGGTCCATTTGAGTTGGAGCCAGGGTACCAATGTTTTTCTATTCACTCAGTCCAACAATAGACTCAATCATTGCCAACATTAACAACTAACTAAACACACACATACGGTAATTAGTCTGCTTTCATTATGAAGTATTTGGGCCAAGACAGCCGACATTTTCCATTTCCTGTGCCCCTCCTAAACCCCGCCAGGGCCATGAAGACTAAGATGTCTGAAGTCATCTGAGATGCAGTACACTATAAAATCTCAGAGTAAAATTAACACAGAGGACTTTACTGTGTAGGGGGACGTCGTCATTCTGAGAGTTTCTACTCTCATGTTTTGTTTTGGATAATGTCTAATCTTCTTCTTGCCTTGACAGATGGCAACATTCTTTAATATATTCTCAAACAGAACATTTTGATTGATTGATTCAGATGTTACTTCTTTTTCAAAATAACAGCTATATGACTATGGTGGTTTAGGAGGACCCTCCAAAATCAGGATCGGAAACCAAAACCTGGCATTGATCAGGCTCTAGTGATTATATTTTGTGATTATATTTTGAATCAATTTCAGCTTTATTCAGACTGTACTTGAGCCCGAATTAAATACATTCTCTCACAACAACACTCTAAATGCTTTTTCCCTGCTTCTTTTTTTTTTACTGAGAAGTGGTTGGGCTTTGCCAAAGTAGCTACTTTGAGACAGTCAGTGTGTGGATTATCTCTTTAGTTCAACAGCATACTGTAGTGTACAGTATGTTCATAATTTATTTAACTGTAGTGTACAACACTACAGTTGTACACATAATTATCAACAACATGAAGAGTCTGAGTATGTTTTAAGAGAAATCCCGCCCAGTGGGAATGAGCGATGTCTTGGCCTATAGTCCTATACCATACCATAGTACACAGAATCACTTCAAACACTTCAAGGCTGCTCAACAGCTCTGCTTGAAGGTTGGTCACCCAGCGGTATTGCAGCCGAACGGATTAGAACTGTGAGGTTACCAGTTCGATCATTGTCTCCCCAGAGTTAGTGTCTAAGTGTCCTTGAGCAAGACGGTTAACCCCTAATTGCTCCTGAAGAGCAGGTTGGTACATGGTTTTCTCTGCCATCGGTGTGTGAATGGGTGAATGTAATGCACACATCATTTACATACAGTATGGACAGACAGACACAAACAGTCAATCGTTGGAGCCGCTGGCTCAGCTAAAAAACACTCATTATTTAGCCTTTAGCTGTTGCTCACACCCGACTGCACACGCACGCACGCACGCACGCACGCACGCACGCACGCACGCACACGCACGCACGCAAGCACGCACACACACACACACACACACTTTAAAAATACCCACAGTGATGATGAAATAAAAGGAAGGCACAGCGCAACACCATTATCTTATCAAGCGTACCATGACTATATTTTTTTATCTTTCTTGTCTCCCGCCCTAGCCTGACACTCAGCCTGAATTGACATTTCGTTTCACTCCATTATTCAGTCTGAAAGTGCATCCATCTGCTGCAGTTTCTGGGATGGGCGTTGCCAAAGAGGCAGTCTTCTGCGATTGGTTCACCCCCTGACCAATCACAACAGTAGCAACGCAGATGACGTAGTTGTTAGGGTTGGGTTAGGGTTGCGCTGGGTTACTTGGAATCGCACATGAGTTCTGGGAAAACCCCCACCCAAGCTCGACATCATCGAGTTGAAACGACGCTGATTCACCGTACGGATTTCCAAACGAGGAAAACCACTTCAATGAGAGCACCACCAGATCACACTGAATCGCCGAAACAATTTTTTAAAGGGGCGTGCCTAGCGATTCAGGGTCTGGAACCAGGCTACTCCCGCCCCTCTTTGAGGTTTGAACTCATTAACCTGTGATCCTTCAGTGGGACAGTCTACTGATGGACCAGCATTGCCTTAGAGATTAAAGGACCAGACAGTTATTGTCTAAAGATGTTTTTGACTGCTTCAATTAAGTGAATGGCGACGGTGAGTTTTGCTGTGTCACCGAGTGTCCTGCTGCACTCGATGATCCCTGGAGCTGCTAATGTTCACTAGCTTCTGGATATGCGTGCGTGTGTGCATGTGTGTGTGTGTGTGTGTGTGTGTGTGTTAGTGCGTGCACGGTGCCAATCATTTGATTCTCTGGATCCATTGTTGTGTTCTGGTCCAGACTCCTGCCAGGCTGCTTCAGGATATCAAACAAAGGTGGCACCAAGCCTCCTGCTGCACTCAACGACCCCTCGTGCACATGCACATGCCAGACACTGCCCAAACGAGTGCATGGTACAAGCACTGAAACACATGCATTTAGCAGGTGTACCTAAATTGGTACATGTGTACACTACACACACACATGCTGTGTAATTAACAGTACATTCAGCCACTCATCCAAATAAGGCATTCATAAAGCAGTCTAGAGAAGCACCCATGGGCCTCTGAGAGCCACAAATGTAGTCTTGTTAGTGATGATTTTTCATTTATTTGTACCACCACAGTGGAGAGGGTCAGACATGATGGGAGGGAAGAGAGTATGACATGGTTGTTGTTTGTCTGTAAATGCTATGCACAGACACACACACACACAAGGTCGGCTTGGGACACATCCGCAAACACTCGCTCAGCTAGAGAGTAAGGCATATTATACAAATTGAGGGGTGAGATACATCACTACTCGGTTCACCGTTGCTTGCAGCAGGTCAGCATAGTCTCATTTTTGAAACAAATGGGGTTTTTAATCACATTTTCTCGCTAGCTTACCCACTTGCTCACATTCACGTGCACATTGTGTGTCATAGACAGAGAGCAGCACTGGGGGATCTCAACATTGATGACGGCCCTTTCACAACATGGGAGTTTGCCACGGTTACGGGAAAAGTGCTGGATGCCGTCAGGGCATTCCCCCCGAGGTAATCAAGAACTGCAATCTTGTTGATGTCATCTTGGAGAGCTGCAACCAGGCTCTAATGGAAAACATCACGCAAGAAAACACTTGCCTGCAGAGCGCTCTTAACTCTCTGCGGATCGACTCCGAGATCGACTTTCTAACTAGGAAACTCTCTGCCGATCGACTATGGATCGACTTTTATATATATATTTTTGCATTTTTTTAAAATATTTTCGGCAGAGGAAAGGGTCTTACCTGACTGATGGCATTGTAACGAGTGACCGTGGAAGCTAAGGATAAGTTCATGACGTCACCGGTTTTTCAGGGGTCCTCTGTGTGAAATGGCCTCTCCTAGCTGTTATTTTCAATACACACTACAATCCATAACGCCGCGTCATTCCGTCGGATTTTGACCCGGTTTGAAGTGTCTGTGGCGTGGATACATGTCCCAGGCGATGGGCCATCATAATAATTACACCATCAAGCGCGCGTGTGGCGCACAGGGTCCCACGCTATTCCAGGCTAATGGTTAGCTCCAGGCCAATGTAAACAGGCGCAGCAGACCACGTGATCACTCAAACCTTGAAATGCATAGATATATGTTGAAAAGCTTATCGTTGGCGCTCTCTGGTGGTATATTAAATCCATCACAGCCTCTAGCCATTCAAACCCCCCTTTTAATGATGTAATGTTGAACTGAAAATTAATGATATTCCTGGCAGTATTAGCGCACGCCGCACATCCATATTTTGGGTTCGCAGGGAAAGGGTTATGGCATGACCAGTGTGTGTGGAAATCCACATCCAATGAGACTAGGCGGCCAAAAAGCTTGTACTGTGGGAACCAACACACAGGCATCATCAATCAAGAGGACATCCCACACCTACCTACGTGGACGTACTAGGGATGGAACGATTGTGACAAAAGAAATTGCAATTTACGATATTAGCACAATAATCAAAATTAATTATCCTGTGGCGGAACATGATTTGCCAAAAAATAGCAGATCTACAAGCTGAGCTTGTAGATCGGCTATTTTTTGGCTAAGACATTTGATAGAGAGTGAGAAAAAGACTGTATCAGGTACTGTAGGTATATTAAAAAAAGTAAAAGTACCTTTTACCAATAGAGGGTTTAAATGGTACCGGATATGCAGCTCGTCAAATAAAAGGTGAACTGATCCCAGTGCATGACGGAGGACGATATCACGATAAATTAAATCTCCACGATACGATTATCGTGAGTGTTTTTTATCACGATAAACGATAATATCGCTTATCATCCCATCCCTAGGACGTACTAAAGAAAGATGCTGGTGCAGAAAGCACAAAGGAGCTGGCCAGATGTATGGAAAACCGAGATGGCTTGTCTGAGGGCGACGCAGAGAGAGAGAGAGAGCGTGAGGATGTACTAACATACTGTAACGTGCATAAACTATTCCTGGTACCTCAGTATGAAGCATAAAGTCATTGTGTGGTTCACCTATCACTGTGACCTCATAGACACCCGGGAGGTGGAATCAGGGTAGGAAAGTGCAAAATACAGTAGCATCTGAGTGACATTATCTGCAATGAATGAAGGAACGTGACAAAAAAAGAGAGAGAGACCCTTTCTTGCTAGCTCTTCACTGTGCTACTGTACATAAAGGCCTACAGTATGTTCTGTCATTGACAGAGAGCTACAGTTGAGCATCTACTGTTATTAATCCACGCAATCCCATACAGGATTGCGTTACGCTATCCATTTCAATAGGTTTTAGAAGTCTAAATAACAATAGACATCTTTAAGCGTATATTTGCAACGACTCGCTCTGAAATCTAACTACATCCATCTCTGTCCCTCCTAATTTCAACATCAGAAACCTCTGCCTATGACCCAATGCAGTGGTCCTCCTCTGTAACCTGAGATTAACTGTAGCTCGCTGCTGGATCTGACTGTTGGTGTGGTATCAGAGTAGTTATTTTGAATCTAGGATAATTAGATCCAAGGAGGTGTTTTTAGGCCACACTTAGATTATAGGTTCAACACACCATATTTAAGCAGATCTTTATGGTTATACATTTCATAATGATGCTTATAAAAATCAGATTTTAGAATGATTTATTTCGCAGGTAAATGTAATTTAGATGCTCAGCTCAACTCAACTGTTACTGTAGCTCTCTGTGTTGAAATACAACTGTGTTGTGACACCCAACACAATGAGTTTGATCTACACAGTAGTTAACACTCTATTATATGATAACAATCTGTCGATCAGCTTTTCTGATTGTTGATACCCACTGTCAGAGTACATGAAGGCGAGCACTTTAGTTTGTGGCCAGTCATGACGATGTCAGCTATCTGTCATCTATGACATCAGAACTTACGTCAGGCAGCACACACGCACGTCACTCACTCACTCACTCACTCACTCACTCACTCACTCACTCACTCACTCACTCACTCACTCACTCACTCACTCACACACACACACACACACACACACACACACACACACACACACACACACACACACACACACACACACACACACACACACACACACACACACACACTGTATGTGCATCTCCCTGGAGGCAAGAGTCCCTAACACCTAAAAACACCTAAAAATTTGGAGACATTGGAAACAATATTTGACAGTATACTGTACTATGCACCCAAAATGAAATGAAATTGCAATCATTTGCACATCTTTTTGCAACATTATGCTATATGTAATGATCATCTATAAATTACTAACAGTACAGAAGGAAAATAACAAGCCATTAACTGCTTTAAATAGTCCTACACATTATATTTCATATATTTTGCCCCCATCTGCCTTAAAATAAATAATAATAATCGAAAGAGCACAGCCAACTCACGTATAGGACTGTATGAGTCACCCGAACTGAAGACGTTGTTTTCAATGAATCAAACAGAGTTTGAAGTTACATTGGGTTTGTATAGGAACTTAGGAAGGGGGTGTGTCTGATAGAATAAATATCAAATATCTAAATAACAAATCGAGCAACTTGAAAAATGTCTTTTGTGCTCCCAAAAATATCCACATATCCACATGAACGAAAAAAAGAGGGGAACAAGTACAGACAGACCCATTTGGGACGCTGGACCAACACATTTACAGGGTTTGGGCAGTTAACGTTTAACTTATTTACTTTTAACTTTTCCAACTTGTATTTCTTGGGTCAATGCTACCACCATAATGACGTTAGGATGATGAAGCATTTCACCTGTCATTTTACACCTGAGCAACACAAACTTGTAACTCCTGACATGGCTTCGTTTGTGGGACAGAGTGCTGAGGAATGTCAACACGGCTCTAAGAAATGCCAGAAATGAATTCCCCCTTGGAGGAAACCATGGCCGACGACGCACCTACAGAGGTGGATAGGGAAGAGCTGAGAGCTTTAGATAAGATTCAAATTCAGGTTAGTTTATCCTTTTGACATGACGGAAATTCAGTTTCCAGAAATGCACTATTTAAATGTCGATTAAGAAATGAAATACAACTAGAAGCGGTGCTCTTCCGAGCACAGGTCTCCACCAGGCCACACAAATTGCCCTGTTATAGCGCCACCATGAGGCTGATTTGAGAAATTTGAAGTGGCATTTCTTCCTCTACCTAGTGGGAACGTCCACGCTCAATTTCACCAAGATTGCACGCTGTGTTCATGATTTGAGGCATTTTGTTCAAAACGGAGCAAACTTTGGAAGCCAATTGTAGCCAATCAGGATGGAATATGAAAAATCGGACGTATCCATGATGATCACATGACTGTAGAGATACTGTCTACTGATTTGTAGGATTTTTGGACAAAATCTGTAGGAGTAGTGTACAGAAATGTGTTTTGCAAACATCGACCTCATGGTGGCGCTAGAACAGGGCCATTTGAAAAATGTGGGGCAGAGGTTCTGAATTGGCATCCAGGGAGTGTGTGTGCTCAGTTTGGCAGCGATCAGGCCAACGGTGCCGGAGATTAGCTGTACACAAACTCGGAGGACGGACGGACGGACGGACGGACGGACGGACGGACGGACGGACAGGGGCGAAAACATACTCTCCCCCTGCCTTCGGCTGGTGGAGACAATCATATGACAGACTAAGCAAGTAAATAGATGCCGACATGTTCTCTGATATGCAGCTCAGTAAAACGTTCTCTCCACTCAGTAAGCAACACAGTTATCTAGCTTTGATGACGTGCTGGTTGCGAAGAGGAGGAAAGACTGAAAGGAAACACCTTTGTCTGTGTAAATGGTGCGTTTATATAGCGCCTTTATCCAAAGCGCTTTAAAATGGGCATTACAGTCACAGTCACCCATTCACACACAGGAGGGAAACTATACCACATGGGCTCTAATGCCTGACAGCGAGTCCTGTCGGACCATTGCTGCTTGTCACTCCCCTACACTCTCTCCGTCTCCTGTGTAACGATAAATTAAAGGCTCAGAAAAAGCATCAATCCTATATCAAAGAGTCATCAGTCCCAGGGCTTAATTAACCAGAAAGATGCAATTGGAAATTGCAAGTGTGGTTGCCGTGACACGAGTCACACTTGCAAATAGATATCTCTGTATCTGTCAGTCCTTGTCCCTATTTGAGCGTGTGTGCTGTCTGTCCTTGTCCCTTTTAGGCCCATATATGGAGATCCCTGATGTCATCAATAGTAAGCCCATATCTTGGAATGCCTATATGGACATACTGGTTCAGTCTCATGTGGTCTATGATGCCAATCATCTCCATATTTGGGAAAAGTTACATTTTTAATAGACCGTTTGTCAGCCTTCTGATTGGTCCCTGAGACTCCCTGACTGGCCAACCAGAAAAAAACATTCACTTTTTGCTATCGGGGGTGGAGTTTGTGCAGTGGAGAATGTTGCTTCAGCCTTTCAAAAACTGTCCGCAGTGCGCGACACGGAGATCGGCCGGTACGGTGATAGCGACGGCAAGCGTCAAGCGATCTCGCTCATCATAACGAATAAGCTTCAACAAACTAGTTCACATGTATCTTATCAATGGTCTAAGAGTCACGATTGGGTACATATAATTTAAATGGGCAGAATTACGAAAAGCCAGCCTATTATGTGAGGAGAAACATTCTCTCTGTCCTCTTCCTAGTACCCAAGATGCAATGCGCTTCTCTTTCTATCTCTGATCCAGAGGATTAAACTAATTAAAACATTTATTTTTCGGGGGAAAACTACTGTTTTGCTATGTAATTACTGTACCCTTTTCTTCCCTTTTTATTAATATCACGTAGATGTGTTTTTTGTGGTACTTTATATAGCTGTAATGAGGCTATGAAGGGAAAAAAAATCGCATCCACTACCACTATAAAAGAATCTGCAAAAAGGATTCTGTCCCACTGGGATTAAACAAATTAAAACATATATTTTCGGGTAAATCCCCTGTTTTGCAATGTAACTACTGTACCTTTGTCTTCCCTTTTTATTAATATCACCTAGGTGTTTTTCCTTTGGTACTTTATATAGCTGTAATGAGGCTATGAAGGGGAAAAAAATCCCATCCACTTCCACTATAAAAACAATCTGCCCAGGGTTAATGTCCCATCATAGTAACAGGGCAGAATGGGGCGGGATTTGCAAAAGGGTTTATTGTCTTCTTTTGTGATCATCGTGTGTGTGTGTCTCTCTCCATATAAGGAGCTGACTACCATCACACTGGATCTCCATATATGAAGATCACGACACTGACCTCATCAAACCCTTGATAGCATACAGTACATGGAGACGACTGGATCATCACTTAGATCTCCATATATGGAGCTGGCCGATACCTCTAGTCTACATCTAACATCATGAACTCCAGATATGGATATAGCTCCATATATGGATATGGATATATAGGTCAATGAGGAAAATTAATTCACTAATAAACTAACATCAATTAAACTATATACGACTTGATTCCACACGATTCCCAAAGAAGCCAGTCGATATGACCTATTGTATGGAGCGAGTGTATGGCGCAAAAACTGTTTGACAAGTCGTACAATTATAATAAAGTCAGACAAGTACTATAGTGTGTTGGGCAACCACCATAATTATATTGCCAACCTCAGGCCCAGCTGCATCTGATGCTGACTCCTCAAAGGAAACAACAAATATGCCAGATGTATAACTGAATCACTCCATCAACACATTTAAACATTTTATAAAACTACACCATCTATGACTAAATAAATAAAACAGATCAACCAACTATCAATAAATAGATCAAATAGATGAATAGATTGAAATAATTGAATCATTAATAATTAGTTAATGTGTAATTGTAAAGGAAACTAAAA